>NC_056731.1:1002115779-1002370779 GCF_019279795.1 Protopterus annectens
ATTAACAAAAATCGCAATAATAACATTCTTTCCTCAGCCCGCTTTATTGATATCTCTAAAGCCTTTGACATGGTAAACCATCAACTACTCATAAACACGCATGGATCCTTTTCTCTAGATAATCTGGCTATACAATGGTTCCAATCTAACCTAAATGATAAACAACAGGCTGTCCTATGGCAAAACAAGATATCAACTTGTCTTCCCATTACCCTTGGTGTTCCACAAGGTTCCATATTAGGACCTCTCCTATTTTCAATCTTTACTAATGACCTGCACTCAGTCATTCCACATGCTACCTGTATTCAATATGCAGATGATTCCACATTGATATGCTCAGCTACTTCCCCCTCTAATCCACAGATTCTAACCCAAAATGTGTTTAACATAGTTGAAAACTGGCTCCTTAACTGTCGACTCATACTGAATCCTAAGAAAACAAAATTACTACTATTCTCTCCAACCCGTAGGTCCTCCCCACTTACCTTTACTGTTAAGTCAAACAACAGCACCATCATATCTCCTGATCCCTCCACCAAACTATTAGGGGTATTAATTGATAACAACCTTAAGTTTGATGTGCATATTAACCATACTATAAAAATAGTCAATAAAAAACTTGATTCTCTATACAGGATTAAGCCCTTCCTTATCCCACTAGCTAGGACTGTTATTGCCCGCACCCACTTACTCTCTACCCTCCTTTATGCCACCCCCATATTTACAAACTTGAGTAAAAATAACCTTAACAAACTGGCAAGCTCCTATAATAACATTGCTAGATTTGCCACTGGAGCTGCATACAGAATCCACCACTGTCATAACTTGAGTCAATTAGGATGGTTAGAATTGCATAACCAACTACAATACAATCAAATTATAATTGCACATAAAATTATTTACCAACCTGATAACACTCCAATGCTTAATAACCTTATCACCCCATACAACAACCTTAAGACCCTACGGTCATCCAACAGGCTACTAGTACAAATAGTTAAAACCAACAACACAGCCGGTGTTTTTCTCTAATTCCATTGGCAAAACCTGGAACTCCATCCCCACTGATCTTACTTTGGTTTTCTCAATAACCCTATTCAAAAATAGCCTTAAACAGTACTTCAAAACACATTGGCTATGTCCCTGTACTTACCATGACTAACTCTCTCCTATATCCCTAGGTTCAAGGATACTTTTTTGTTGTACTAAGATTGAATGTTTCTGTTAGCTCATGAACTTTGTATGCTTTAACATGTCAGATTTTATGTCACTGTATATGTTTAGTCTAGCATATTATTCAAATGAATTTACTATATGTATCTTTCATGTATAAATGTAATGTACATTCTCTGTCTATGGTTGGAGCTTTTCTACTTGGGCTTCTGCTGAAAATGGATATATATCCAGTTGGACTAGCCCGGTCAACAAATGTAAAATAAATAAATAAATAAATGTCTGAAATTGAGGCATACTGATAAATGTTTTCAAAATTAATACAAAAGTGTTTGAAATAATTTCCAAAGTGTTAAAATGTACGAAAAAGCTAAAACAACCACATTTTTTTGCAATTCACTACTTTTTCGCATTAACTAAAACTGTTTGAAGTATACAAAGTGTCTGGAGTGTTTGCAGTGTTAAAGTAAAGCCTTTTCAGACAGATTGTTGTGCATTTGAGCATAATTACAAGTACCTGATCTATGCTTTACTTAAATATATTTTGCTGTTATGGAAGAGGGATTTCATAGACCTGGACCGCTGGTGTTTGATAATAATATTGCTAAAAACTGTTGAGTGATTGAACAAGAATATATTTTCATACAGGCTGCATTTTCTGCCAGTGCGAATGTGGACAGTGTACAACATAAAGCTAAGATGAAAAAGAAATATAAACCAACTGGGGCTGCTACAAACAACCTTATTGTTAGCTGTTGTAACTGTGAAGGCAGTCATGAACCCAAACAAGAGAAGTGCTAAGCTTTTGGTCAGCAGTGTCACAAATGTAAAAAGTGGAATCATTTCAAAAGGCTTTGCAAGTCTAAAGTGGCACATACTTTTATTAAAAGAGAGCATCCAAAGACACAAGTAGATCAGATAGAGGGCTGTGAGCAAACTTTTTATGTTGATGGTGTCTCTGTGATTAATGAAACAATTAACACAGTAGATTATCAGTTGGCAGCAAAGAGCGAATATTTCGTACGGTTTGGATTAATGGGAAACCTGTAGTGTCTAAAGTAGACACTGGATCCAAGTGTAATGTTATATCAGCATAAATGTTTGACAAAGTAAAAGCTGGTGAGAAACTTGATTCAGCAGAGTGTGTAAAACTAGTTGCTTATGGTGGTGAAGATATTCAAGACTAATGGCGCAGTAGTTCTCACATGCCATTCTGCTGGGAACAGCTATGACTTGCAGTTTTACATAGTCAAAAGACATGTGCAGTCATTGTTAGGCCTCAAAGACAGTTTGTGGACTGATGTCATTTAATAAAGAGGTCCACCATGTAAGTCTGAACAACAAAGATACTTTTACACAGAATATTTTAGTGAATATGCTGATATTTTCACAGACGAGCTTGGCAAACCTCCAGTCACATATTCCATGAAATTAAACCATGAAGTAAGCCCAGTTGTCAGACCAGCAAGGAAGGTTCCAGTAGCAATGCAGAGCAAAGTAAAAGCAGAGCTTGACAAAATTATGAATTTAGGTAAAATAACCCCAGTAAAAGAACCAATTTAATTGGTATCACCCACGGTCATTGCTCATAAGAAAAGCTCAGATTATATTCGAATGTGTACTGATCCGACAGACAAAGTGCTTAAACATTCTCATCATCTGACATGCACAGAAGAAGAAATAGCCACTCTCATTTCAAATGCCACTGTTTTTTCTGTCTTAGATGCAAAACGTTAATTTTGGCAAATTTCGCTGGATCACAAATCTTCATTGTTAAGTACTTTCAGTACACCATTTGGTAGATACAGATTCTTGAGTATGCCATTTGGAATAAATTCTGCCAGTGAAGTATTTCAATGTGTGATGGAGCAAATTTTTTCAGGTTATCCATGTGCTATCATAGTAGATGACATTACTGTAGGGAGCAATGGTCAAGTTGAACATGATAGAAACCTCAAGAAAGTTCTAGACCGTACTCGTGAAGTAAATCTTGAACTGAATACTCAGAAGTGTAAATTCATACTGAAAGAAGTTACTTATGTGGGTCAGTTTTTACCAGTTCTGGCTTACAACCACATCCATCTGAGAAAGCAGGAATTCTTGAGATGCCAGTTCCAGAAAATGTCACATCTATACGTTTTCTCAGTATGGTCAACTATTTAGTAAAGTTCGCCTGAGATCTGAGCGAGCTTTCAGCACCGCTACACAAGTTGATACACAAAAATATAAACTGGTCCTGGTTGGAACAACACCAAAAAGCATTTGATGTTCTGAAACAGAAAATTGTCAGTCCACCCACATTGAGATATTATAATGTTCACAAACTTTAACTGTTTCGTTTGATGCTTCAAAGTATGGTCTTGGTGCAGCATGTCTTCAAGAAGGCATACCAGTAGCCTATGCATCCAGAACTTTAACTCAAACCGAAATGCAGTATGCGCCAATTGAAAAAGAGCTTTTGGCAGCACTTTTTGCATGTTAGAAGTTCAGTGACTATATTTATAGCAAACCTGCTCAAACAGAGACTGATCACCAACCATTAGTGACAATTTTGAAAAAAACAATACATACAGCCCCAGCATGCCTGCAATGCATGATGTTAAAATTTCAAAAGTACAATTTCAATATTGTTTATACAAAAGGCAAATATCTATACCTTGCTGATGCTTTGTCAAGAACACCCAGACAAACAACAGAACAGCATGATAATAAGAAAGCAGACTTTGAAGTCATGGAAGTCAAAAGTTTTTCCTCATCACATCTTGATGAACTCAGAAATCATACAGCTTCAAACCCAGTTCTCCAAAAGCTGAAACATTATCAGTCAAGGATGGCCAGCATGACAAATTAGTTTACCACTTGACATACAGAAGTATTTTCCTTACAGATATGAGCTCATGATGGAAGATAGAATCATCATGAAAGGTCCTAAGGTGGTAATTTCTACAACCCTCCAACAGGAATATATCAAAATGTTGCATCATGGCCACCCATGTACTGATTCAACCAAAAGAAGGGCAAGAGACATAGTATTGTGGTCTTCTATTGTAAAAAGATATAGAGAAGGAAACTCTAGCATGTTCTGTTTGCAACAGTACTAAATCACACCATCAAAATGAATCACCTCAGCTAAACCAGATTCCTGAACTACCCTGGTCAATGGTTGCTACTGATATTTTCAAATGGAATGGTCAACATTACTTAGTGTTAGTAGACTCTTATTTGAATTGGTTTGAAATTGACCTTCTTCCTAACTTAACATCCAGCACTGTCATCACAAAATTGAAGAGACAGTTTTCTGTTCATGGTAGTCCACACAAAGTTGTATCTGACAATGGTCCACAGTTCTCAAGTCAGCAGTTCAAGAATTCTGTTGAGTCTTGGGACTTTGTCCATGTTACTAGTAGTCCTGAGTATCCAATGTCCAATGGATTAGTTGAGTGTGTAGTTCAAAGTGCAAAACGTTTGTTGGAGAAATCCAAGAAAGATGGTACCAATGTTTTTCTTAACCTACTTAATTTCAGAAACATTCCTCAAGATAATTTATTTGCTTGGTTCACCTACTCAGAGATTGATGCCCAGACAGACTAGAGCAAGTCTTCTGATCAGTAAACAATTACTGATTCCAAATGCAAAGAACAACACAATGGTCGAAACTCAACTTTTGAAAAAAAGCCAGTCACAAAAGTTGTAATAGGATACATCCAGCAAACCCCTCAGACCATTAAGACAAGGCAAGATCATGGGAATCATGGGAATGCAAACATCTAAAGGATATGACCAAATGGGAATTGTCAAAAGTATTTGTGAAGAACTGAGATCTTACATCATAAAATCTGATGGACTGGATTTCAGAAGGAATCAAAACACATATTGCCAGTCTCCAAACCGATGACGCAACAGATTGCCTGCACCAGAGACTCTATTCATCAGAGCGACTCTACACTTGTTCAAATTCCAGAGGATAGTGTATCTTCTTCAAGTAGTCCTGATGTAGTCCCCAAAGTTCCAATTGTAAAAGATTCTCCAATGACTGTCTCTGTTGCTAAGCCCAGTCAAAGGTTTTATGTAACTAGATCAGGTACAATTTCCAGACCCATTCTGAGATACACAGCGACTTGGACTTGAATTCATTTGTTGTTAAATGTTGATGTGATATCTAGCTTGTAAAATATTTTGTTCTCCTATTGTATGTCAAACAAATCACAAAGGGAGGATGTAGATCATTGTGTGTACTGTACCTAGTCAGCCACTGTTGCTAGATAGCACATGCCTATAAGTTATTGAGCATGTGCAAATTCAGTTCCATTTTGTATAGTCAGCCAGAGTGAATTCAGGCATGAATGGAGCTGCACATGTGAGTACGTTTAAAGTGATGAGTCAGTCAGTTAGCTTAAATATATGTTCAAGTTACAGCTCCTGATGTGTTTATGTACAATAAACAACCTGAACCCATCACAGTGTCTCAGTGTTTCATCTAAATACATGAGACGTGCAACAGTATGGTCATTACCCATGAAAAAGGTCATCTGCATAGAGGGAGAGGTAATATTTGAAAAGGCTGAACAGCACCTCATTACTAAGGAGAAAAGGATAAGTCCCAAAGTAAGTGCCTAGAGAGGATTTTTAAGGAATCAAGAACACCAGACTTGTTTGGAGCCAGTTTATGAGACTGTCAGTGCCATTGTCAGTTGGAAAACCAGAAAGCTGTAATCAGCTACTATGAAGACTGTTTTATGATTAGTATAAATAGTACCTGCTAAGAATCTCTTCTCCAATTGCAGTCATAGCATTGAAGCCACTCCTAAAACCAAGCCGAACATTAACCAAGAGCCTGTACTTATTAATGTGTCTGATAATGAAGATGTACACAAAGTGTTGAAAATTGTGGTTAGAATTTTAAGTAGCCAGTAGCTCTGTAGTCCTTTGGGTCAAGAAGATTAACTACTTTAGGCAGTAGGAGTACGGTTACTTGGTTAAAGTACTCCGGACAATCCCTGAGATAAGTAGACAATTGGATATATGGGTGAGAGGCTTGGCTACTGGTGGCTCTGTATGTTTCAAGAAGGTGGGAGGCAGAGACAGAGTGGAGCTTTTCTAGGAGTTTGAATACCTTGTTTATTTTTACTGTCCTAAAATGAGACGTATTTTTGGCACTTTTACTGCTGGAGCTACAAGTTACTGAATGGGGATGACCAGATAAGGCAGAGGGCAGACATGTGGTGGCTGACAATTTCTATTTTTTATGTCATCTACCAGTCACTAGTGACAGCCATCAGTGCCTGGTATTACTTTATTATGAACCTTGTCTCTAAGTGTACTATGTGCATCCAAGAAAATCCTTTGATTAACCAAGGAAAACAGCTTTTCTTCACCTAAGGACAAAAGCATTACAGCCTTGGTGGCAAAGTGAAGAGTAGCTGGACATGTTGAGATTGTCCTTGTAATACTACCAGATTACTTCACATTGCCTAATAGAAGTTCAAATCTCCTTGGTGATCCAAGGCCTCCTTCATGTATTATATGTCCTCCTTCTGCCTGGGAAGAGTTTATTCTGGATTTGGGAGAGGGCAGAAAGAAAAAAATGCAAAGTTCTATCAGGATCACATTCACCTAAAAAGATCATTTTAGCTGATTCTGTTGAGTTTTAAGAGTAAAATGTCTGCACAGATTCCAGGAGTGACAGGTTGCCAGCATATGCAGTTTTAGGTTTTTATGACATAAAGGATAAAGGACCAAGCAGAAAGGATGGGAAAGGAGTCACTCATGGTGTCTGAGTGAACTCTGATGACTTATACATCTGGGGGAATGTTGGAAGGAAACACATAAACCAATGAGTAACTACTTGAGATCAGGTTGTGTCTGGTGGGGTCAAGGGAGATTAGGATGAAATTGTACTAGGCAATGATCCTGTCCAGAACAGTTAGATGAGGCCAAGCCACTCCAGACTGAAATCTTCCATAATAATGCATTTGCAATGCATGAATACAAGGGAGAATTTCAGACAGTAAGTATTCAATATTCATGGAGATTGGGGGTGGGGGGACTATAGCCAATTCCAAGAAACAGTTTGTTCACCAAGGACTAATTTGGTAACAACTCATTTGGACTGTCTACGAGTCATGCCTGCAGGTTAGTTTTTTTCCTGACTAATAACAAGACACCTACACCAGATCTTTGATAACATCTTTTGTCTGCAATCCGGTGTAACCTGTTCATTAACAGATGGTAGGGACAACAGTTCCCAGGTTATTCATGCAGAATTCAGGTTTCAGTTAGAGGCCATTTATTACTAATACTATTAACATTAAGTAGGGTAATGCTGAGGCCTTTGGCTAATGTTAAAAGATGAGACAGGAGAATGAAAGGCAACTCTTATCATCTCAAACCAACTGACTTATTTGAAAGAGTTTCTGAAGCCATGGACAAGAGTCATTAAGTCCACACTGCCTAGCTGGATCTGGTAATTGTCTCTGATATTATTCTTCATGCTGGTATTATCAACAAGCTTACCCTACTAAACATTAACCCTATGTCATATGATGGGGAAGCCAACTGGGTCACTAACAGAATGCACAGAGTGAAGACTGGAAATCCCTTTACCAAAAGAAAGGACATCATGAGTAGTGTCCAACAGGGCTTGGTCCAGGAACTCCTCCTCTTTGTTATCTACTTCAGTGTGAAGGCAGGTGTCAAAGGCCTTTGGCTGGCAAAGTCTACTGATAAGTGCAAGCTGGGTGAAATTGTTAATTTTGCTGGTAATTCCCTTGTACTGCACAAAGGACTGGAGCAGATCAATGCCTGTTTTACTGACCACTGGCTCAAACTCAATACAGAAAAAAATGCAGTGCAGTCTTATTGAGAAACAAGACTATCCTTGCTCATACCATATTAGTAATACCAGTCTTAAAAACTGAACTGTCATTAGAGATTAAAACCTGACAAGGCTATTAGACATCTAGGCACCATCATTGAAACTGAGCTATCCTTTGACCACCAAGCATCAACCATAATTAGGAATTCTAGTTCTGGCCATACAGTACATGAACTGCTGGTGGGCATCCATAAAATGGTACAGGAACTGCTGGTGGGTATCCATTAAATGCAAAAATGCAGGATTCTTTCTAACACAGCCTGTGGATTGGGGAAGAACGTGGGTAGATAGATATTTTAGTTGAGTGCTTCCACAGAAGTTACCTAGGGCATTAAGGAAGAGCTGATCTACAATGAAAACTATGTAAGGTTCCTTGAACATGAGGACTTCTAGACCTAACACTCCTGTAGTGGTGGAAGTCTTCCTACCAAGAAGAGAGTTTTCCAGGTAGGAAAATTTAAAGGTACATATGTGACCATCCAGAGGCCACTGATCTTTGTTGCAAAGTTGTTCCCCATCCCATGCTGCACAAGGAAAGCTTTGTTTTATTGCCTTTCAGTTCAGCAGAAAGGTAAGGGAACTTAAATTCCATTGCAAGTACTCTATTGTGAATTCCCTTGGTCACACACTGAGTTCAAGTTACATAAACCAAAACTATTCCATACAAAACTGTCAATGATCCCTGTTGAGATTTGGGCTCCACTATCCCATCCCACAAAAATAAAACAATTCTGTATTATCCTGCATTTCAGCAATAAGGTAATTGATCTGTGTAAAATATAAAGTTTAATACCTCCAACCAATCTCCACACTTCTGACAAAAGGAAAAATCATAGAAAAGATTAGCTATAATCAACTTTCTCAGTACAGCAACCAATATCACCTCTTATCCTTTAAGCATAACGGATTCTGGTCTGGTTGTATCACAGTGACTGCCCTCTGGGGTCTTACTGGGTTTGGTGAAAGGAATACTGACTGGTTCCATTTTACTGAGCCACCCAGAGCTTCTGATGTTCCTGATCACACCATCCTAATGGATTATATTATCGAAATGGGGATTAGCTTTGACAGCATTCCCTGGTTACAAAAATATCTCTTTGTCAGACCACGAATTAAGCAATAACACACGAATCACTAAGAACGCTAAAATTTAATGAGAAGCTTTCGGGCTATCCACCCTTCATCAGCATATAAAATCAATGAAATTTCCAAGCTTTTAAATAGAGGTTCATTTAAAATCACATGATCTAGCCAGCCTACCAATATTATTCTTTTAAAACAATCAGATAATAACATCAATTTACATTACATACATTCAACGAATTAAATATGCATATAAAAAAAAAAATATATATATATATATATATATATATATATATATGTGTGTGTGTGTGTGTGTGTGTGTGTGTGTGTGTGTGTGTGTGCATACATGAACATAAAACAAATATAAATATAAACCAAGTCAAATGTTATCTCTCTGTCTTTTTACCAATACTGGCTTTAAACTAACAGTACTATTTAAGCCTGGTGGTGAATCTGCCTGCAACCTAACAATCCATTCATACTCTCTCAATTCAAGCTCATTATTTATATCACCCCCTCTTGGATTTGTTGTTATTACACTTATACCCCTGAACTTAAATGTGTGCATGTTGAACTCCAAAATGTGTTTAAAAAGACCATTATTTGGTACTTTCCTTTTTATTTCTGACTTATGCTCAATTATACAGTCTTTTAATTTTCTCATCATTTTTCCTATATAAAATGCCGTACACATTATGCATGTTGCTAAATATACTAATTTTGCTGTATTACAATTTACAAAACAGTTGAAATGAAACTTCTCTTTAGTGACTGGATGTTGATAAAACTCATTCTTGTCAAGAACATCCATGCAACAAGTGCAGTTAAAACATTTATATGTTCCCTTTTTACAATGTGGGGTTACATCTATATTTTTAAAATCTTTATAACATAGCATTTGTTTTAATGTTTCCTCATTCCTAAAAGCAAATTTTGGTTTTAAGCCTACCAAGTCCTTTATTTCTGATGATGCCAATAGAATTATCCAATTTTTCTTTATAATGTCACACACTTCTTTTGTGTTACCATTAAATGTAGTTACATATCTCAATACACTTCTATCATTATTCTGGTGCACTTCTTCTGTTACTAGCAAAGAATTCCTACCAAATATGGGCCTATATCTATCCTTCCTACCTAAGAGGACCTCATCATATATCATATTTACATTATGTACAGGATAACCATTCCTAATAAATTCATCCTTCATCAATTTTGCTTGATCTTTAAAATTGTTGTCCTCTGTATTTAGTTTTCTAACTCTTATCAATTGAGATTTGAGAATACCTTTAAATGTGTGCGGAACATGCATACTACTTCTTTTCAGATACCTATTTGCATGCACTTCCTTCCTATAAATCATAGTTTTAATTTTATCAATTTTTTTTATATATATTCACATCTAGGAACACTATATTCTCAAATGAAAAAGTCATTTTAAACTTTAAAAAACTTGTGGTTGCATTTAAATATGTAACATAAAAAACAAGTTTTTTGATAAGAGTTAGCTTAGTTAGCTCCTCATTCCTAAAAGCAAATTTTGGTTTTAAGCCTACCAAGTCCTTTATTTCTGATGATGCCAATAGAATTATCCAATTTTTCTTTATAATGTCACACACTTCTTTTGTGTTACCATTAAATGTAGTTACATATCTCAATACACTTCTATCATTATTCTGGTGCACTTCTTCTGTTACTAGCAAAGAATTCCTACCAAATATGGGCCTATATCTATCCTTCCTACCTAAGAGGACCTCATCATATATCATATTTACATTATGTACAGGATAACCATTCCTAATAAATTCATCCTTCATCAATTTTGCTTGATCTTTAAAATTGTTGTCCTCTGTATTTAGTTTGCTAACTCTTATCAATTGTGATTTGAGAATACCTTTAAATGTGTGCGGAGCATGCATACTACTTCTTTTCAGATACCTATTTGCGTGCACTTCCTTCCTATAAATCATAGTTTCAATTTTATCCAATTTTTTTATATATATTCACATCTAGGAACAATATATTCTCAGATGAAAAAGTCATTTTAAACTTTAAAAAACTTGTGGTTGCATTTAAATATGTAACATAAAAAACAAGTTTTTTGATAAGAGTTAGCTTTTCTGCATCGGTTGCTGTCTCTCCAGGTCTGACGCCAGGTCGTCAGGGGTATAAAAACAGGCAGCCGATGCCATTACATCAGTTTTTCTTGCCCCAAATGTCAGCAGCCCCCAGTAGGGAGCTAAGCTATGGTGGAAAAAATCTCCACCAGTAAAAAGTAAATACCAATACCCCTACAAGTGATGTGTAGTATACAGAGAGTCGAGAGAGAGAGAGAGTGAGAAGGGGGCTGGAGGGAGGGAAACCAGGACTGCAACAGTTAATACACTTGAACATTTACATTAATGGTAAGTGTAAACAACTGTACTATGTTCTTTGTGTTTCACTGTTGCAGTTATCAGAATTGGGTTGATTCCCAAAGCTGTAGAGAGGGTGGAGAGAGTCAAGAAGTGTTTGGGATGGCTAGAATGCCCTGCAGAACAGCAGTTGCAAACCCCACCCTGGATTTGGAAAATATAGGCAGGTGGTAATGCTTGGTGAATGTGTGTACAGAGCTCCAGGTAGCAGCCTCCAGAATGTCCCTGGTATGGACTCCTCTGAGGAATGCTGTAGAGGTAGAAGATGCCCTAGTGGAATGTGTTCTGGCCCCCTGAGGGTTTGGTTTCCCATGGTGTTTGTAGCAGAAATGGATACAGTATGCTAGCCATTTGGAAATTGTCTGTTTTGAAATGGCCTTGCCCTCTGCCTCTGGTGCAAAACTGAGTAGTAACTGGTCAGATTTCCTGAAGGGCTTAGTCCTATCCAGGTAGAATCTGAGCTGTCTGTGCACGTCTAAGGAGTGCAAGATCCTTTCCCCTTTATTTTGAAGATTAGGGAAGAAAGGTGGCAAATGGATAGATTGGTTGAGAGCCACACTGGACACCACTTTAGACATAAAGGAAGGGTTAGTCCTGAGGAAAACCGTGTCAGCATGAAAAATAATGAAGGGTTCCACAGCTATAAGTGCTTGTAGCTCAGATACTCTTCTAGCTGAAGTGATGGCCAGATGCAAGACTGTTTTCCAAGAGAGGAATTTTAACTCTGCTGATGCTGCAGGCTCAAAGGGGGGGGGGGGTAGCGTGAGCTTTTCCAGTACAAAGTTAAGTTCCCAAGCAGGGGTGGGTGCTCTCCTTGGTGGCCTTAAATTGTTTGCCCCTCTCAGAAACTGTTTGATGAGAGCGTGAGAGAATGGTGGCTCAGAGTTGTAATGAGCCGAGATGGCAGAGGCATGGATTTTAATGGAGTAGATCTGCTAAGTAATCCAAGATTAGAGGTAGGGAGGGCAGAGTTGTGTCCTCTCCTTTAGATTGAATCCAGGAGCAATAGCTTTTCCACTTATCAAGATAGGATTTCCTTGTACTGGGTCTTCTGGCTTCAAGAATGACGTCCAGTACCTGCTTGCTTAGGCTGGACACTGGGAGAGAATTCAAGGAATAAGCCAGGCTGCAAGATTTAAGGTTTGCAGTTGCAGATGCAAGATGTGTCCCCCTGCTGAGTGTGCAGGGTGGGGCTCTGGGGTAGGTGCCAGGGTGGCACCAGTGACAGGCTGCGCAGGAGTGGGTACCAGTGCTGGTGTGGCCAGTGCGGGGCAATCAGAATTGTCCTTGGTTTGTGCTGTCTTATCTTGAGCAATATTCTTGCGAGAAGGGGTAGAGAGGGAAATGCATAGATTGAGAAATTTACCCACTGGAAGGATAGGGCATCTACTTTCCAGGCCTTGCTGTGAGGTGTCCTGGTGCAGAATTTGCCGAGTTGGTGATTGCTAGGGGAGGCAAAGAGATCCACCTCTGGGGTCCCCCATTTCTGAATCAGAAGGCTGAAGGTGCTGGGCTCTAATTGCCACTCATGTGGGTCTAGGAGATTTCTGCTTAAGTCATCTGCCAGTGAGTTTTGTTTGCCTGGCAGGAATTGAGCTTGTAAATGGACCTGCATATCCAAGGCCATTTTCCAAATGGCCATGGCTAGCCTGCAGAGTGGGTAAGAGTGGGTTCCCCCCTGCTTGTTGATGTACCACATAATTGTGGCGTTGTCTGTTTTTATTAGCAGGGGTCCTGGTGAGAGTAGGGATCTGAAAGCTGTTAGAGCATGCTGCACAGCTAGCATCTCTTTTTGGTTTATGTGCAGATGAAATTGACTTGAGCTCCAGTGGCCCTGAATGCACTTGTCGTCCAGGTGTGCCCCCAGGCATAATCTGATGTGTCTGTGGTTAGGGTCTGGGCAGCATGGGGTTGAGTAAAGGGTAGTCCCTTGTTGTGGTTGCATGCTGCTGCCCACCAAAGAAACTCTGTCCTTAGACAGGGTATGATAGGAATGATGGATTACAGGTCCTGAGAATGTTGGCACCAAAGACTTTTTAAGTACCATTGAAGTTTCCTCATATGCAGTCTGGCATATGGAATTATTAGGATACATGAGGCCATGAACCCTAGGGCCTGCAGGATTTTCATTGTGGATAGCTGAGTTCTGGTGGCCATTTGACTGAAGTAGTCTGTCAGATAGGCTTGTTTTTCTGATATAAGGAACGCCATCTGGGATGCTGTGTCCAAGCTTGATCCCAGGAATGCAATCTTTTGACTGGGGACTAGTTTTGATTTCTTTTCATTGATGGTATACCCCAGGGATGTTAGAAGGTTTTTTACACATGTCAGGTGCTGCAACAGCATTTCCTGACTGTCTGCCTGAATCAGGCAGTCATCCAAGTGTGGGTAAATTAGAATTTTTCTCTGTCTGCAGTAACCAATTGCTGGAGCCAGGCATTTTATGAATACTTTGGGAGCAGTGGATAAGCCAAAGGGAAGTGCAGAGAACTGATAATGCATAGATCCTGCCTGAAACGAAGATATTTCCTGCATGAGTCCCTTATAGGGATGTGCAGATAGGCTTCTTTTAAATCCAGGGTGACTAACTAGGCATCTTTGGCCAGCATAAGAAGAAGCTGCTGAAGGGTGAGCATTTTGAATTTTGGTACCACCAGGAAGGTGTTTATAATGGAGAGATCTAGGATTGGGTGCAAAGTGCCCTCTTTTCTGGGTACCAGGAAAAGTCTGGAACAGAACCTTTGATCCATCTGTTCGACAGGAACAGGTTGAAATGCCCTTATAGAGAGCAGGGATTGAACTTGTTTTTGTGTCTCTACCCACTGGTTTGGAGGAAGGTCTGGGAACCCTATTGGGGTTGACAGTGAGTGGAAGTAAAATTTGTACCCCTGGAATACAATGTTGAGGACCCATCGGTCTTTGGTAATGGAAGCCCAGTTTTTTGCATGATGGTCAAGTTTTCCTCTTAGGGGCACAAGCAGCTGGGCAGAGGTGGGGAGTGGAGTTGAGAAGTCATTGGGAATTCTTCCCGTAAGGGGGTGGATTAGCACTCCCTGTTTTTGAAGTGGAGGCACTGCATTGCTTAGATCTCTGCATACCCTGAGACTGTAGTCTGGGGGGGTCTGTTTCCCCTGGGTCTAGTTTGAGATGACCTAGAGGGGGCTGGAAAGGACCACTGTTTTGAGGGGCAATGCCTACTGAATCTAGGAGTCTGTACTTGCAAGAAATCTTTGACTGTCTGCACAGATTTAGCTTTTTCTTACATCTTTTTAAGAACCTCTTCTGCTTTGGTGCCAAACAGATTGTCCTTATTCAAAGGAGCATCTAGTAATTTTGATTTGACATGGTCTGGCAACATTGCTCCTTAAGCCAAGCATGCCTTCTCAGTACAGAACCAATGACTGCTGCCCTGCAAGATGCTTCTAGGGCATCAAAGCCACTCTGCAATGTATGCTTGCTGACTTGGCTTGCATATGCATATGCTCTTGTAATTCTTTACTTTCTGCACCGTCCGTAAAGGTCGCCATTTTTTGCTTAATAACTTCCATAATATGTTGTTGGCACTTCAGCATGTGAAACTGGCAATTCAAAGCCCTAATGGCGAGAGTTGCAGAGGTGTATACTTTCTTACCCCATCTGTCTAAAGCTCTGGAATCCCTGTCCGAAGGAGTGGGATTCTTAGCTGTAGTTGCTTTGATACCTTTGAGCCCCTGGGAGATGACCTCTGTGTCAGCAGTAGGATTTTGAAAAGGAATTTGTGAGAGTCAGGAACTCTGTAGTACCTGCCTGGTTTCCTAGGAGCAGGGGGTAAGGTATTAGGAGTTAAGCTGGAGTCCATAAAGACATCATCCACAACATCCAGGACTGGGGGTTATGCTAAAGGCCTATGTTGTGGCAAGTCTAGAAATTCTCTGAGTCTCTTTTTGGACTGAGGATAGTCTTGGCATTCTCAGTGGAAATGCTCTCTTAAAGTATGTAAGGTTTTGCCAAAAGAAAAATCCTCTGGAGGAGAAGCAGAGGGAATAGATTCCTCTGCATCTGAATCCTCATAAGCAGATAAGGGCATGTGTTCATAATCAGATACCTCAGAGTCATTGGACTCTTGGTCTGTTAAAGCTGCTGGGGACAGGTCTATTTTTCTCTTAGCAGGGGAAGGCTGACTTCCCCTAATCAACATAATAAGGTATTCTGCCATTTTAAGCATTTGATGTTGTGGCAAGGAAGTAGGTGCATGCTTTTGGGTCGTCTTTTTTTTAGGCGTAGCATGTACTCTTGGCCTTAGAAACTCGGTAGTTTTAGACAGAACTGAAGACGTGAAAGAAGTTATCAGTTTGTGTCGAATATCAGTAGTGAGAAGAACTTCCTCAGAAGCCGGTGCCTGCTCAGTGCCTCTGGACCCATCCAAGGTAGAGACATCCACAGGTTCCGTGGAAGAAGAGTCTCGCTGCATACCGGACACTGAATGGGTCTCGGTAGAGGCCTGCGAATCCATTGAAGCAGGCATCAGGGGCTACGAAAGCGCCTCACTGAGTACAGGCAAACTTGCAATTAGCTTAATGGAAGCATCGTCGACAGCTTTGGACCTGTGTGGTCTGTCTCTGTCTTTATTCTTATGTTTTTTCGGTAGATCGGTAGTTGGATGGCTTATCAAAGCCATTTTGGAATACAGAGATTGAGAACAAAAGTATTTAGCAACAATAAGGGCCCAATGACAAATAGTTTGGGTGTTGAACAAGACACAAAACTGACAGCGGGAGGATGTCGTGGTCTGAGCCTAAACAGGTGACGCAGTAAGAATGAAAATCTCGGTCTGGTATTTGCTGTCCACAGGCAAGACAATTGTTAACTTTTTTCTGACATCGGTTAGAGCAAGAAAAAAGGATCCCCAACGGGGTACTTAGCTTTAAAAGACTTCAGGAGATAATTCAATTTGATAATGAAAACTCGGGTAGCGGTCAACCAGCATTTGTGCAAACTGTTTCTGCTTCAAGCTCCTCAGCAAGAAAGACTGGTGTAATGGCGTCGGCTGCCAGTTTTTATACTCCTGATGACCTGACGTCAGACCTGGAGCGACAGCAACCGACGCAGAAATACTAAGTCTCTGGTATTTGAGCCAACTGAGGGCTACCTGTAGGCAGATAAACAAAGTGTGATGACTGCAAAATACAGTTGGGTACATTTACCATAAATGTAGATGTTTGAGTGTATTCACTGTTGCAGTTGGGCAACCTGCCAGCAGATTACACAAATGTAATGACTGCAACAGTGAAACACGAAGAACAGTGAAACACGAAGAACATCTGCAAAAACTCTATGTCTTTTCAGATCTTTGATCACAATGGTATTATAACAGAACATGTTTCAAATATTTGAGGAATTGGCTAGACCCCTCTCGAGACTTACATCTCCAGCTGGAAATAGTAGGAAAAATCAACTCACTCCTAGTAGGAAAAAAATCAACTCACTCCTGTTATGGGCCAAAAAACCCTCATTTTCTCATGCCTATAGAGCAGCTACAGACAAAGGATATTACTCTCTCATTTGGAATATTGCCTGCCTCTAATAGCCACAGTTTCTAATAGAAATACCACAACCACTAAACATTGCTGTTTCATCTCCCCAAAAGTATAAACACCACTTCAAAACAATTAAAAAAAGTCTAGTGGTTGCCAATGCGCTAACCTCCTACGTGGATCAGTACTACATCAAATGCAAAATGTTCAAACAATCCATCTTTGAGCTGCTAAACTCATAAGATAGATATTCTCATACAATTTAAGAAGTCTTGGACACTCAGGATCCCTTCTTCAAACAACCAAATGTAAACTTCATTGCACTGACCACTGCTTTTCATTGCTAAGTGCAAAACTCTGGGAATCTCAGCTATTCCATTTGAAAGATACTTCATGTTCCCCTAAATACCACTCAGAAGTAAAAGCTCATCTTTGAAAATAAGAAAAATGCAACTATTTTCTCACAGGATATATTTAATATTATAATTTATCTCACTGCCTTCTCTCGCTACTCCACTAATTCTAACATTTGACCTTCAGTACCTCATTTTCCATGATGCACATTTTAGGTAGTTGTCACTAATGGAATTTGGAGCATGTGATTTTGTACATCTGTATGTAACACCATTTTATTTGTTGTAGTTTGCTTTCTTTGTATTCAACCTGTGCACAACTTGTAATGTAAATTGATATTTCTCTTTTTCTTTCTGGACTGAGACCAAAATTGGTCAAATGTGATCAGTGCTCTACCATGCTTAACAAATTTAAATAAATACAGCTAAATAAAAAGTGTTTCACCCACTTCCACCACAAGCAAGAACAACATTGTTTTGTTTTGTCTTGTCTTGCAGTTCACCTGAACAGTCACTAATCTGATCCCTGTTCTAACATGAATGTTCCCACTACATTCCACACAAGGAAAACGTTGCTGTACTATCCTGTAGGTTAGTAAGAAAGTGAGGGATCTTGAATTCTATTACAGCTATTCTGAGGTGAGCTGCCTTGGTCACATTTTGAGGACAAGCTACTTGTCCTAAACAAAAGCATTTTAATTAAAAAAAAAAAGTTTGGCTCAGTTCAGACTACCCTGTTTTAACTTGTCCACATTTTAATTGTTATCCTTTGTGATGTTAAAGGCTTTAAAATTGCTTTCTCTCTCATACATGTTTTTTTTTTTCTGTGAGGAGAGCCCCATACCTCTGTGCCAAATAAAACCATAGAGCATTGCTTTGTCAGCACAGATTTGATTGATAGAAACTAACAAGGTTATTGTTATACTTCCTCTGTCTCTAATTTTATTCTAATTCCTGGACGTATCTCTGAGGAAGACATTAATATGCAGTTTGCTTCCTGGATAGTATTTACCCCTGGCCAAGCTCTTGTTAATGCCTGTGCAGCCAGTACTGCCTTCAGAATCTGGTTGCTGGGGGTATCCCATGTGCTTCCATTGCACGTCTACTGCCATGCTTTTGTTCTAATTTGCTTTAGTCCAGCTGAACCTGCACAGAAGCTAATACACTAGGCCCCTGCTAAACTCACATATCTCCCTCTGCACAACTCAACTGACCTCACAACTCCATCATCCAAAGGTATTCTGATTTTTGGTTACAGGAAAATCATATACTTTTATGTTGAATTGATGCACTTATTCAGGATACGGCATGACAGAGTATTGACTAATTTAGTGGACAAATAATCATACACCATCTGCACATTATGGCCATATGCAGTGAAACAGCCCTTTACTGTCTGCACTGCATGGCAACATGAACATCTCCTACAAACCTCAAAGAAAATTAATTTGCACTAAAGTATTAAATGAGCTCAGTGTCTTGCATGTGTTTTATACATTTTTCTGTTGGTTTAAACATTTGAGCATTTGCCACATTGGGTAATGGCACAGTGAAACATTAGTACTACTAATTGTTCAGTCTCTTGTTTCAGTCAACAGATACATGCTTTAATATTGTTTTTCTGAACAATAAGATGATCTTACAATTTATTTTACTTTTTAGCAGCATATCAATAAGAACATCCTTTTTATCATACTTTTTCTGTACTGCTTATTTTGTCTTCCCCAGGATTTGTTTGCCCATGTAATCTACTACTGGTATGTCATAACTGCCTTAGATGACATGCACCTTATGCTATTATTTTTACTATGATTAGATTTCTTATTATGCTATTGCATAATTAGTTAAAAGCTGTTTTCTTATTAGACTAACCTTTTACTGTATGGAAGCCTGGCATCTGTTCTTTGCTGCTGATAATGTGAAACACCAATCACTCTGTGGTGTGCTAGCTTATTGTATTAATCTTGCTTCAGGCAATAATAATGCTAGAATACATTCTGGTGTCTTTCTCAACTGCTACATGTCGGTGATCTTTGGTATGATGTGTCTTCTCCATTTCAAACAAGTAAAATGTTGCTGTACTCTTCAGCAGTTCATTAAATTGGTGTGGGAGTTTGAACTTTATTGCATTTACTGAACAGCAAAATATCTCTGGCGCAATCTTGGGACAAGCTACTTGCTTTAAGCAAAAAAATTAGGAGACTCAATTTGCTCAGTTCAGAGTGCCCTAGTTTAGCTTTTGTGTACTTATGAAGCAACTTGCTTGCTGTTATTGGGCTTGAAATTTATTTCCCTGATGTTTACAGCCATGCCAAATAAAACTGTAGAATATTATATCTTTAGTGCAGGCTGAATTGTTAGGAAGTGACACGACTTACTGGCATACTTCTTCTGTCTACAACTAATTAAAACACCTGGAGTTAACTCTGAGGAGGACTTACTTGTTACATGTTTCCAGGATTGTACTTATCCCTGGCCAAACACTTGTTGATGTCTCTGTAGCCTGAATGTTATCAGAAGCTGGCTCTTGGGGTATGTTTCCATTACATGTTTATAGCCTTATTTTTTTTTTGTTTGTTTCACTAAAGGGCAACTGAATGTGCACAAAATGTTAACAATATCAGGGCTCCTGATGACACTCATATCACTTTTCCTAAGCTTTACTGACATAACCTCTTTCAGTCAGGCTACGGTCATCCAAAGATGCTTTGACTTTTGTTTACATGGGAATAATTTATTTTGCATTGAATCAATTTACTTGTTTAAGCTACTGTTAGATGTAGTATCGATTAATTTAGGAGGATCAATTTCGTACCACTTACAACATGCTGGCCAAATGTAATGGTTGCATTTTATTTCAGCTGCATATCCTAGATGTGGACATGGAACTTGTCCTAGTGAATTTTAAGAGACAGATTTACAATAAGATATTAACTAAACTCTGGACATGTGTATTTTTTGTAAAACTTACTGTTGATTTAAAAATGTGAGCTTTTCCTGCACCAACTATCACCATATTCAGTTATTTGAAGTATTGAACTGTTCAGTCTCTTGTTTAACTGAATGGAGCACGATTTTAATATAATGAACTGCAACAAGACTTCAAAAGTTATTTCTACTGAATTTGGTTTTATTTTTTAGCAGCATGTCAGAATAACTTATGGCAATCATTCATTTGTTCAGCACATCAGAATAACTTCATGGCTATCACTCTGTTATTGTACACTGTTAGCCAGCCTTGCCTGGGAAGTGTTTACAGCTGTAACTTACTATTAGACTTCCCTCACCAGGTGTTTAGTTGCCTTATATAACACACACCTTTATGTTATTATTTTTACAGTATAGTTAGATGCTTTATGTACAGTGAGATGCTTTATTATTGTTCTGTTTAAGTTATTACAAGCTGTTCTATGTTCTTTGTTCCATGGAAGCCTGGCATTTTTTTGCTTGTTGTTGTTTATATGAAATGGTTTTCAGGCAGTCTGTAGAGTGCTAGCTTATTTTATTAAATTTTCCTTAGGTTATTTTGAAGATTATGACTAGATCTCCAGTTGTAAGCAATTTGCTACATGTTCAAGTTATGTATGTCAAGAAATTCATCTCAAGAGCAGAGTGAATCAAAGCTCAAAGGTGAATCTTGGCATCCATGTTGAAAACACATAACAAGATGGATTATGATCACAGAGACCCAGTCATAATGTTCTGTAGTACAGGGAACTTTGCTATCTCCCTTGTACTACAGTAGTTAGTGGAAAAAAGTGTAGGAGCACTAAGTGTTTTACAACTTTGAAAGCAACAAAAAACATAGAAAGCAGCCACTGCAGAAGACAGTGGAAAAGTGGAAAATTTATATGGATGGTGCAGTGGTAGCATTGTCACCTCACAGCAGAAGGTTCTCTTGTTCGATTCTCGGCTGGGGTGCCTTCTGTGCAGAGTCTGCATGTCCTCCCTGCGTTTGTGTGTATTTCCTCCGGGTTCTTCAGTTTCCTCCCATGTTACAAAGACATGCATCTGGAGCATTTTCTCCCCAGGCCTCTGCTGAAAATTGGCTCATTCCAAGTCGGACTTTCCCAGTTAACAAATGTAAAATAAAATAAATAAATAAACTATATCGACCCAAAGTAACCTTTCACATTTTGTTACCTTTTTTTTGCTGTATAATGCCATGTAAGGCAACTTTTTTATTAAAAAAAAACTTGTTTAAAATCTTTACTTTGCATATGATGGCAATGAAAGCTATGTCAGTTCATAATTAAAGCTTCACTTGCTATACCATCCAATCTGCTTCTGCTTCATTTTGTATCTTCTAGTTTTTGGAGGTAACAAAACTTAACTTCTCTTTTCAGTCTGTGTCCAGCCATTGGTGGCAGCAAAAACAAACCAGAGTCTATTGATAACCTCTCTTCCACTCTGCTGTGGTAGCAAAGCCAGCCTGTTTTCCCTTAGCACCTTTTTAGTCTTTGTCAGTCAAAGCTAGTCTTCACCTTTCTATAGTCTTCAATTCTCCACTTCTGTGTTACACATTATCTGATCTTTAGTAACAGTGGAAGTCAATCTACTCCCTCTCCCAGGCTTTGACTGCAACTGAAGCCAACCTGTACGGCAGTAGAAAGTGAGCCACACTTAATATCCTGTCAGCCTCCGGATGGAGCAAAGCTTAACTTCTCTATGCAATTAACTCCTTATCTGACTTTACTGAAACAAAGGCCAATTATTTTGTTAACTCACTGCCTGTTCTTACTGGTAACAAAGTCTAACTTACAGTATTTCTTGCATTTTTCTTCTATCTTCCACTTGTTATAGGAACCTCATCTAATCTCCAGTGGCAGCTGAGTGCTAGGCTCTACTGTCAGCTAAAGCCTTATACAGCCCTTGGTATCAGCATATTATCAGCCAACCTTTGTTATAGCCTTTGATGGCAGCAAATGCTAATTCCATTTGACAGTCAACTTGTGGTTTGTTCTTTGGTGGCAGCAAAGGCTAACTTCAGTTTCAGCCTTTTCTAACAACAGTTAGCTATCTAAGCTCTCATCTCCTTTCTCATCTTTTTCTATGTGTAAATGCACATTTCATATACACATTGTCATCTCATCGTTAACTGCACATTACTTAACAACCTTATCCCATCCACTTAAATCCTACCTTCTTATTATGTGAATTAGCCACTGTATACATACCAAATTGCTTTTAGCTACAGTCATCGGTACAGCGGTAGCGTTGTTGCCTCACAGCAAGAGCTTCTCCTGTTCGATTCACGGCTGGAGTGCCTTCTGTGTAAAGTCTGAATGTCCTCCCCACAGTCGAGTAGCCTCCGAAAGACATGCGTGAATGGACGTGCCTTGGCTGAAGGTTGGGCATCAGGCTGGCAACTCGGCACCATAAAAAAGTCTACTGCCAATCATTAGCGGACCGGAGTTCTTCTGTGGCAACCCCTAACCAGGAAAAGCCGAAAAGACAAACAACAACAACATCATGTCTTCTCATCCCATTATCCACAACACAGAGGATTAGGATCAGGTCTCCAATCATAAGCAACTTGTTATGTGTTGGAGACATGCATACCAAGAAATTCACCTCAACAGAGGACTAAAGTGAAACTTCAGAGATGAATTTTGGCATCCACGTCCAGAATGCATAACAAGCGAGTTATGATAAGAGAGACCTAATTATAACTCTTTATAGCACATATAGTTTTAGTTGCACTGATGTACTCATAGTTACAGAAAAGAATGTAGGAATATGAAATGCTTTATAGCCTTGAAAGCTTTAACATTCATAGCATTACCATTCAGACAGCCAACAGCTGTAAAAGCTGTTAGACTCTTTACTTTCATTTTTTATTTGTGTGGCTGTACAAAAAGTATTACAGTTTTTAAAGCTGTCAATTTACTTCTGGTGCTTTTCTGTGGGGGCTGTCATATGTGTTGCTGAGCAAGATCCAGTCATAGCAGGTGCATAACATAGATAATTCTGATTATACCCAACTTGTTATATTCACAAGAAATTCACCTCAAGAGTAGAGTAAATCAAAGCTTGAGAGATGCATACTGACATCTATGTCAAGAAAGTACAGCTGTGCAAGTTAAACTTACCATAACAGCAGATGTTGAAATGATCACTGCTGCAGTAAGAGTTAGCTACATGGGTAATGTCCTGTCGAGAATATAATAGCCAGCCAGCTGCCAAATCTTCAGAACACCTTCCATGCACCAAAACTTTCAGGCAGCTCAAGCTTGTTAAGAACAGCAAGTCAGCCAGATTAGCTGGGTCAAATGGAGCAAGTGTTAGCTTCTCTGACACAAAACTAAGATCTTTATAGCACACTTAAAAGGAAAGGGGTTTAAGCAGGGAACACATGGGTCATGTGACTAATTAATTAATATTTAAATATAGTTTGTAATTGTGCTTATTCAGTCTGAAGAAGTCTAGTTATCGGGGAGAAGAAAGCACTTACTGAATCCTTGTAGTGAATAAAGTCTGTCTGGTTTTATGCCAGCTTATTTTATTTACAAAACTAAGATCTCAATGAGGGGTCATCGGTTTTCTTGCAGGCCTCTTATGCAAAGCCCCTTTCTAGAAAACTTTGACATGAGATTGCATTGAAAGAGGAGGATCAATAGGTTGATATAGGATATAGGTTCAATAGGATAGGTACTAACCTATGAATCAATAGGAAGACATGCTGAAATGGCAGACAAATGAACCCTGACAGACACAAATACTGTAGGCCTAGACAACAACTAGCCCTGAATGGGTGCTGGTTATGTTGTTGGCACCAACTACAAAAACCTTTTCCATTTGCTTGTTACTATATGATTTTCTAGCAGCAGTCTTTCTTGCCTCCATTAGTACCTGCTGCATGTCCTCAGTAAAAAAGTACCTTAAAGGAATTAAGACCCTATCATTCAGGCAGTCAACTGAAGTTGATTGATGTCAGGGATATATCAAAATACCTGTTCTTGTGCAAGTTAATCCAGTCTGTGAGGCTTGTGGTAAATGTCCCTGGCCATTTCCAAAAGAAGGGAGACCAACAGATGCCTGGGCCAGAAGAGAGTCACCACAATGATATCGGGGGATTCCTTCTAAATTTTCAGAAGTAACCTGGATATTAATGGAAATGGTGGAACAGCATACAGGAATATTCCTGTTCAAGGAAAAGAAAAGGACTTCCTGCATGGATCCCTGGAACAGAATCTTGTCAGTTGATTGTTCACATAGGAGGCAAAGCAGTCTTCTTGAGGAACTCCCCACAAATGGATCAAATATTGGAAGACCCACCAATTTAGTTTCCTTTTGTGAGGATCTGCCTGGTCCTGCTCAGTTGGACTGCCACACAGATTTGCGCTGATGGAATGTAGGATGTCTGTAGAGTGAGACATTAGCTGTGAAGCTATATCTCAATCTAACATGGTTAGTCTGCAAAGGGAGTACAATCTGGGTCCCCCTGATCTGTTGATGTACCTCATGATTATGGTATTGTCTCTAACCACTAAAAGAGGTTCCAAGAACCAAATATGATTCAGAGAAGCATCTCCTAAATATATATGTGCTTGCCTCTGCCCTTCGTGTCCCACACCCCCTACAATTTTATCCCTCCTGAAACTGCTCCTTAAGCAAAGTTTGAAGTGTCTGTGGTGACGTATTGATTTGGAGCAGAGAGGGAGAAGGGGAAACCTCGATTTAAGGATGTCTGTTGTCTCCACCAAATTACTTCTCTTCTGACAAATCCCAGCTCTGGGGATTGAAAAGTTAAAAGGTGCTGATGATGGGACCAAAGTCATTTCAGATGCCACTGAATCTTTCTTCTGTGGAATATTGTCAGGGATATCATGAGAATCACAGATGCCATGAGGCCAAAATTTCTGAGGTATTCCCTCACAGTGACCAGGTTGGGAACAAAAAGACTTCAGATACCATTGGATTTTCTTTGTGTGGTGTTTTGAAAGAGATATCATGAGAATCATACATGCCATGAGACCCAAAATACTGAGTTATTTCTTTGAAGTGACCAAAGACTGACTGGAAAGCCTGTAGAATATAGGTCTTCTTCCTGTGGAAGAAAAGCTGTTTGTACTGAGGTGTTTAGTAGACATCCCAGGAACACAATACTGTGTGTTGGAGTCAAAAAAGACTTTCAAATATTCTCTTGGAAGCCCAGCCTGTATAGGAGATCTCTCATTCAAGTGAGAGAGTCGAACACTTTGGCACATACCTCTCAACCAGCAGACATTCAAGGGTCTATATCGCTTCGTCAAAACGGCAAAAGTTCGAATACCATATGTATGAACTTCTAACCTCGAAGTGCAAAACCATCGAAGGCTTAAAACAGCGATTTTTTTTCCCAGAGAAAAAAATTGCTGTTCAAAGAAACATACACACAACACAAGCACACCAAAAAAACAGCAATCCACACACATACACTTAAAATCCTACATCTAACTCAAACCATACACATCATATTTAATACCTACCTACTTAACCACAAACCCTCCAAACCCTAGGTCCACATATCACATGTCACACACTCACCTGACCCGCGCCCTAACTCTAACTCATCTATCCCACCCTAACCCTAAAGTTTGTCGCTATCGCACACCCACTTCACCCTAACCCTAACTCACCTAACCTGCGCCTTAACCCTAACGTCTACACAATTGCACACTTACCTGAACCTGACCCATAACTTTCCACCACAGTCCTGAAAATCGCGAAGCCAGAGAAACGGCCCACCGAATTCTTTCCCTGGGAAAGAATTTGGTGTTCCATGGCTTCGCGATAATCAGTTTTCGAACTTCACAGTTCAAACATATGGTGTTTGAACTGCTGAAGTTTCGATGAACTAATAGGAACCTGACATTCAAAACAGGAACATCCAGCAAAAAAATTGCACACCTAATTAGTATAAAATGTGAACAAATACCACATAACTTTTCCTGCTTCCAGCAGGAATGTGGGATACTACTCATAAACATATTTTAATAAAGAGAGTGACAAAAATGATGGAAAAATATAAGCACATCATCAAAGAGACAGTTTAAAATATGTAAACTTAATTGAGTAGATTTCCACCACACAAAGTAATTTATTTTTGCTTCGGAAAAGTTGTAAAATGTGTGCACTTTTTCTTTAAATTACTTTCTGCATGTCCTCCCCGCGGTTGGGTGGGCATTCGAAAGACATGCGTAAATGGGCGTGCCTTCGTTGAAGGTTGAACGTTGAGCTGGCACCTCGGCATTCGTGAAAATCCACTGCCAATCATTAGCAGACTGGAGTTCCGCTGTGGCAACCCCTAACCGGAAAAAGCCGAAAGACAAACAAACAAACAACTAGTATGTTGGTAATGTAGTGCGGTTTTCTGGGTACTAGACAGCTTCAAAAATCACACATGATGACTGGGATTCAGAAAATTGTGTGAAGGGGTAAATCAAGCCTGAAAATATGAACATACTTCCAAAAACAGAGGCATGTTCCTCCAAAATAGGGACAGTTGAGAGATCTGCTTTGAAAAAAAAGATGATTCAAATATAAGCAAGTCATATAAATGGAAAAATGTGGCTATCCTATAGCCTGCAATGAGCTATGACTGGAGCAAGACACTTTGTAAACACACTTGGAGCAGTGAATAGCCCAAAGGATAAGGCAGAGAAAGCACAGTTATGTAAGAATTACCATACCAGTAGATGTCGTACTGATCACTGTTGCAGTATTCGTAACCAATGGGTTATCACCCCTTATGTCCAGCTGGGGTACCAAAGGTTTATCTTCCCAAGACTGCATATCTGATGTGTGATCTCAGCTTGCAAGCACAGGTGGTATATAGGCAGAGACATACAAGTGTAATTTTTCAGACCATCCCCAAGGCAGTGGCCAGAAGACCCCTGAGAAAGAAGTGGTCAGCTTGAAGAAATGAAGTGGTAAGGAAGTCTCCTTGTTCTGGGATACTGTCAACAGAGTAGGAACAGAGGGAGACAGGAGAGGGTTATTAGAAATAATCATATAGGGGAAGGAGGGTGGGAAGGAGTACTGCAACAGTGATTAGCAGGACATCTACTGTTACGGTAAGTTCTTACACAACTGTTCTGTGTCCTGAATGAAATCACTGTTGCAGTATTCTTAACCAAAGTGTGATTCCCAAAGCTGAAGGGAACATAAAGGTGGATGGATAATAAGCAGCAGAATTATCCAAGAGGCCAGAAAGGACTGACCTAGCAAAGGCAGCCCTAGACCTTGAAAAGGCATCAATCCAGTAGTGTACAGTGAAGGTGTGTACAGAAGACCAGATGGCAGCTTCCAGTATGGCCCTGCTATCTTCAGTTTAAAAGAGATGACGTTAGAGATCCAGCTTACGTTGATTTGCTTAGATACTGGTTGACTCAGTTTTGAGTCCATGGAAACACAAACAGTTGTTCTCACTTTCAAATGGATTCTGTTTTGTCCAGATAGAATCTTAGCTGCCTGTGAACATCTACAGAGTGTAGGAATCTCCTCCTTTTCTGTGGACTGGGAAAGAAAGTAGGAAGGTTTACGGCCTGGTTGAGAGATGGCTCATTCACTACCATGGGCATGAATGATGGGTTAGCCCTCAGGGTCACCCTGTTCTTGTTAAAAATAAGAAAAGGAGAAATAGCCATGAGTGCCTGAAGTTCTGAAATTGTCCCAGTCAAAATGAGAGCAAAAATAATTATTTTCCAGATGCAGGATTTGAGATTTGCTGATGGTTCTAGTTCAAAATGATGTAAGGTAAGCTTTTCTAACATAAACCTGAGGTCCCAAGGAGGAGTTATGGGCTTCCTTGGTGGTCTCACATGCAGAACCCCTTTAAGGAATAGCTTGACCTCAGATCTAGACATAAGTGGGGGATTGAGAGGTAAGCAGACAGAGATGGATGACAGGTGGGCTTTGATGGAAGGACTGGCCAGACATATACATGAGTTTACACAGATATTTCAGTATGGAAGGTACCTCTGATCTTTTGGGGTCCTGTTCATTCCTATGGCACAAAAATGAAAAACTCTTCCATTTGGCTATGTAAGATTTTCAAGCAGTTGGTCTTCTGGCTTCTTGTAGAACCTGAATTATGTCATCAGAGAAATGGTGCCTGTAAGGAATTAGAACCCTATCATCCACAGGGTTAGGTTTAGGGATGACAAGTTAGGATACAGTAGAGACCCTTTCTGCTATGTGATGAGATCCACTTTAAGTGGTCATTTGTAGCATATGCCCCTAGCTGGATGAAAAAGAAGAGGGAACCCATGCTGTCTTGGCCAAAAGAGGGTCATCAGCAAAAGTTTTTCTTTTTGGACCTTTACGGAAATCTTAGAATGAGAGGTAATGGAAGGAAGGCATAAAGGACTTTCCCTGTTCACTAAAAGGAGAAAGCGTCTGTCCTCCAGGCTAAGGGGCAAGGGCCCCTGGTGCAGAATAAGGGGATCTATTTGCTGTTTTCTGAGGCAAAGAGGTCTATCTGAGGTGTGCCCCAACATTGAAGGATGTCCACGAAAACTTGTTTGTTCAGGGTCCATTTGTGAGGGTCCTCCAAGGTCTTGCTTAATGAGTCTGCTAACACACTGTCTTGTGATGGGATGTATGGTGGTATTAGATTGTCTGTGCTAGTCTTCACAGTTGGCATGATCTGGTTCCCCCTGGCTTGTTTATGTACCACATGAGAGTTGTGTTGTCTGTGAACACTCATAGGGAACCTGGTTTCCAGACAAGACAGAAAACTTAAACAGTTTGGATAAGGGCCCTCATCTCTTTCAAATAAATGCATTCCTTTAATAGTTTTGGCTGCCACCTGCTCGGTACTTGGTGGGTCCCTGTTCAAGCCCCCAGTGCCTTATCTGAGGCATCTATGTACAGTTGCTAAACTGGGGCTGGAGGAATGAAGAGGAGTCCTGGATGGAATGTCACCTTGTCCTTCCACCATAAGAGTTCCCATCTGAGACAAGGTAATAGAGAAATCACTGTATCTAATGGGTGAGAGTGTTGAGACCACACTGGTTTTAGGTACCACTGGATTTTCATCATATGCAGCTTGGCTAGAGGAAGCACTGTGATAGTAGATGCCATGAATTCCAGAGCCCTTAGGATTTTCCTGGCTAAGGAATGCAAGGCTGTGAAAGTAGTCTGTAAAATTCTGCACTTTTTCTGAGTCAGGTAGGCCTGAATCTTTTTTGTATCCATTCTTCAGCCCAGGAAAACTAAGTTCTGAGTTGTCTGCTGGGAAGACTTCTTATAGTTGACCGAGAACCCCAACTGTGAGAGGAAGTTGAGGGTGAACTGGAGGTGCTGTAGAATAATCTGTGACTAGGTAGCTTGGATAAACAGATCATTTTAAGTAGAGCATAATCTGGACTACTTAGGTTCAACAGAAAGCAATCACTGGTGTCAGACACTTTATTAAAACTCTTGGGACTGTGGAGAGCCAAAATGGCAAAACAGTAAACTGAAAGTGAGATGACCCAGAACAAAACCTAAGGGGCCTCCTGCAAGAGAGGCAAATCAGTATATGGAGATAGACATTTTTCACAATTAGCGATATCAGAAAAGCCTGAAGTAGTATGAAAGGCAGCAGTGTGTGTAGTGTGAGCATTCTGAAGGCTGGCATTTTTAGAAAAGTGTTTAGTAAGGAGAAATCCAGTATGGATCTCCACTGCCCTTCTTTTCTTGGCACTAGAAGAGTCTGGAGCAAAACCCTTCCTCACAAATTATTCTGGCATCAGTTCTAATGTGACTTCTACTTTGTAATTCCTATAGAATGGGTGGAAGCAGGTGGATCTGGTTATGGGGAGAGGGAGGTATGCCATTTAAATGGTGGACTCTCCATCCAAGACATGACACAGCCTTTTTTATAACACAAAAACCCCAGTGGTCTGTGGTAATCTTTTTCCAGATGGCAAAAGACTGGGTGAGCCTTTTTGATAGGGGCTGGGCAGGAGGAAGAGTCCATAAGTAATCACAGATATTTCTCTCCAAAATAAGGCCTCCCAGAGAAGGAATCCTTCTGTAGTTTTTTTCTGGGACTCTCCTTCTGGAGTTCTTCCTGTACTTCTGACAAGGTCTAGGATCCCTTCTAACAAAGGAGGGTGGTTTGGCTGGATAATTCCTCTGGTACCTAAATACAGAGATTAATAGAAGCTGTTTGCAGACCTTCAACTTTTTTTTCCTGTTCCTGAAGGGTTTTGAAAACTTTAGCTGCTTGTGGGCCAAACAAGAGGTTCTTGTCTAAAGGAGAATCATTTTTTTGCTTTACAGTCTTCGGTCAAGGGTTTTATTTGCACAACCATTCATACCTACGAATGTCAGGGGCAGTGGCAGCTGCCCTGGATGAGGTCTCTGCAGTATCATAACTACATTTAATGCTGTGTCTGGATACTTGGTAAGTAAGGACAGCATTTGTTGTTTAGGGTCAATTCCCTGTGGATCCACGACTGCCTTCTGTAAGGAGTTCAGGATGGATATCAAATACTTGGCCATCTGGGTTTGGTAATTAATAGTCCTGAATACCAAAGCAGAGGAAGTGTAAACCTTTTTTCCCCCACTTATCTATAATTCTGCTATCTTTACCAGATGGGAAAGCACTGGCTTTTGGAATGAGTTTATAAGGTTTTCCAGAAAAAAGACACAGCAGAGTGGTCTGCTACACGTTTTTTAAACAAGAACTTAAGATCATCAAGGACATTATAAAATTTGCTTGGTCTTTTGGGGGCTGGAGGCTGCGACTCTGAGGCAGCTGAAGTGGATTGAAAAGTGTCTAAAAAAGTCTCAAGAGCTGGAGGCACTGGGGAAGGGGTTGGAGTGCCTATTTACAAGAGGTTATAGTATCTTTTCTGGACCTCTGTGATCTGCTTAGATTCCCACTCAAAATGCTTCATCATGTTTAAAATGGTCTCTCCAAATGAAGGTTCTTCCACAGGACAGTCAGGTGAAATGCAGTTCTCATCATCATCAGAAAGGACTTGGCCAGGACAGGGGAATTGAGAGGAATAGGGCAAAGAATGGTCAGAATTGGAAACCTCCTCATATTCAGAAGATGAAACCACGGCAGTCTTTTGAAGTGTGGAGGAAGGGGTTGGGAAGAAAAAGAATGAGGCTTCAGGACCAAAACGGCATTGAGCAGACCTTGAGAAAAGTCTATCCATTCCTTCTCCCTAGAGGGAAAAGAAGTTATATGCTTATTTTACTTTTTGCCATTTCTATTTTGGCATAATGTCTGTCTTAACCAAGGGCGGTGATTCAGATCCCTGATGTACCTCTGTTAGTTCATCTGAGATCTCTTCCCTAACAAGCATCTGAAAGATGCCTTCTAGACCCTCCAAGATGATCAACCGGACCCCCCCTGATTCTAATACCTCCTCTACCCACACACACAACTTCTCTCCAGCTCCTATTTCCACAGCCATAGTAAAGAAACTGCTTCTGAAATTAAAACCATGCACTAATGCCCCTGACAACTTGCTTCCAGATTTCCTTCAAAAATCCGGAAATTCCATTGCCTACCCTGTTAGCATACTTCTCAACAGGTCCATTCAAGAATCTTATGTTCCTTCCATTTGGAAAAAAAAGCCTACATCCTCCCACTTCACAAAGGTGGAAATAAAATAGATATCTCCAACTTTCAGCCCATTGCCATTCTCTCCCCTATCTCAAAATCCTTGAAAAATGTATCCACAGCCCATTCCTTAACTATTTACTCAACAGTAACATATTGTCACAACCCAGCATGATTTTAGACCAAGACATAGCACCATTACAACTCTCATATCCTTCTGTGACTCTATCAATCGGGCATGTGATGCCAGAAAACTGATCTCCCTATTTCTTGATCTTTCTGAAGCCTGATACCATCTCCCACCCTCTTCTTAACACAGGCATCGCTCCCTCTACCCTACAATGGTTTTCTAACCACCTCACTGGCAGGCAACAAGCTACAAAGCGGCAGAACTCCTTCTCCCCTTTCCTTAATACCTCTGCAGGTGTCCCCCAAGGGTCCATCTTAGGACCAGTACTTTTCAGCATTTTCATCAATGATTTCCACTCTAGCCTCAATCAAGGGTCAGTCATCCAGTACACAGATGACTCCACTATTATCTGCACTGCCAACTCCCCACACAAACTTCAGCAACTTACTAAGGCAGCTCTCAGCTCTACTGAAATATGGATGGCTAACAACCATCTAGCATTAAAGCCCAAAAAAACTAAGCTAATTTTATTCACCCTTAAGAAGACCATCACCATAAAGAAAGACACATTTTCTGTTCTCTCCCAAGATAACACTTCTATTGAAGTTGTCACACACACTAAACTTCTAGGTGTCACCATAGATGAGTATCTAACTTTTGACATGCATATTCACAATAACATTAAAAAAGCACACCAGAAACTGGGCATGCTATACCAACACAAAGCATTCAACTACTCCTCCAAACTAGCCCTTGCCTCCTCCTTCCTTCTCCTCTCTCTTCTTTATGGTGCTCCTCTTTTCACCAATATACAGGTCAGTCTTAAATCCAAACTACAGTCATGCTATAACGAAACTGCAAATTTCATCACCAATGGACAACTATCCCACCATTGTACCTCTCTTCAAATACTAAACTGGCTTGAACTTCATCACCATCTTACATATATTCAACTAATTACTGCCCATAAACTAATATTTAACCCATCCAGCTGTCCTGCTGTTTCTAATCTATTTATACTACATCACCCAAATAGGCCTCTCCGCTCTGAAAAGCATATGCTCCTACAAGTAGAGAAACCCATCCTTTCTGCTGGTCAAACACTCTACTCCTTTTCTACTTCTAAGCTATGGAGCTCTCTCCCAGCCTCACTTAGATCCACCAGCAATACATCTATCTTCAAAAAAATCTTTGAAACAACATTGGTCCTCCCACTGGCAATGTACATGCACCAACTCCTCACAACACATAGCTTGACATTGTCTCTCCCCTTATTCCTTACCCGTCTTTGCCTCTTCCCCTTTTCTACTCCCTCCTCTCCTCTATCCTTCTACTACCTCCTGACCATCACATTTACTCCTAATAGATAATCCACTTCTGTTCCCTGGTGTAAACATATTGTCAATTTGATATTTTACATTCAGCTGCACTGCCCCTTTCTATATCAATAACAATTTGTATCCTCAGTTCACATTTATTTATAGGTGCATTACCTTTTCATGTGTCAAAAAACTCTGTTTACTGTTTCTATTTTTATAACTACTATTTGTGTTTTTATCAAAATTTGTACATTGTATTTGTCAAAATATTTGTATTGTATATATATATGTGGAGCTTTTCTCCCTGGGCCTCCACTGAAAATGAGCACTTTTTGGTCCAGTGGACCTTCCCAGTAAACAAATGCAATAAATAAATGAATAAATGATGGTTCAATCTTTTGTGTGAACTCCTCAGTCATAAGGCCCTCTGACACCATACTTGCCTCCAGTGGGGTTTCAGTACAAAGCATCTGAGGTGGAGTTGGATGTATCATGGATTCTGAAATCTCAATAAGTGCAACAGAATCAGAAAGAGTCAACTGAGTCTCTGGGCTAGGCCTTTTTAGCTTTTTCTTAAGTGGTAAAATTTTACTACTCTGGGATTTATTAACAGGTGTGCAGGCTTTGTGTTAGCAAAATGAGCAGCAACACTCTTTACATATGCATGCTAATCATCATTCTTACATGATTTGAAGCACAATGTCATGGCCAGCAATAGTGCTGGCAGCCAATAAATGTACATAACTTAAAAACGGACATGCTAGCAATTAACATGAGAGGTGCACAATGCAACATTGTAAGAAAGGGGAGTAAATGTAATATCATTGTTGATAACATGCTGATTTGAGATAATAGTTAGCAAGGACAGTGGATGAATTATGGGCCATTCGCATACAGTGCAGTTATTGAATATCGCATGTATATACAGGAAATGTATATGTGATAACTGACTGTAATGTTGTAGCCTCCACTCCATCCTGTATAAACAAGGCATGAGCTGCACAGCAGCTGTGTCATGTACACCTGAAAGGGACAAGTTTTAACATTTGTAATTGCACAAGCATACATAGGAGTGTACATTATACTGACACGTCTTGCATGTGTTTCATATACATGTGCATCATAAACAAGAATATAATAGCAATCAAAATACACAAGCATCAAATGACAACACAGATCTGATGACACTGCAGTACTTCAAGGTCTCTGTAAATGGTGCACATCTAATACAGGACTATACTGGGCATGCTCACAAGACAATAAAGTGAACACTGCCATAACAGCATGTAAGCAACACAAACACATATTATTTGCATAAATAATAAACAAATAAAAACTGAGAATAACTTCATGCAGTGTTATTTGTGTAATGTCAATACATTCACAGAATTTTACCCTTGGCTGTAAATGAACAGCAAGCTATGAAAGCCCACTGACTACAAACATGTGTATGAAACAATCACATGCACCATAGCTGAAGTCTTAACAAAGCTGCAAGACACCACCTAGTTGGCTTTTACCAAATAATGTAAAACAAAACCAGACAACATAAAACCAAATTAAGTGGGGGGCTACACCCCCACACACCCCTATGTGGGGGGCTGTGCTCCCACCCCCCCAACTATATATACTAGCACCAGGATCACACTACAGTGGGGAAAAGGACATATACCTTTCACTTGCTTAGAGTACTACTTGTCAGTGAAATGAGTTTTAGGTGAAATGAACTTTAAGTGATTTGGTCTCAGTGAAATGAGTTTCAGTGAAATGGTCTTTAGGTGAAGTGATACGAATCCATATATATATATATATATATATATATATATATATCTATATATATATATATATATATCTATATATATATATATATATATATATATATATATACACAAGACATCAATGGGGGGAATGCCCGTGTACGCAACAATGGTTTAATAGATACCATGTCATTTACTCCTGGTGTCTTTACTGCATTAAAAATATAATCCAATGTAATTCAGCCCATCAGGCACATTAAAGAGAGCAATGCTTTAGCATGTCATGTCAGAGTTAGTGGCCCCCAGCACTGATATAAATTTTTTGTGTTGGAAATTGTGAGAGATAACATTAGAGGGGGTGATATCAGGAATAAGACTGAGCTGGCTGAATTACATTGGATTACGTTTTTTAATGCAGTAAAAACACCAAGAAGAAATGACATGATATCTATTGAACTATTGTTGAGTACACAGGCATTCCCCCACTGATGTTTTTTTAGTTCATATTTCTTTTATGCAGCTATTTCTGCTGTGTTACTGTTTGCTTTATCAGCATAATTACTCATGCAAGATTTGCACAAGAGAGGTTCACAATAGTACAGCAGCAGGATAACGGTGTGTTAAGAAACGTTGTAGCCAACAGTGATATCTACAGGAGTCATACAAAACATTCACAAACAGTATGGAATATATGTGGATTCGAACTTGGCAGCATTGTAAGAAAACTCTACAGATCTGAGTATTATCTAAACACACAACATAGGAGCTCCTACTTCACAAAGTTCCCATGTGACAACAGATCGTAGAAAAGGAGAATGGATGTATTACCTGTCATTACTTTCATAACAACTATAAGCCGAATGTTCAACTCTTCAGCTTGTTCAAAAGTAGATTAACCTGACTAAATATAGATAAGCACAGCAGTGTGGAGAGCACCACAGTAACGTGCCTGAAGGTAAAAACTCAAAAGATTTTGCCCTAAGCATTTAGCATCAGTTGAACTTGTTTTTCAGAAACAGACATGGTGCAAAGCTGGATGAAGAAAAATAATCTCACAGAAGGGAGAAGACACATATACAGGGTGAGAGGGAGGCAGGGACCAAGAAAATTATGACAGAAGCAGGATAATGTTGGCTCATAAAAAGAAGTTATGTCTTACCATAACGTTCCATCTGTATTGTTGATCCTCGTTCAGTCATTACACATGGGTATCGGTTCCGAGCTCGGAACCGAGCCGGCCATTTTCCAAGCTCGCATCAGCTTAAAACTCTCGAGCTAAGCTCTTACCCATAATCCCCCTCTCCCTGTCACCTCAGATTGAGTTTGCAAGTCAAAGAAGGTAGAGGCTACCTCTGGTCAAATAACCTAAGAGAACCGGATGGTGCGATCCACTAGAAACCACAGGAGGGGGAAGGAGGGAGGGTCGTAATGACTGAACGAGGATCAACGATACAGATGGAACATTATGGTAAGACATAACTTCTTTATCTGATATTGTTAATCCTCTTTCATTCCTTACGCATGGGACAGAGTCCCCAGCTACCTCTATTCCTGGGAGGCTCTCATGGAAGGACATTCCTGAGCACCATAGAACCGAAAGATGCTCTTCCCCTGGAGGCCAAATCCAATTTGTAATGATTGATGAAGGTATGGCTGCACAGATGTCGTGTAAAGAAGCTCTGGCATGAAAGGCAGCAGAAGTTGCCACCGACCTTGTTGAATGAGCTTTCATGGTAGTAGGCAACGAGATATTACGTTGTGTGTAAATAAAGGTCACACAGTCCTTCAGCCATCTAGCTAATGTGACCTTAGCAACAGCAGATCCTAATCTAGGTCCAGAAAAGGCCAAAAATAACTGGTCAGATTTATGAAAGGGATTAGTCCTGTTTAAATAAAAATGGCTTTGCCTGTGTATATCTAGGGTATGTAGGCAATACTCTCCTCTGTTTGAATGATTGGGAAAGAAAACTGGCAATTCAATGGCTTGATTAATGGACATTTCAGAGATCCCTTTAGGCAGAAATGATGGATTACTTCTTAGAGACACTCTATCTCTATGAAAAATCAAGTATGGACTCTTGATACATAAAGCATGAAGTTCAGAAATACGTCTGGCAGAAGTAATAGCGACCGAAAACAAGGTTTTCCATGACAAATACTTGAGGTCGCAAGAAGAAGCTGGTTCAAAAGGTGACATTGTCAGGGCTTGCAGAACTAATGATAAATCCCATGGTTGAATAGGTTCTCTAAAAGGTGGCTTCAGATGATTCACATCTTTTATGAAGGTCTTGCACAATTTATGGGACATAAGAGAGGAATCTTGGACACCCTCATGAAAATTAGAAATTGCAGCCAAATGAACTCTAATGGTAGAGGCCGATAGACACGATTGAAACAGGTCGGCCAGATAGTCTAGTATTATCGACAGTGGTGCTGAAAAGGGGTCTACTTGTTTATCTTTCAGCCAACAGGTAAATCTCTTCCACTTGCTCAGATAAGTAATTCTAGTGGAAGACTTATGAGAAGCAATGAGAATATCTCGTACTGGTAAAGAAAGATCATTCTGCCTGGCAATCAAGGGAATTGGAGTAGCCAAGCCATTAGCTTCAGGCTGTTCAGGTTGGGATGAATCAGGTTCTGTGGGTGTGAAATTAACTCCGGGGTTGGATGGAGAATCTATGGTCGATCTAGTAGGTGAGGCCAAAGGAAGGGGAACTAAATCTGTCGAGGCCAATATGGTGCTATGAGGATCACCTTGCTCTTCAACCGACAGGCTTTCTTCAGAAACTGGGGAATGAGGGGAAAGGGTGGAAATGCGTAAAGAAGACCCGAGGGCCAATCGTGGACTAGAGCATCCCTGGGTGACTGTCCCATAGGGGAACCAGGGCGAAGTAGTTGCTGCATTTGTAGTTGGTCAAGGATGCAAAGAGGTCACAGCAAGGACGGCCCCAGCGGTGGAAGATCTCCACCACTATCAGGGGATTCAGGGACCACTCGTGAGGTTGAAGAATGCACCTGCTGAGTCTGTCTGCTATCATGTTGGAACTCCTGGGAATGTGCACTGCTAGAAGAAAACAGTTGGTAGCCATCACCCATTGCCATATCCTCATAGCTTCTTGACAAAGGGGGTAAGATTTGGTTTCACCTTGTTTGTTGATGTACCAGACCACTGCCATGTTGTCTGATTGAATCGCAATTGTCCCAGACAGCAGCAGGGGATGGAATGCTTGTAATGCCAGAAGCACCGCCCTCAGCTCTAGAACATTTATATGCAGATGGGCCTTCAGTTTGGACCAAGTGCCTTGGACTGTCCATCCCTGACATAGCCCCCCCACCCCATCAGGGAGGTATCTGTGGTCACTGTGGCCTTGGGTTGCTGGGGGGGAGAAGGGGTGAGACCATTGTGAGAGATACTGTGTCATCCACCAATTTAAATCCTGTTTGCACATGTGGGTTACTCGAATCATGGCTGAAAGAGGATGCTGAAAAGGACACCATTGGGTGAGCAGTAGCCATTGTAGAAGCCTCATGTGAAACCTGGCCAGGGGAACAATGGTGATGGAGGTTGCCATGGAACCCAACAGCTGTAGAACCGAATGAGCTGTGGATTTTTCCTTTGAAAGGATTGGAATTAGTTGTTGCTTTATGCTTAGAATTCTGTGCTCTGGGATAGCAGCTTTGCAATTTTTTTGTGTCCAAGATAACCCCTATAAATTCTGTTGACTGAGATGGGGTGAGATTGGATTTCTGCCAGTTTATGGTTATGCCTAGCCTTTGAGCAGTGAGGAGAGAGTAAGCCAAGGCTTTTTCCAGTAGATGTCTGGTGGGGGCGGAAATGAGCCAGTCGTCTAGGTATGGAAACACCTAGAATCCTTGAAGTCGCAAGTGAGCTATGACAACTGCCATGCACTTTGTGAGCAGTCTGGGGGCTGTAGTGAATCCAAAGGGCAGTACACTGAACTGGTAGTGACTGGTTCACGCACAGAAGTGCAGAAATCTTCTTGATGACCTGTCCAACTTTATGTGGTAGTACACATCTTGAAGATCTATAGAGCACATCCAATCGTCTTTTTCCAAAAGTGGGAGGACAGACTGTATTGTGACCATCCAGAATTTTTGTACTCTCACAAACTTGTTCAGTGCATGGAGATCCAAAATTGGTCTCCAGTCCCTGGTTTTCTTTGGCACCAAAAATAGTCTTGAGTAGAATCTGGATCCTATCTGGTCTGGAGGGACTATTTGGATGACTCTCTTTCTTAGCAGCTTTTTTATCTCTAGTGCTGCTTCTTCCCTTTGACTGGGTGGAACATCGGGAAGATTTTTTGAAGGAACGGGACAAAGATCGAAGGGGAAATGACAACCTCTGGCTATAATCCTTTGTACCCGGTAATCGGTGGTGATGGTTAGCCAAGCAGAAGGGTACAAGGAGAAACGTCCCCCAACCACCTCCAAAGGAAAGGGGTTGGGCCGCTCTTCAGGAGCGCTGGTAGGATTGACCAGGGAAAGAATCCCTGGAATCCTGGTTATGTGGACCCCATCTGCCCTGAAAGGAGCATCTTCCCTGTGAGTTTCCCCCTCTGCCTCCGGGGGAGAACTCGGCCTGTGTGTCATAGTAAGGACCCTGAAATTTCTTGAACCATATCTTCCCACTCTTTTGGTTTCGGGAGAAAGCACGTTGAGGGGAAGAATAACGGACACCTATGGCAGAAAGGGTCTTACCGTCCTGTTCACATCTGACCAGTGTGCTTTTATCTTTGGGCCCAAACAACGAGGAGGCCTCAATGGGGGCATTAAGAAAAGAAGACTTAAAGGGTTCCACAAAGTTGCACAAGCGCATCCAGGCATGTCATCTCAAGACCGCAGCTGAACCCGCTGCTCTAGCTGCTCCTTCTGATGCTTGAGATATCAGTCACATAGAGGAGTTAGATATAGACTAAATGGTGGCCAGCTGAGAGGCCACTTTGTCACAGACCTCATCAGACACTGCACCAGCCAAGGTTTCAGAGAGCTCAGAAAAAAGATCCCTCTGAAGCCTGGTAAAATGTGCCATATATTTCAGGGACCTGATAGCAAAGGTCACTGAAGCAAAGGTGCACTTCCCTATTCTGTCCAGGGTCCGGGACTCTCTGCTAGGTGGATGGGCAGTCTGGCTTTCTTCTTCTGCCAGATCCTTTTTTGTTATGGCCACCACCACCAAAGCATCCACAAGAAGACCTTTGGACCAATGGGGATCTGAAGCAGGAGGGGACAAGCTCTTATCCGACCTCCGGGGAATAGTTTCGATGGTATCAGGAGCCTTCCAAGCACACTGTACGATGAGCCTGACAAGTTCATCGGCAGGTGGAGTAACCCAGGAGGTAGGGGGCCAGGCGCGAAAGGCCTGCAGGAACACAGATTCCTCAGAGGTCTGATTAGAGGACTACCAGCCACCTCTCCGTTTCAGGATTTTGAGGATATCACCAAAGGATACCTCAGAGGGTGACTGAGGGGATCCTTCCCCCTCATCGAAATCTGTGTCTTCGATGAGGGACTCCTCTGTGGAGTCCATGTGCTTCCTCTTACATAAACTTTTCTGGTGGACCTCCTCAGCGGGAGAAGCTGAAGAAGACAATGGAAAGGGGGATTCCTGAGTAAATATGTCCTGTGGCCCTTGCACCCGGTGTCCGCTAGATGCGACTTGTGAAACCAGTATACCAGAGGAGGGCAGAGGTATAGACAGTCTGGTATCGCCAGCAGCAGCGAAAGCCTTCTCCCATCAGTTGGAAGGCTGGTCCACCCAAAGAGGAGTGTATATCTAGGACAGGGGGCACCCCTCCAAGTTGCTCAGCCTGTCGATCCGATGTCCCTGGATGGCTGTGGAGCAGCAAGCTATGCGTGTCACAGCTGACATCCTGGGTCGTAGCAAAACTTTCCTGCCATGAAGGCAACTGTGGTTCCTTAGTGAGGTCCATAAAGGGAACCACAGAAGAAGAAGACTGTGCTATATCCATGGACTTCAAAGGCAATGAAGGAGGAGAATAAGAAGGGGTCTTTGGAGATGGCTGATCACCTCCCAAGGAAGCATAGTTCCTGAGGGGTGGGATACCTCTGGCCAAAAATGCCACAAGATGCAACATATCATATTGAGAAAGGCTTCTAGTTGACCTCACGGAGACTGAGGGAGAAACAGGCCTGTCCACAAAAGAGGCAGACTTGGTGCCCATGTCATCTGACCGCACCAAGGACAATGGTGCTGAGAAAGACTGGACTAGTGTTGTCTGCACTGAAGAAGTCATCGGTGCCGAGGTCATTGTCTGCACCGACACAGGGATCGGTGCCGAAGTGGTTGTCGGTGCCAAAGCTGGAACCGACAAAACTGGAGTCAATAATAAAGGTGTCGGCTCCGAGGAAGATCTTGGAGCTGATGCGGCGGTCAAGGTCTGCGCCGACTGAACGGTCGGTGCCGATACAGTAGTAATGGTCTGAACTGAGGAGCTCCTCGGTGCAGATATATAGAAGGCTGCAGGAGAAGACGGAGCCGAAATCACTAATGGAGCTGAAGGCCTCGGTGCTGAAGGTCTAGGCACCGGAATCACTGGGGCTGACTGAGAAAGCTCCGGAGCCGAAACTTTAGCCTTTTTATATTTTGGTTGGCGGGTGTCCCCAGCCGGAGATGAAGGCAAAGATTTAGCCTTAGTAGAAACATCCAAGGTTTTCTTATGGGCTCTAGGTGGGGTTGAGGCCTCTGAAAAGGGAGATTTTAGAAGTCCCTTCTGTATCAGCTTGCTTTTCCTTTCCAACAAGGTTCTATTAGAAAATTTGTCACAAATAGTACAGCGTGGATCAACAGACAAATGGGAAGCTTCCAAACAATAAACACACAAAGAGTGTGCATCAGAAGTAGGCAGTTTGTGTCCACAATCAGAGCTTAAATCCCAGACTACCTTTCTTATCTGCCATGACAGCAAATTAAACAGAAGAAAAAGTTACCAACAATGGTACAAGAGAGTACCCGAAGGTATGAGAGAAAAGGATGAAAGGATTACCAATGATGGTAAAAAGAGAATACCTCGTGGTAAAGTGGCAAAGAAAAGGCAGAAAAACCTGAAGAAATTATAAGCGCTAAATGCGATAGGGTAAGAGACAATAAAATATGAACTTTTCTGACAGAAAAGTAGTCTATAAAGCTATTAAACAACAATTGACTATACTTAGCTCAAGAGAAGTAGCTTGACACGCCCGAATGACAATGCGGCAAATGAAATCTGAGGTAACAGGGAGACGGGGATTCTGGGTAAGAGTTTAGCTCAAGAGTTTGAAGCTGATGTGAGCTTGGAAAATGGCCGGCTCAGTTCCGAGCTCGGAACTGATACCCATGCATAAGGAATGAACGAGGATTAACAATATCAGATCAATATATAGGCAACAGCTACACATAAAATAGTGTACTAAAACAGTCAGAAAAACTTAAGCTACTGTAACTCCTGGATTAGAACCCTTGAAAGAATGCAAAAATCTGTGTACAGATTAGAGCTTTATCTTATCAAGCAACAAAGGAACTCCTACTCCACACACTTTACATAACACAACTGAAGGACAGTGACAACTTACTGAGGCAGCAGGGATGAACAGGGACAGACAGAGAGAGAAATAGCAACTGTATCTTTGTGGAACACGTACGACCATCTGTATGGTATGTTACATATTTCCTCATTATTAAGTTGTCATGCACTGTACAATTGTGTGTTTGCTGTAGGGAGCAAGAAGGGATAGGAGATCACAGCCAACATTAAGACATAAGCAGGATAAGGATGGCTGTCCCTGTTGGAGCTGGAATGTTTTTGCAAATGATGGTTTGCTGTACTCTTCAAATGGTATGTTAATGAGATGTAGATGGAAAGAAATACAGAAAGTTGAAGATAACTATATGATAGTAATATAAAATGTCATGAAATAATCTGACCCATAGTAAAGACATCACTCTACAAACTGGGGAATTATGTCAATATGCCACAGACAAGCTTCTAGTTCAGGACATCCAGCAGCCTAAGAACTGTTACAGTAACTGTTTCACAGTACTGTCTTTAGTCTGCCTTTACTGTGTATTCCCATAACACAGCAGATTTAAGAACATTTGTGCAAAAGTAACTGGACTACTGCACCTGAAATTAAAATCTTCAGCTTTTGCCATAGGAAGTTAAATGGCACCCACTGTCACTCAGCACTGGTGATGAGGACAAAAAGTGAAAGCTTTTCCATAGGCCAGTTTTGGCCACATGCATTGTGTGTGATTCTATTTTTTGACCAGATTAAACATGTAAAAATGGACTGAAAGGGCAGCAGTGAGCATGGCGGGCAAGCAGAGGGTAGGACATGGGAAAGAATACAGGGATTTGCAGGACACTGGTGGGAAAGCACCATAGCTATCCACTTGTTCAGAGCATAAATGTAGACTTGTGCTAAAAAATTCATGACTTTGGAGAGTCACCACACCAGGGATGGGAGACAACAACAAAATAATGTTGTATAGCCAACTGAACCAAATCAAGTGTGCCAAGATGACACATAGGCAAAGTGGAGAGCTATGTATGGGGTGTAATTTTTTTCTGGAACAGGAGCCTTTTTTTTGAGCAAGAGAGAGAGAGAGGAATGTTGGGGAGGGTGCTTAGTAATGAGTGGGTCAGTTAGATAGGATAGGTTAGGCAGCAGGTGCAGACTTACAGGATACACAAGACAGACAGGGATGGTGATGGACACAAAAGGTTAGGAGACACCATGATTTTTGATAGGCAGGGGACCTCAGAAGAGCATCCAAGTCCAGCTTGATTACAGTGAGACTTTAGTCCTCACCCCTCGGAACTCTCATTTCCTGCCAACCTGCCTGGTTTAGTGCAGGACTCAGAATTGTTTTGGCAATATGATGCAAGACCTTTTCAGCCCTGCTGATTTGGGTACTGAAGCCCTTCTCCATCATGCTGTCTACCAGCCCTGTCAGCTGCTGTTGGGTGAGAAAATTGCCACTTCCAATATTACTGTTCCTGAAGGGTACCACTACACCAGAAGCTGGTGCAGAGTTACCTGACACAGTTGGAGCAGGTAGTGTGGGTTTTGTGGAGGCAACACTGACAAGGCTGTGTCCCAGATCTGCTGGGTGTCTGTGCTACCTGTGGTGATGTCACCACTGCCACCTGTGGAAGTATGGAGGGTGAAACCCCAGTGGTTGGTCTACTTCCTTGTGTTGATGGTCATTTTGCTTTTAGAAGCAATGTATAAAAAAGGAAAATTGGGGCAACATAAAAGAGTTAATTAGATAAATGGCAAGTCACATTACTTATTTCAATACATAAAACAATATAAAAATACATAAGTACACCTTGGCCACATCCAGATATGATGGGAAGGCATAAATGTGTCATAAAATCAATCACAATGGTATGATATGACTAACAGAATCATGTATTTCACTGTGTCATATCAGAGATCTGCTTTCTAAGGTAATAACTGCATTTGCAAAGACTGAACTTTTAATGCCATGCAGTACTGAAGTTAAAATATCTTATAAATAGTAGCTTGTATAAAAATTGAACATCTGTTTGTGGATATTGAACTCACACACAATTAATCTGATGTATTCATTGCCTAATGCAATAACCAAGAGGTACTGGAGCATGCATGTAGGTGTGATATTAAAGTTAGGGTATGCCTGCTCAAGATGATACACAGTGATGGAATGAGAATACTTCTGTGCCTTGCAGTCAGAACAGACGCATACTTATCCCGTGTTTCTCAAAGGTGAGTTAGTCTCTCCTGATGCACCTCACAGGTTTCTGCAATCTCCGCTGTGGCTGTACAGTAGAAAAAGAAAAAAAATCTATATGAAAGCATAATGTGCACTGGTGGCTAATTAATGCCATATCATAGAGATGTTATGGATCAGTATACTTACACAACTGATGGGTGGTAACTGATGGGAGAATGAATTTAAAACTGCAAAGAATGTCCCTCTTGTGTCTCCTCATGTCAGGTAATGGCATTGCTCCCCAGTGCATGGGATGCCAGTTGCACCTGACACTGTCTTGGCCAAGTTATTCCAAGCCTCAGCCTTATACTGAGACCTGGTATATCCCCCCTGCAATCGTGCTTCATGAGGAATACCACAAAAATCCTGGAGTCTCAACACCCCGCCATTATGCCCAAAATAGCATACCATCTCTACCTTAACCAGCCATGTATGCAGCAGTCAAGCCAGAAATATGGATCTGTAACAGTTTGTATGCAAAGACGCACATCGTTGCCAACTACATTTGAGCAACTGGAAGCAGAGCAATGGCTTGCCAAACACATTGGAAATAAATACATCAAGAGACACAGAAGATGTTAAAACCAACATTGAGATTTGGCCACATGTGAGGCTCAAAAGCTTGAATAATGTTCCAGTGTTAAACTGTATGCTGTTTATAATCATGGTATCATACTGGAATGTTAAGAGTGAGACAGCAGTAAGAATAAGCAGTACTACCCGGGGATGAAACTGCTTAACTGTCAATGCCACAGCAAAACTTACTTATTAGCATGCTAATTACAGGGAAACTAATAAAAAACTGACTGTAGACATACTTAAGATATGCCTGTATGTCTACGACTACTTAAGTCATGGAACTGCATTCCTATGTGAAAGGCATTGACTGTGTTTGAAAAATACATCTCAGATGCATGCACTTGCATGACCTGAGTGAGACATGTTGGGTTAGGCTATATACATACATACTTCATAACACATACTGTCATAAACACATAGTTATGATATGAGATAACACTGTAATCACAACAAAAACAATGTGCCCATCATGTATGTGCATTCAACATTAAATATCATCAGTGTCATGTCTTACATAATTTACATACATTCTACTGGGCTTTTATTTCTTGCAATAAACATAGTTTTCATACTCATGTGTAATGACATTCCTAATCAAAATGTTATGACAAATGGCATTCTGATCTCCTATGTAAAAGTAGTCAGCTGATTTCAAACCCTGCATCTTGTACCACAGAGAAAGTTACCTGACAGGTTGAATTTATTCACCAATTGCTACACTGAGTGCTGATGGCCAAACACCACAAGCAGACTTGTTTACACTACAGAAGGGAGCCTAAATTTAAATTTTCACTTTTTTGCTTTGGTAGTGAACTATGTTTGCACACTGCTGAGTGGAGAGCAAATACAAAAGACATTGAAAAAAATATGAGAGAGAAAAAAGCTGACAGTAAAATGAATTTAATCATGGGTATATCTAGCAATGACCAGAGCATGAATTGCATTCAAGTGACACATTCATCCTTCTCACATCTCCTTGACACACATGAACTTTAATTTCTGGCACACATTATCAGGACTGTAGGTACTGGCAAATAACATTAAAGGGGACATACAACAGCTCATTTTGTTAGCAATAGTTGGAATAGTTGAGTTTCAAACAGCAACACAATTACATCACAAAATGTATGTAAATATGGATATTCAGACCCCCTCTTTAAAATTATCACCTTACTGGACTCAAACCCAGCATCGGCTGTTTTGTTTCTCTAACATCACTGCATTTACCTTGCACCACACAGAAATTTACCAACAGGTGTATTTTCTTCAGCAAGTACTATCAATAGTGCTGCCATCCACGCATCACTTCCAGGCTTGCTTGCACTGCAGAAGGCCGTCTAAATTAAAATTTTCACTTCTTCCTTAAGCATTGAACTGTAGTTCACTGCGAGGAACCACTCCAGTCCAGACTGTGCAACGTTAAATGGCTAGCAAATGAAGAGAAAATAAAAGAAAGATACTGAAATAGAGGAAACATCATGAAACAAGTTGTTAATATGTATTCTTTTGATATCTCCTCAACTTGGTTGTGTTTCAACATAAACATATGCTCATTAAAACATCATTATGTTCACACAAACACAGCCATCTCTGAATTAGAATGCCAAGATACTAGGGAATTCACAAGACACTGTTCAGATTCTTATCATTATGTGTCACACATATTATAAGGTGAAGATAAAAAAGAGGTTTTCTATACTCAATATGTGAAATAGTATCTACTGACATTACAGGAAAAAATGAAAAAAAAATCCTGACTTTTGTCCTGTGTAATTTGCTGTTATATGTGTGGATGACTGTGACACTAGCAGCAAGGTGATCATCTTTCCTCACAGAACATAAAATAGAACATCTGAACACTGCACCTCTTTGTTTCTCTTTACTTTGTGAACATAGATTCATAGGTTTTAGATTCATAGGTTAGTATTAGGCTAAGTGCCCTTGCGAGCCATTGTAAGCCTAGCCAATTATCCCTTGTGAGACTCAAACCCTGCACCTTGTGTTTGTAAGGCAAACACCTTAACTAGGGTTGCCACCTTCTTTCATGGTGAAAACCAAAGTAAAGCCACACCCCTCGCGTCACCAATAATCCCACCCACCCCCTCTCCTGCCCATATTCTGCCCATTTTGTGATGTTGCAATGACATCACTCGGTGGGGAACGCCCTCTTTTTCTGTTCCTGCTGCTTGCTTTCGGCTGATTTACTATGCTTTCTGTAAAAAAAGCATAGTAAATCAGCCGATTTACAAACTCCGATAGTCTGTTTCCTTTTTGAAACAGAATACCAGAGTTTGTACACTGTTTTCCGGACTACCGGAGAATCAGTTTGATTTCCGGATAGTCCGGAAAAAAAACAGAGGGGTGGCAACCCTAACCTTAACCATTAGGCCACCCTCCCAACATCTTTCAAAAATCTATTCTTCTCTAAGAAGGCTGATATGTACTTTGCCTTGCAGTCGATATATGTTTCAGTGAGTAATCTACTTCATTAGAACTGCAGACACAATTGTTTTGATAGGCAGAAACTTTTGTCAGAAACAATTAATATCAATGTTAGGAATGCTCCTCTCCTAAAAGTTAGTCAGTGGTAGTCACAAAGTTTCTTGTCGGTACCATCTCTCTGACACACCCTGACTGACTGCAGTCAGAGTACTCATTCGCACTTGCAAGCATTTAGCATGTAACACTTCTCAGTGCTTGTCCTTGCAGAGGTAGGGTGTTACACCATGTTTACATTCCCTGCACTTGCTGCAGGTTTTGGAATTCATGAATGCTAATGAGTTCACACCTCATTTGCATATTCACAGTTAGGGCTGCATCTACACTATATCAAGATAACCTTTTATGTAAGGAAATGTGTATCGTGGTAGGGGAGATTGTTTAGAAAGCTGCGTGCTAACTGTTTGTAAAACATGTCTCTAGTGTCACAAGTAACTTGAGGAAAGATAAGTTGCTGTTTTTTTACAATACACTGTATTTCAACCTTAATAATGGATTGCATTTCACAATACACCCATAGCTTAATTTGTGCATTGTTTGCCCCTTGTTGGTGACATAGGGAAGTGTATCAGTTATTTATTACATTACAAAAAATTGTGAAGAAAGCAACGTGACATTATAGAACATTTTCTATGCCTATCTGCCAAGTTATTGAAGAATAGTGTTGTATCACTTTGTAGTAAGGTTAGAGGTTTGATGTTTGTAGCCAAAAATGTGTTACACCTGTGATATATAACTGACTGCCCTCCACACAGGTAGATATCCAAGAACACTTTAACCCATTTATACTGGAAAAATGTGCATTGCTTTGTTTAATGCTGCACTGTACTAATCAGTCCCATAGCTGTTGTCCTCCTTACATGACCTGTACAGCTGCTTTTCATTTCCTTTACTTTTATTTTTTTGGGGGGGAGGGTGAGTGTGAGCTGTATTTACTTGTATGTACTAATAAAAAACTTTAATTCTTACATTGGTGTTGGTTCTGACAAGGAGGACAACACTGCGGGTATACTGCAAGTAGGCAATACGATTCAATAATTTACATTCACTTCTCTGGAGTTAGGTTTACCCTCATGCATTCTCTTCCACCACCACCATGTACAAATAACAGATGACTGTGCACTGGCCTTTGCACATTTTTAATGTAGTTATGGTTCCATATATGTGTGGGAAAGTAAAATGCTTGATGCACATCATTGTGTAAAGTCCACAGGTAGATACTGCAGATATCACAGTCATACAGTATTACCAACATTACTGTACACAGGAAAGATGTCTCATCTTAGGAACATATAACTATGTGGATACGAAAATAAGCAATTTTTTTTTCAAACAGGTTCCATACTTACCTTAGGCTTCAGACGAGGGTGGAAGAGAATGCATATTTCCTGTACTGTTTCCCTGTCTACCTAGTTTTGCTGTATAATTTTCTGTATCATACAGTCCATACTGAGTCAAACAGGGTATAAAGAACATTCCTCTTCTTGGCAGAGGTCAGGCAACAGCAGCAGCAACTTTTATTAAAGCCTGCTACACATACAACTTTCTAACAACAGCAGCAAATGCTAACATGCTTTTTTCTAAGTGTAATTATTGCTGTAATCCAAATAGTTTTGGATTTCAGGTCAAATGGCTACACCCAGTATATATGATTGCATTATAGCTTCATGAATAGATCCACTATGCTGGATTGGTTAACTAATATGTAATTCAGCTGCTTATGCTTTCATTAGCAAATGTTGCCATTTAATGAATACAAAATAGTGTGTTACTGTGTGCATGGTGTGCCATATGCACAATGGCTACGTTTAGTGTAGCTGTTAATGAATCAGGCCCCTAGTCCCTTGGTATCTTGGTTTAAGTAGTTGGTTTTCAGATGTGTTTATTGGTCCATTTTCTGTTTTTTTTTTTTTTGTACAGTCCTAACCTAGTTATGCCACATTGGAGAATAACATGTAAATTCTGTTTAGTTCCTAACAGTGAATTCATATCTTCCACCCCAATAAATTTCATGTCTTTCTTGAGAAATCTACCCTCTTGTTATATTTTCCATTCTAGGTCCCCAGTATATCCTCACAATTGCAAATGAAGGTCCAGTTTCCACCCATAAATAATAGCTCCCTGATTAGCTCTATAACAGCAGTTTTTGGTGGAATATAAATGCATATCAGAGTAAACCACCTCTCTTACCAATAGCCCCATTACTACCAAAAATCTACATTTATTGTCTTTTTCCCCTCCTCTGTGACTATTGGAGCACCTCTAGCAATCAGTATTATCACTCCCCTTTTCTTTTCTTTACGTTGTTCTGCTGAATGTCCATCCTGAAATCTTTTCTTTGTGAAATTCACATGCCCATTTCTACTCAAATGTGTCTCCTACAATAATGTAATTTGCATCCTACATTTCTCAATATAATTCAGTACTTTTTGTTTTTTGTCTGTACATCTAATGCCATTTACATTTAATGATATTATGGACAGAGTAGCCATTACAATTGAAAGCTATTACTCCTATCAATTATACATTACAGTTGTTCTGAACGTGCATTTTCAACATCTGGATTGCATACACACACTAATATTTAACAGGCTGATCTCTTATGTATTTGCTTATTCTCATCTCCATTTCAGCCTGTGTCATATTTTGCATCAATGAAAAATTCAGATATAAAACTAAATCAATTTTCAGAGCTTCCATCCCTTTTCAACTTTGAATGAACATACATATATATGTACATTTTCAACAAATAATGTTTACCCCTACAGACAGGAGCAGTTGCCTCAAATCAATGGCTGCACCCACAGACATTACTTAATCTAAAAGTCAGGTTTGGGAGTTCAACTCTGTTGAGTTGTGCTTGGCAAGTTAGTTTCTTGTGGACTCCACTCCTGGTGAGTAGGTGAGCAGCTGCACAAAAAAGTTGGTCAATCTTTATGTAATCTTTGGTTCTTATCCAGTTAATATATCAATTGCCTGAGAATATCTAGGGAATGAGGTACCCTCTCCTCAATGCTTTGTGGCCTGGGAAGCAACCTGGGAGATGACTATCCTAATTAAGGACAATTTCAGTCACTTTAGGCATAAATGGAGGGTTGGTATGCAAGGAAATTCTGCTCACATGGAAAAACCCAAAAGTTCCTTGCTCATCAGGGTCTGTAATTCTGATACCTTACCTTGACCAAAATGATCACTACCAAGAAGATGAATTTGCTGATCTGAATGGAGGAAGTAATTTTTCAAGTATAAAGGACTCGTTAACCTCCTTAGTGGCCTGAGTGCAAGAATCCTTTTAAGAAGTGATGAAAAGCCTCTATGGTGAAGAGAAAGGGAACACTGTGGCAGACAGGCAGACCTTAATAAAAGAATATGGTAAGCCTATTTGAAACAGTGCTTTCAAATTCAACAGGACCTGTAAAACTTTTGCTTTAGTAGATATGAGGCCCGTCCTTTAGCATTATAAGTCGCACTTACCCATAACAGTAGATGTTCGAAATCTTCACTACTGCTGTAGCCTTTAGAATATATGGGATGCATCTTGCCCAAGACACAGTGACAGGCCAGCTTCCAAAAGTTCTGGCTCTCTCCCACACTTCCAGTCTGACTGCTGATTGGCTTGCCTGAGGACAGAAAATCAGCAGCCAGTGGAAAATCTTCAGGACTTTCTTGCTTAATAGTTAAGTAGTAACATACTCAACCCGAACTAAACAAACAAGAAAAAACCCTATACATCACTAGGAAGATGTTGGGTGGGTGCAGCTACTGCAGCAGTGCGGAATTTGGACATCTACTGTTATGGGTAAGTGCAACTTACACAGGAGTACTATGTTCATCATTACCACTGCTGCAGTAGCCTTTAGGTTATATGGATTGACTACCAAAGTGTATCCAACCTGGGAGTAGGAAGGCTATGGATACAGGAACCTTTGATTCTAGCAAAGGCAGTCCTGGATATAGAAAGATGAATCCATTGTGAAATGTCATGCACAGTTATATACAGAGGACTGTGTAGCTGTGTCCAGAAAGTTTCTAGGGTCCAGGTAAGAAAATAATCTTTATATTTCCAGTACATGCCATAAAAGAAGACAAGGCCCCCGGAGAGTGTGCCTTAATACTGCCTAGAACTGGGTTGTCACAGTGGTTAACAAAAGGCAATAGCCAAGAACAACCAGCTGGAAATCATCTGTTTGACTCATGCTGTTCTTTTTTTTTTTTTTTTTGTGCTGCCTTTTCTTAATCTTAACTTAAGAAGTAAATAGCGGATTCACTTTTCTAAAGGACTTCTAAAGGACTTGGTTCTGTCACGTTAGTACCTGAAGTGTCAGAGCTGTCAAGTTAGCACCTAAACTGCTTAAGCATGTCCAGAGTATGTGAAATCCTTTTTCCATGGTTCTGATGGTGAGGATAAAGAACACGGAGATTTATGGCCTGATTCAAAGAAACCAGAAACAACTTTGGGAATGAGGGGTTTATTCTTGCAGATACCTATCCCAAACACAAAGCAGATAAAGATTACCCACCAAGACAGCTTGCAACTTGGATGTTGACCTTGCAGATGTCAGAGCAAATAGAACAGTTTTCTATGTAATGAACCATAGATATACCTGATGCTCAGGTTCAGATGGAAATGTGGTTAACTCTTCCAGCAGAAAGATAAAATCCCGGGAAGGAGCAACCTGTTTGCAAGGTGATCTCTGGTGAAACACTTATCAGAAACTGCTGCACTTAAAAGACACTAAAAAAAGAAAAAGATCCACAGGTAGACATATTGAAATAGCTGTAAGATGTAACTTGAAAAAGTAATATGAACACCTGAGGCACGTAACTTGCACAAATATTTGAGTACCAGAGGTATAATTCCAGGAATGGCCCTGGTGACTTGGTAGATATGAAACAGAAAAGTCTTCCACATGTCAATATAAGATTTTCAAGTATCAGGATTTCTTATTTATTTTATTACTTGCTGCATGTCCTCAAAGAAGAGGTGTTTGAAAGGTATCAGAATCCAGGCAGGAAATTTAAAGATGTCTTAGATTTGTGTGTGTCAAACTCTCCCTTGTCTTGTTCATCTAGATCAAGATCGTGAAGAAACATGTGGTAATTGCTCTTGGCCAGTTCCATAAAGGGAGAACCAATATTATCTGGCCAAAAAAGGGGAACACCGCATTCTTTGCAGAGTCCTATTTTGAAAAAAGGCAAAAGATCTGTCTGAAGTGTTCCTCAGAACATGATCAATACTTGGAAGACTCTGTCATTCAATTGTAGTTGTGAGGTTCTGCTCAGTTATTCTGCTACTATGTAATGCTCCAACAAAGAGCAATATAATTCGGGGGTTAAGGAATGCCAAACAGCTAACTCCCAAGCAATCACAGCCAGCCTGTATAGAGGATATGGTTTGTGGTCCCTAACATGTTGATGTATCCCAACACTGTGGTGTTGTACAACAGTTGGAAAATGTGCTTTGGGGTGTCTGGAGAATACCACAGGCATTGCCACTTTATCCTAATAGGAACTGCTCCAAGGTAATTCTGAGGTGCCTGTAGTTACCGACTGAATTAGAGGTTGAGGAGAAAAAAGGGAAGATGTGTAATCTCTGCAGTCTTCACCAGTGCAGTTCTCTTTATAGAATGCCCAAGATAGGTATATGAAAATAAAGGATGAAAGTGTTGGCTCCATGTCTTTTTTAGATACTGTAGGCAAGAAGAATCATGAGAAACAAAGATGATATGAACCCCAGAATTCGAAGAAGTCTCAGGCTGATGTCTCAGACTGAACCAAGAAGCTCAGGAAAGTTTCTAGATAAAACTCCAACTTTCTGCAATGGTTAAGGAGGATCTGGAATCCCAGACTGGATAGAAGAGTTGAATCCCAAGTTAAGGACTCTTGACATCTGGGAAAAATAAAAACTCTGCAAAGAAAGTAAGTCATACAAAAAAGGAAAGAAAAATTCTACCTAGTTCAGTGGGAAGGGAGTTTTCTGTATCCCTCCTGAACCACCCTTAACACCCAGGAGTCTTTCACAATCTGTTGTCCAAAGGGAATGAAGAGAGCCAGTTGCTGGAAGAGGTTTTAAGTGATTAAGACAGAACAGTAGGGAAGGGAAGGAAGCACACTAGCATAGCCTTCCTGAAGTTGTATACTGTCCTTTTATTGAAAAGGTTCTGGTTTGTTACTGTTACATTCATGTCACCTCTGTTGACTCTCAGACGTGAAAGAGGACGTAGGTGATATGAACAGGAGGTGGGCAGAAAACTCTTACAAACTTCCTAATCTAATCTCCCTCTTTCATGAACATGTTGGTGGACCTGATGGGCCCAATAAAACTTTTTCCACTAAAACTGAATTTAAAAATTCAGACTTCTTTTCAGTTGAAAATTTCTGAATTTGTACTTCGTACCTAGATATACCTCCTCAACAGAAGCAAAACCAAAGGCCTAGACACAGCATCTCCACAATTATAAAGCACATTTAGATAACAGATACATGTCAAGAGCAATACGATACAGAGAGGTATGAAACTCTAAATAAAGGACTGATGACAGTTATGGATTCTATATATCCAAGTGGAAGAATAAAAATAACTATACATCAAATCTCTACCCTAACCTTCCCCTCTACATACAGGGGAACAGCTTGTTAGTTACGAAGCTTTGTAAAGTCTACCTGCTTCTATGGGGACTAAAGACTGAGAATCATAATTGCTACAGAGGATATAATATGCCTTCTCCAAGGCTTACACTGGTGGAGGAAATGGTGCAAAATATCATCAAGCCACTTGCAATATATTACAAAATCTTCCCATTATATTAGCAACAACCATTAGCTCCCCCCCAGAGAAAAAGTACAGTTGTGTACACTTACCATAAATGTAGATGTTCGAGTGTATTCACTGTTGCAGTCATCACATTTGGGTTATCCTGTCAGGGGTAGCCCTCAGTCGGCCCGAATACCAGAGGCTTAGTATTTCTGCATTGGTTGCTGTCACTCCAGGACTGACGTCAGGTCGTCAGTGGTATAAAATCAGGCAGCCAACCCCATTACATCAGTTTTTCTTGCCCCAACTGTCAGGAGCCCCCAAATAGGGAGCTAGATTATGGTGGAAGAACACCACCAGTAGAAAGTAAATACCAAAAATTCCCTGTAAGGAGAGAGAGAGAGAGAGAGAGAGAGACAAGGGGGATGGAGAGGGGGGGACCAGGACTGCAACAGTGAATACACTCGAACATCTACATTTATGGTAAGTGTACACAACTGCACTATGTTCTTTGTGTTTCACTGTTGCAGTCATCACATTTGGGTTGATTCCCAAAGCTGAAGAAAAGGGTGGAGGCAGTCAAGAAGACTGGGGGCTGGCTACAATGCCCTGCAAGACTGTGGTGGCAAAGCCTGCCCTGGATTTGGAGAAGATAGGCAGGTGGTAATGCTTGGTGAAGGTATGAAAGAAGTCCATGTTGTAGCCTCCAGGATGTCCCTGGTGGGGACCCCTCTGAGAAAAGCTGCAGAGGTGGAAGTTGCCCTGGTGGAATGTGTCCTGACCCCCTTTGGGGCAGTTTCCCATGCTGTTTGTAGCAGAAATGGATGCAGTGTGCTATCCATTTGGAGATTGTTTGGATATGGCCTTGTCCTCTGCCCCTGCTGCGAAGCTGACTAGCAATTTATCAGTTTTTCTAAAAGATTTAGTCCTATCCAGATGGAATCTGAACTGTCTGTGCACATCTAGAGAGTGCAGAATCCTTTCCCCCTTGTTTTTTGGGTTAGGGAAAAAGGTGGGCAAATTAATGGATTGGTTGAGAGTCACAATGGACATCACTTTAGGCATGAAGGATAGGTTAGCCCTGAGGGAGACCCTGTCAGCATGGAAAATGGTGAAGGGCTCTACAGCCATGAATGCTTGTAGCTCTGAAACTCTTCTAGCTGAAGTGACAGTCAGAAGCAAGGCTGTTTTCCAAGAGAGGAATTTTAACTCTGCTGAAGCTGCATGTTCAAATGGGGGTAGGGTGAGTTTTTCCAACACAAAGTTAAGGTCCCAAGCTAGGGTAGGAGCTCTTCTGAGTGGCCTTAAGTTGTTAGCCCCTCTTAGGAACTGTTTGATGAGAGGGTATGAGAAGAGTGGTGGCTCTGTGCTGTATTAAGCAGAGATGGCAGAGGCATGGATTTTAACAGAAGAGAAGGATAGACCCCTGTGTAGTAGGTCTGCTAGGTAATCCAGGATGAGAGGTAGGGAGGGCTGTGGTGTTTTGGCTCCCTTAGCCTGGATTCAGGTGCAAAACCTTTTCCACTTGTCACCATAGGATTTTCTAGTGCTGGCGTGTCTGGCCTCATGTATAACATCTAGGACTTGTTTGCTTAGGCTGGCAGCTTGAGGAGAGGTCAGGGAATAAGCCAGGTTGCTAGGATGAGGGTCGGCAATTGGGGATGCATGAATTCTCCATTCTTCTGGGTCAGGAGTGTTGGGATCTGATGTAGGTGCCATGGTGGCAGGGGTGACAGGCTGCACAGCAGTGGGTACCAGTGGTGAGTTTGGGACAATTAGGATTGCCCTCGGTTTTTCCTCCCTTATTTTGAGCTGTACCCTTGAAATGAGTGGTAGAGGGGGAAATGCATAGACTGAGAGGTTTACCCACTGGAAGGATAGAGCATCCACTTTCCCAGTCTTGCTGTGAGGTTCTCTGGTGCAGAATTTGCTGAGCTGATGATTGGAGTGGGAGGCAAAGAGGACCACCTTCGGGGTGCCCCATTTCTGGGTTACAAGGGTGAAGGTTCTGTGGTCTAGCTGCCACTCGTGTGGGTCTAGCAGGTTTCTGCTTAAGTTATCTGCCAGAGAGTTTAGGGAGCCTGGCAGGAATTGTGCTAGCAGGTGTAGCTGCATGGCTGAGGCCGTGTGCCAGAGGGTCACGGCGAGCCTGCACAGAGGATAAGAGTGAGTCCCTCCCTGCTTGTTGATATACCACATCACTGTGGTATTGTCTGTTTTGATCAGTAGAAGCCCCGGGGAGAGTAGGGGTCTGAAAGCTGTCAGGGTGTGCTGAACAGTTAGCATCTCTTTTTGGTTGATGTGCAAATGTATTTTGATTTGGGCTCAGATGGCCCTGAATGCACCTGCCGTCCAGGTGTGCACCCCAGGCATAGTCTGATGCATCTGTGATGAGGGTCTGGGTGGCATGGGGTTGTGAGAAGGGAAGTCCCTTGTTGTGGTTGTATGCTTCTGCCCAGCAAAGAAAATCTTTCCTAAGACAAGGTATCATTGGTATGATAGTTTCCAGGTCTTGAGAGTGTTGACACCATAGGCTTTTTAGGTACCACTGTAGTTTACTCACATGCAGTCTGGCATATAGAATGAGTAGAATGCAGGAAGCCATGAACCCTAGAGCATGCAGGATTTTCCTTGCGGATGACTGGGTTCTGGTGTTTACTTGAGAGAAGTGGCCTGTCAGGTAGGCTTGTTTTTCTGGAGTAAGGAATGCCATCTGGGATGCTGTGTCCAGGCTTGCTCCCAGGAATAGAATTTTTTGTGTGGGGACTAGTTTTAATTTCTTTTCGTTGATATAGTATACCCCAGGGAGGTCAGTAGGTCCTTTTCATAGGTCAGGTGCTGTAACAGCTTTTCCTGTCTGCCTGAATCAGGCAATCGTCTAAGCAGGGGTAAATATGAATATTTCTTTGTCTGCAAAAAGTAATGGCAGGAGCCAGGCATTTTGTGAAAACTCTGGGAGCAGTGGATAAGCCAAAGGAAAGCACAGAGAACTGAAAGTGCATAGATCCTGCCCTGAAACATAGATATTTCCTGCAAGATTCCCTGATTGGGATGTGTAGGTAGGTCTCTTTTAGGTCTAGGGGGGCTAACCAAGCATCCTTGGAAAGCATAGGAAGAAGCTGCTGGAGGGTGAGCATTTTGAATTTTGGTATCACCAAAAAGGTGTTTAGAATGGATAGATTGAGGATAGGGTGCCAGGTGCCCTCTTTTCTGGGTACCAGGAAGAGTATGGAATAGATACCTTGGCCTATCAGGTCTGCAGGAACATGCTGTATTGCCCTCATGGAGAGCAGGGAAAGGACTTGCTTTTTGGCCTCTGCCCACTGGTTTGGAGGAAGATCTGGGAACCCTTTTTGGGGTTGGCAGAGTGTGGAAATAAAATTTGTATCCCTGGGGCACTATGTTGAGGACCCATCGGTCATTGGTAATAGAGGCCCAGTTGTTTGCAAGGAAGGACAGTTTTCCTCTTAGGGGCACAAGCAGGTGGGCAGAGGTAAGGGGTGGATGTGTAAAGTCATTGTGAGTTCTTACCATACGGGGGTGACTTAGCACTCCCTGTTTTTGAAGAGGAGGAACTCCATTGCTTAGATCTCTGCATTCCCTGGGGCTGCTGTCTGGGGGATCTGCTTCCCCGGGTCTGGGCTGAGCTGGCCTGGAGGGGGCCGGAAAGGACCAGTGCTTGGAGGGGCAATACCTACTAAACCTCGGAGGCTGGACCTGTAAAAAGTCTTTAACTGTCTGCATAGATTTATCTTTTTCTTCCATCTTGTTTTAGACCTCTTCTGCCTTGGTGCTAAACAAATTGTCTTTGTTCAATGGTGCGTCCAATAATTTTGATTTGACATGGTCTGGAAAGGTCTGTTCTTTAAGCCAAGCATGCCTTCTAAGGACAGAACCAGTGACTGCTGCCCTGCAAAAAGCTTCTAGGGCATCAAAGCCACATTGCAAGGTGTGCTTAGTAACTTGGCTTGCAGAATGCATACGCTCTTGTAATTCTTTATTTTCTGCACAAGCAGGAAAAGAAGATATTTCTTGTTTGAGAAGTTCCATGGTATGCTGCTATTTCAGCATGTGGAAATGACAATTTAGTGCTGTAATAGCAAGAGTAGCAGAGGTGTATACTTTTTTAACTCATCTGTCTAAAGCTCAAGAATCCCTGTCTTAGGGGATGGGATTCTTAGCTGAGGTTGCTTTAATTCCTTTAGGTCCTTGAGAGATGACCTCAGGGTCAGCAGTATGATTTTTGAAAAGGAATTTGTAAGAGTCAGGGACTCTGTAGTACCTGTCAGGTTTCCTGGGAGCAGGAGGAAGGGTGTCAGGAGTCCAAACTGGATTCCATAAAAACATCATCAACATCTTGGACAGGAGGAATGGCCAAAGGTATGTGCTGTGGTAAATCTAAGAATTCCATGAGTCTCTTTTTTGACTGAGAATAGTCCTGACATTCCCATTGGAAATGCTCCTTTAAAGTATGAAGGGTTTCACCAAATGAAAAATCCTCGAGTGGAGAGGCAGAAGGAATGGATTCCTCTGCATCAGAATCCTCAAAAGCAGAGAGGGGTTGTATGTCTTCATATTCAGAAGCATCAGAGTCATCTGACTCCTGTTCAGATAAAATTACTGAGGACAAGTCTCTTTTTCTTTTGGAAGGGGTAGCCTGGCTTCCCCCAAGAAGCATAATAAGGTCTTCTGCCATTTTAAGCATTTGAGATTGAGGCAAGGAAGCAGGTGCCTGAGCTTGGGTCATCGTTTTTTTGGGCGTAGTTTGTACCCTGGGCCTTAGAAACTCTGTAGTTTTAGAAAGAACTGAAGACGCAAAAGAAGTCACCGTTTTGTGTTGAGTATCGGTAGTGTGAAGTACTTCCTCAAAAGCCAGTGCCTGCTCAGCGGCTCCGGACCCATCCAAGGTAGAGACATCCGCAGGATCCTTAGTTGAAGAAGAGTCTCACGGCATACCGGACTCTGAAAGGGTCTAGGTAGCAGCCTGCGAATCCACAGAAATGGGCATCAGGGGCTGTGAAAGTGCCTCACTGAGGACCAGAGAACTGACGACTAGCTTAACGGAAGCGTCAGCAGTAATTTTGGACTTGTGTGGTCTCTGTCTTTATCCTTACGTTTTTTTGGAAGATCGGTAGTCAGATGTTTTACCGAAGCCATATCAGAATTCAAGGACTGAGAGCAAAAATATCTAGCTACAATAAGGGCTCAATGACGTCAGTCCTGGAGCGACAGCAACTGATGCAGAAGTACTACACCTCTGGTATTCGGGCCGACTGAGGGATACCCCTGGCAGGATAACCCAGATGTGATGACTGCAATAGTGAAACACAAAGAACATCAAACTCTTTCATCCTAGAAACAATTAAGACAAGACATTACTTCCCAAATAGGTCAGAAAACCAGTCTTCCTCAGTAATATTTCAAGTGATCTGTTAACTAGGAACTGAAAGCTACTTGCAATAATTTCTTCATTGAGGTAAGAAAAATAGAAGTTATGTACTCACCATAACGTTCCATGTGAGTTGTTTATCTCGCCTTTATTCTCACTGATGGGTTCGGAGCTGATCCTCGGCTCCGACACGGCCGATAGCAAAGCTCAAGGTTTGCCAGTAGCTCGAGACCAAGCCCCTTATCCCATAACGCACTGCTGGAATTACCTCAGATCTTGTTTGCTGTGAGTAACCGTATCTACACATATATATATATATATATATATATATATATATATATATATATATATATATCTACACACAAACATATACATACCCTTTTATGTACTTCTACTAAGAACACTTCCCAAAAGGGAAGAAGAAATACTGAATAACCAGGATGGTACTGCCTCTAAGCCAACAGTCAGCCGGGGGGGGGGGGGACGTGAGAATAAAGGAGAGATAAACAACTCACATGGAATGTTGTTATGGTGAGTACATAACTTCTATATGTGAAGTTGTTAAATCTCACCGTTTATTCTCACTGATGGGTAGCGTCCCTAGCACCCTGAATCTTGGGTGGCTCATGAGAGTATGTTCTTCAGTACCGTAGAACCAAAGGAAGACCTGTCCCTTGAAGCCTTATCCACTTTGTAATGCGTGATAAAGGTATGAGGCTTAGATCAAGTGGCTGCAGCGCAAATATTGTCAAGGGGCAATTTAGGTTGAAAAGCAGAAGACGTAGAGACGGCTCTGGTAGAATGAGCCTTAGGTTTGTGTGTTAATGGCATGCTCGCATTTTCATAAACAAAAGGATATACAATCAGATAACCATTTAGATAAGGTTGTTTTAGCCACTGGATTGCCTTTTCTTGCTTCCGAGAAGGATACAAAAAGTTGATCTGATTTTCTAATATCCTTAGTTTTGTCAAGATAAAATCTGAGCTGTCTGTGAACATCAAGTTTGTGCAGCATCTATTCCAATTTGCTAGAGTGGTTGGGAAAAAAGACTGGCAGCTCAATAACCTGATTGATATTTGATTCAGAACAGACTTTAGGTAAAAATGAGGGGTTTGTTCTGAGAGATACTCTATCAGTATGGAAAATCATGTAAGGTGGTCTGATAGATAATGCTTGAAGTTCTGACACTCTGCGGGCAGAAGTAATGGCCACAAGAAATATTGTTTTCCAGGATAGAAATCTGAGATCACAAGAAGATGCTGGTTCAAAGAGAGGAAGAATAATTTGAGACAACATAAGGTTTAAATTCCAGGGAGAATAGGGAATTTTGATCGGAGGTCTCATATGAAGAACGCCTTTAAGAAAAGTCTTAGATAATTTATGGCCCATAACATTTGAGCCACCAAAACCAAGGTGAAAATTTGAGATGGCAGCTAACTGAACTCGAACTGTAGCAACTGCTGCTCCTTCCTTAAAAAGTTTTGTCAAAAATTCTAAAATAGAAGATAGCGGAGCTCAGAAAGGGTCAATGTTCTGCGTGTTGGCCCAAATTGAGAACCTTTTCCATTTACTGCCATATAATTTCCTGGTAGATGGCTTGTTTAGACTGTCTGTGCACATCTAGAGAGTGCAGAATCCTTTCCCCCTTGTTTTGTGGGTTAAGGAAAAAGGTGGGAAAATGAATGGATTGGTTGAGAGCCACACTGGACATCACTTTAGGCATGAAGGATAGGTTAGTCCTGAGGGAGACCCTGTCAGCATGGAAAATGATGAAGGGCTCTACAGCCGTGAATGCTTGTAGCTCTGAAACTCTTCTAGCTGAAGTGATGGCCAGAAGCAAGGCTGTTTTCCAAGAGAGGAATTTTAACTCTGCTGAAGCTGCAGGTTCAAATGGGGGTAGGGTGAGTTTTTCCAACACAAAGTTAAGGTCCCAAGCTGGGGTAGGAGCTCTTCTGGGTGGCCTTAAGTTGTTAGCCCTTCTTAGGAACTGTTTGATGAGAGGGTATGAGAAGAGAGGTGGCTCTGTGCTGTATTAAGAAGAGATGGCAGAGGCATGAATTTTAATAGAAGAGAAGGATAGACCCCTGTGTAGTAGGTCTGCTAGGTAATCCAGGATGACCGGTAGGGAGGGCTGTGCTGTTTTGGCTCCCTTAGCCTGGATTCAAGTGCAAAACCTTTTCCACTTGTCACCATAGGATTTTCTAGTACTGGGGTGTCTGGCCTCACGTATAACATCTAGGACTTGTTTGCTTAGGCTGGCAGCTTGAGGAGAGGTCAGGGTATAAGCCAGGTTGCTAGGTTGGGGGTCTGCAATTAGGGATGCATGAATTCTTCATTCTTCTGGGTCAGGAGTGTTGGGAAATGAGGTAGGTGCCATGGTGGCAGGGTTGACAGGCTGCACAGCAGTGGGTACCAGAGGTGGCATGGCCAGTCTAGGGCAATTAGGATTGCCCTCGGTTTTTCCTCCCTTATTTTGAGCAATACCCTTGAAATGAGTGGTAGAGGGAGAAATGCGTAGACCGAGAGGTTTACCTACTGGAAGGATAGAGCATCCACTTTCTAGGCCTTGCTGTGAGGTTCCCTGGTGCAGAATTTGCTGAGCTGATGATTGGAGTGGGAGGCAAAGAGGTCCACCTTCGGGGTGCCCCATTTCTGGGTTACAAGGGTGAAGGTTCTGTGGTCTAGCTGCCACTCATGTGGGTCTAGCAGGTTTCTGCTTAAGTTGTCTGCCAGAGAGTTTAGGGAGCCTGGCAGGAATTGTGCTAGCAGGTGTAGCTGCATGGCTGAGGCTGTGTGCCAGAGGGTCATGGCGAGCCTGCACAGTGGATAAGAGTGAGTCCCTCCCTGCTTGTTGATATACCGCATCTCTTTTTGGTTGATGTGCAAATGTATTTTGGTTTAGGTTCCGATGGCCCTGAATGCACCTGCCATCCAGGTGTGCACCCCAGGCATAGTCTGATGCGTCTGTGGTGAGGGTCTGGGCGGCGTCGGGTTGTGAGAAGAGAAGTCCCTTGTTGTGGCTGTATGCTTCTGCCCAGCAAGGAAAATCTTTCCTTAGACAAGGTATTATTGGTATGATAGCTTCCAGGTCTTGACAGTGCTGACACCATAGGCTTTTTAGGTACCATTGTAGTTTCCTCATATGCAGTCTGGCATATTGAGTGAATAAAATGCAGGAAGCCATGAACCCTAGAGCATGTAGGATTTTCCTTGTGGATGACTGGGTTCTGGTGTTTAGTTGAGAGAAGTGGCCTGTCAGGTAGGCTTGTTTTTCTGGAGTAAGGAATGCCATCTGGGATGCTGTGTCAAGGCTTGCTCCCAGGAATAGAAATTTTTGTGTGGGGACTAGTTTTGATTTCTTTTCATTGATATAGTATACCCCAGGGAGGTCAGTAGGTCCTTTACAAAGGTCAGGCGCTGTAACAGCTTTTCCTGACTGTCTATCTGAATCAAGCAATTGTCTAAGTAGGGGTAAATCTGAATATTTCTTTGTCTGCAAAAAGCAATGGCAGGAGCCAGGCATTTTGTGAAAACTCTGGGAGCAGTGGATAAGCCAAAGGGAAGCTCAGAGAACTGAAAGTGCATAGATCCTGCCCTGAAACAGATATTTCCTGCAAGATTCCCTGATTGGGATGTGTAGGTAGGTCTCTTTTAGGTCTAGGGTGGCTAACCAAGCATCCTTGGAAAGCATAGGAAGAAGCTGCTGGAGGGTGAGCATTTTGAATTTTGGTATCACCAGAAAGGTGTTTAGAATGGATAGATTGAGGATAGGGTGCCAGGTGCCCTCTTTTCTGGGTACCAGGAAGAGTATGGAATAGATACATTGGCCTAACAGGTCTGCAGGAACATGCTGTATTGCCCTCATGGAGAGCAGGGAAAGGACTTGCTTTTTGGCCTCTGCCCACTGGTTTGGAGGAAGATCTGGGAACCCTTTTTGGGATTGGCAGAGTGTGGAAATAAAATTTGTATCCCTGGGACACTATGTTGAGGACACATCGGTCATTGGTAATAGAGGCCCAGTTGTTTGCATGGAAGGAGAGTTTTCCTCCTAGGGGCACAAGCAGGTGGGCAGAGGTAAGGGGTGGAGGTGTAAAGTAATTGTGAGTTCTTACCATACTGGGGTGACTTAGCACTCCCTGTTTTTGAAGAGGAGGAACTCCATTGCTTAGATCTCTGCATTCCCTGGGGCTGCTGTCTGGGGGGGTCTGCTTCCCCTGGGTCTGGGCTGAGCTGGCCTGGAGGGGGCCGGAAAGGACCAGTGCTTGGAGGGGCAATGCCCACTGACCCTCGGAGGCTGGACCTGTAAAAAGTCTTTAACTGTCTGCATAGATTTATCTTTTTCTTCCATCTTTTTTTAGACCTCTTCTGCCTTGGTGCTAAACAAATTGTCTTTGTTCAATGGTGCGTCCAATAATTTTGATTTGACATGGTCTGGAAAGGTCTGTTCCTTAAGCCAAGCATGCCTTCTAAGGACAGAACCAGTGACTGCTGCCCTGAAAGAAGATTCTAGGGCATCAAAGCCACATTGCAAGGTGTGCTTAGTAACTTGGCTTGCAGAATGCATAAGCTCTTGTAATTCTTTATTTTCTGCACAAGCAGGAAAAGAAGATATTTTTTGTTTGAGGAGTTCCATGGTATGCTACTGATATTTCAGCATGTGGAACTGACAATTTAGTGCTGTAATAGCAAGAGTAGCAGAGGTGTACACTTTTTTTACCCCATCTGTCTAAAGCTCAAGAATCCCTGTCTTAGGAGGTGGGATTCTTAGCTGAGGTTGCTTTAAATTCCTTTAGGTCCTTGAGAGATGACCTCTAGGTCAGCAGTATGATTTTTGAAAAGGAATTTGTAAGAGTCAGGGACTCTGTAGTACCTGTCAGGTTTCCTGGGAGCAGGAGGAAGGGTGTCAGGAGTCCAAACTGGATTCCATAAAAACATCATCAACAACATCCTGGACAGGAGGAATGGCCAAAGGTCTGTGCTGTGGTAAATCTAAGAATTCCATGAGTCTCTTTTTTGACTGAGGATAGTCCTGACATTCCCATTGGAAATGCTCCCTTAAAGTATGAAGGGTTTCACCAAATGAAAAATCCTCGAGTGGAGAGGCAGAAGGAATGGATTCCTCTGCATCAGAATCCTCATAAGCAGAGAGGGGTTGTATGTCTTCATATTCAAAAGCATCAGAGTCATCACACTCCTGTTCAGATAAAACTACTGGGGACAAGTCTCTTTTTCTTTTGGAAGGGGTAACCTGGCTTCCCCTAATAAGCATAATAAGGTCTTCTGCCATTTTAAGTATTTGAGACTGAGGCAAGGAAGCAGGTGCCTGAGCTTGGGTTGCTGTTTTTTTGGGTGTAGTTTGTACCCTGGGCCTTAGAAACTCTGTAGTTTTAGAAAGAACTGAAGACGCAAAAGAAGTCACCGGTTTGTGTCGAGTATCGGTAGTGTGAAGTACTTCCTCAGAAGCCGGTTCCTGCTCAGCGGCTCTGGACCCATCCAAGATAGAGACATCCGCAGGATCCTTAGTTGAAGAAGAGTCTTGCAGCATACTGGACTCTGAAAGGGTCTCGGTAGCGGCCTGCAAATCCACAGAAATGGGCATCAGGGGCTGTGAAAGCGCCTCACTGAGGACCAGAGAACTGACGACTAGCTTAACAGAAGTGTCAGCAGTGATTTTGGATGTGTGTGGTCTCTGTTTTTATCCTTACTTTTTTTGGAAGATCAGTAGTCAGATGGTTTACCGAAGCCATATCAGAATTCAAGGACTGAGAGCAAAAATATCTAGCTGCAATAAGGGCCCAATGACGTCAGTCCTGGAGCGACTGCAACTGACGCAGAAATACTAAGCCTCTGGTATTCGGGCCGACTGAGGGCTACCCTTGGCAGGATAACCCAAATGTGATGACTGCAATAGCGAAACACAAAGAACATCAAACTCTTTCATCCTAGAAACAATCAAGACAAGACATTACCTCCCAAAGAGGTCAGAAAACCAGTCTTCCTCAGTAATATTTCAAGTGATCTGTTAACTAGGAACTGAAAGCTACTTGTAATAATTTCTTCATTGAGGTAAGAAAATAATCTTTATCTACTGATACCAAGTCTGCAGGTGTACACTGATTAACCTATCAATTTATCATAAGAGGTATCTTCTGAGAGTGACTAGAAGAGGAATCAGTGTCCCTACTAAAGTTATCTTCCCTCAGATACATCCAGCATTATCCTCCATAAAAATACTCCATGTCCCAGTAAAGATGGTTTTCCCATGCCTAATCTGGACACTGGAACAGCTGAGGAGGACATGGCCACCAGAGGGCACCAGAAAACTGAATGAGTATTCTGAGGAAAGTATAGTTATGTAAGAACTTACCATAACAGTACATATCCTATGATTACTGTTACAATATTCCTGACATATGGCTTGTCACTGCTGATGTCTGGCCGGTACCACATCTTTACCTTCCCTAGGTCATAGGTCCAACATGCAACCTCACCCTGCATGCGGTGGGGTATACAGATGGATGGGGTCCAAATGGAGACATGAAAAGTCAGCAAGCAAAGGAGAATAGTAGTGATGAAATTAAATTCATCCTCAAGTCTTGGTGAGCAATTTCATGAGGTGGACCCTGTTTTTACAAAATCTCACCATGGCAACACAGATATATAGACTGTAGTTATATAGCATATATCATGGGCAGAAGTAGGTTAAAAACTAAAAAAAGATAGCTAGGTGCACAAAACCCAGGATAAAAAAAGTGCCCAATCCTGGTAGGTGCACTGGTGCCAGGACTGAAAAAGATGACAGTGTAGAATCCCCAAAATACGGAAACATTCCTACAATGGGGCCATGCCAGGCCCAGGGGGAGGATGCCCCCCCCCCCATTGTAGAAGGAAGTAGCAGTCCACAAAAATACAAAAACTGATAGGCCAAAGAAGAGCCATAAAGACGATAAAGTGGAATATTGAAGATAAGAAAGAAATTATGCATTGTTACTATTATGCAAAAAGCCCAGAATTTCCAGACACAAAATATATGAAACGATTGAGAGAGAAATTAGAGAAAAGAAAAATACTTCCGCAAGAAAAACTGTCAGGAGCTTGAAATGAAAATTTGTGTTCATTGATACAATAGATTTGTGAAAAACAGTATATAGATCAAGAAACCTTGACCTGTTTGGAAAAAGAAGCATCTGAGGAAGTGCAAAAATATAAACAACAAAACCAAGAGATATTTGAAAAGTATAAAAAAGAAATATGGACATGGGAAAGAAAGAGAGATTTGATATGGTACAATTAATCAATGTGAAGAAGGCAGCCCAAAAGATATTCAAAGAGAAATACAGGCAAAGGCATCCAGATATGGAAAATTTCACAATAAAAAAAAATAACATCACAAAGATGGAACATAAAAAAGAAGATTAGTAAAGCAGAAGTTAAAAAATAGAAGTTGAAGTTATGGAGAGCCTATGAAGTGAAGGATTTAGTGTAGAAGACCTAGCACAGGTTATATCATAGCAGGATAGAGTGAGTCCCCAAAGTAGGGAGAAACAGGAAGATCAGGAAACATCTGAAGAAGACATATGAACATGGGAAAGAAAAACAAGGGATTTAATATGGTGTAATCTTTATGCAAAGGAGAAAGCAAAACTCACCAGTACAAAAAGCAGCACTAAAGATATTTGAAGAGAAATACAGGCAAAGGAATCCAGACATGGACAACTTTGCAATACAAACAATAAGAAGACAAGAGGAAAGTAGAAAAGGAGATTAGTAACGGAGAAGTTAAAGAAATAGAAACTGAAGTCATTTAGTACCTGCAAAGTGAAGGATTCAGTGGAGAAAATCAAATTCTGAAAGCACAACAGGATAGAGTAATGAATATGCAAATTACGGAGAAATCAGTGGAACAGGAAGCAATTGGTCAGGTGCCATATGAAGATAATTTGGAGCCTTCCACAGGAAACTAGTTTAAACATTCACTTGAAGCTAGACAGCAAGGGAAGGAACAGGAAACTGTGGAAACTGATGCAGTCAATGTTGAGGAGTGATAGGCCAGTGAGTTCCATATCATAGAGCAATGGATGGCACGGGATGAAGTTGAAGAGAATGTGCCACAGGAAGATGCTATAGAATCTTCTATAGAATGCCCACAGGAACTGAAAAACAAGGGATGTCCCCTTAGTTTGGAAGAAAATGAGCTAAGAGAAGAATTGCTTGATTTAATAGACAGATATATTAAGATCTATGAAAGAAATAGACTGCAGAAGGTTAATAAAACCCAAAAAGTCAGAGGTTACCAAGCGCAGGATGTCTGAGTCTCTGATTTTCTAAATACAATTTTAGTCCAGCAAGACGGTTACAAAGGGTTTTCAGTACAAAGGATTTGCAAATAGTAAATCCATAAGAGAGGCAAGTACTACCACACTGTATATGAAGAAACTTCACTTTATTAAAACAATAAAAGCAGTATCATAATCGCTTTCGGGTAAATCCCTTCATCAGACGATAAAACATTAGTAAAAACATAGTATCTAATATAGTACAACACGGCCAATAAAAATCAATAATTTACCCTCCTTTTTGCTAGAGCTGGTTTTAAAGGGACAACATCATTTAATCCTGGGGCTTTGTCAGCTCCCAGTCTAAGAATCCATTGCATCTCTTTGTATTCAGTTTCATTATACAAGTCACCCATTCTTTGACTTCTATTTACAACACATATAACCATAAAGGCAAATACATGATCACTATGCAATTCTATATACTTGTACAGTGCATTGTTCTTTTCTTAGTTTTATATCTGATAGATGCTTAAAAATTCTATCTTTAAGTCTGCAATTTCTTTTTCCTACATAATATGCAGTACACTGTTGACAGTTTGCAATATAGACAACATTTTGTGTGTTACAGTCAGCATACATATTCAAAAAGTAATTATTGTTGGTCCTGCAGTGTATAAAACAGTTCCCTTGTAGAATGTGCTTACAGGCTTTACAATGTAGGCATGGATAAGTTCCCTTCTTCTTAACGTCTGAATTTTTAAAATGCATAGGTTCTTGACACAAAATATTTTCAGATTTTTATTTCTTTTAAAAATAAATCTAGGTTGTGTCCCTACAACTCTAGTTATATTCTCATCTGTTAAAAGAATTCTCCAGTTGTCTTTAATTATGTTACATATACCACCTATATCATTACTGTATGTTAAACTTATTTCAAACCTTCATTAGGTTTTTGGACCTGTGCATCTACCTTATTAGGCCATTTTTTTACCTCTGTATAACCATGGTTTTGCACTTTTTCTGTAGAGACTGCTGTTGTCCATTTCATTTTTTAATATTTTTTTTCTATAACCTCGTGCTTGAAAATTATTCTTTAAAGAGTCCAATTCCTGTATAAAGGAATTTTCATCCGTGTAAAGTCTGGATATTCTACAGACTTGTCCCTTGACTATGTGTTGGAATACATGTCTAGGGTGCATGCTATCAAACCTAAGCATGCTGTTGGTCCAGCTAGGCTTGCTATATAGTGAGGTCTCTACCTCCCCATTTTCTCTCTTAATAATACTAACATCCAGGTATTCAATAACTGAACTGGAATAATTCAATGAGAATCTGAAGAAGCTGGTAGTGGACTCCAGATACTTGACAAAGGATGTTAATTCTGATGTGCCCACCCCCCCCCCCCCCCACAAAAAGAAAACATCGTCCACAAATCTATTGTAAAAGATAAGTTTGTCTTTCCAATCATGTGCTGCCTCAAATATCACCATATCTCCCCAGTATACCAGGACTAGGTTAGCATATGTGCTCGCACAAGGCGTACCCATAGCTATACCTTGTCTCTGGCAATAATACTTTGCTTGACAAAGATAAACATTGTTCTCTAATACTAGCCTTAATAAGGAACATGACCATATATTTTCATCTATATGTATATTCATCTTTTTGTTCAGTATTTCTTCTATGGCAGTAATACCATATTGATTTTCTATGACAGTGAACAAATTCTTTACATCTAAAGTAACAAACATATAGGAAATGTCACTATTCTCTTGTAAATAAACACCCAATGATTCCAGAAATGTAGCAGTATCTTTCAAAATTCTAGGGAAGGTTTGTAACACTGGTCTCAGAGTGCATTCTAACCAAATAGAAATATTTTCTGTTACCCAGCCCCTACCCGATACTATGGGTCTCATGGGTGGTGTTTTGGGATCCTTATGAATTTTTGGGAAGGCTTTAAAAACTGGGATAGTAGGATGTTGTATATATATAAATATCAGCAGCTCATGGTCTATCAAACCATTTTTTTCCATGTTAAATAAAGATTTGTGCACTTTTTGTATACAGGAATTCACCATTAGTGGTGACAGCTGAAGAAAAGTCAGTCTGCTTTGCTAAGTACAACAGCACCTCCCTTATCAGCAGATTTTATAACTATGTTGGTATTATTCTTTAGCTCTTGCACTGCATTTATGTGTGGTTGGTCTAAGCTTGAAATACATAGATCTATGTGTATTCTGTAGATACTGTTGAATTTCACGTTCACATGATTTAACAAACAACAACAGTGTAGGATTTAAAATAGGTGAAAAAGTGCTAGGTTGCTTCAATGCATGAGGTGTTTGAACACTGTTAGTATCATTAAACATTTGCTTCAACATTACATTCCGTGCAAAGTATAGCAACTCAAGTATTAGAGTACAAAAATCTGTCCCTATACTTGGTACAAAATGTAAACCCTTGCTTAACACTGAAAGTTGTAATTCAGAAAGAGAAATACCTGAAATATTATGAACATTACAAATGTTGCATGCATTATCAACAGTCAGTTGGAGGTCTGTCGTCTCTTGTAGTCCTTGTCCATCTGATGTGAAAAGCTCTTCTTCCGAGAATTCTTCTTCTTCACCAGTGCCGGTAATGTGAAAAAAGAAGAAGAAGAAGGAGAGAAGGAAGTAGGTGTAACAACAGATGCAGGCATCTTGGCACTTTGTTTTGGTTTGGCTCCCATTGTGGAAATGTCCAGCCTGTCGCTTCGAGACTCATCCATTTGGCCAGCTATTGTGCCCAAATTAATGTCCACAAATGTTTCTCCTTCAGTCACTGGCTCAGTGACATTGGTAGATGTTGTTTCATTATTTTCTGTACTAAACAAGACAGGCCCCTATGAATGAATAGTGTTAGACTGCTTTAAGTTTACAAAGTCTGAGCGTTCTTTTTCATGCTGCTGATGAGGTGCAGGTGTGGCTGCTACATCATTTGAAGCATTCCATGCTCTTTCTTGCTGGCGAGGCTAAACAAAGATGTTTCCTGATGAAAAATTGCAGTAATCGCATTGTAGTTTCTTTAACTTAACTTGTTGAAGTTTTAAATCATAGTTATCAGCTACACATAGTATGTCCATAAGTCTATTCTTATGATATTCAGTTTTATAGTCTCTTTCCAGCTGAATACGTAGGTCTTCAGCTTTGTTTAACAGTGCATCATCTTCAGGTTGAAAAAAGGAAATAAGTAAATTCATGTATGAGTTACTAGTTTGTAAGTTAATATGCTGCCAGCAACTCGGGATAGCGTTACCCTTGTGCTGGCATGCATAAAACACGTAAGCCTCTTGGCACGGGTCTATATTAGAACATCGAAGTATCAAAACTTTGAATGTTCTAATATCGAACCCTATTCAGCGAAAGTTGAAAACATCAAACATGCAGAACAGCAAATTTTTTCCTAGGGAAAAAAGTTGCTGTTCCAAAACACATACACACAACACAAGCACACAAAACAAACAGCAATCCACACACATACACCTAACCCTACACTAAACTATACACACACCACTAACCATCCACTTACCTTAACCCAAACCCTAACCCTAAGGTCTGTCACTATCGCACACTCACCTCACCCGTGCCCTAACCCTAACTCACCTACCCCACCCTAACCCTCATGTCCACACGATCGCACACTTACCTGACCCGCGCCCTACCCCTAACCCTCACATCCACACAATCACACACATACCTAACCTGCACCCTAACCCTAACTACCCTAACCCGCACTCACTCTCACACTTACCTGAACCCGACCTGTAACTTTCCACCACAGCACTGAAAATACTGAAGCAACAGAAACGGACAACCAAATTCTTTCCCTAGAAAAAAATTTGGTTTTCTGTTGCTTCGATATTTTCAGCTTTCACTGAATAGGGTTCGATATTAGAACATTCGAAGTTTTGAAACTTCGATGCTCTAATATAGACCCTCTTGACACAATATTGTTCTTAAGACAAGCTTCAAAAAATGGATTTGCAAATAGGGCAAGACATATGGTTGTGGGCCTCGCCTAAGCAGAAAATGCACTTCTCATGCGCGTCCTTTTGAGAAATTTGTCTCCCACAAGCGCACTTCCCCTTTCTAGCTGACATGTAAGACTAAACAATAATCAAAGGTAATGAAAAAACCCAACAGGGCACTTATCTGTATTGGCAGGAGAATGGTCGTCTGGTGGAGACATTTAACAGTCGTTGGAATACGCAATCTGCTTTTGGAACTGGTGAACAGGAGTCCAGCATTCACTGCAGCAGGAAAATTCTGAGGATGGTATGTGCAGACGTCACCTTTATACCCTCCGTTGTTTATGGCCCTGACAAGGGACGTCACACGTACCCTCCTGAAGAAAAGACTTTGGTATACTAGCCAGAAGGCACCACTGCAGGCAGCAACTCCCTTCTGTTATGAATACTGCAACATGTGAATAGAAGGACATCACTGGGTAGTGAGGGAAAGGAAGGGGAGATATTGAATACATGGAAATACGGAATAGAGAAAACTATAAAGCAGTTAAGACAAGAAGTGTCACTGTTAGAAGATTATAGAAGAGGGAATAGATCAACAAAAATACTAAGAAAAATAGATGTGATAAAAGCAATGCGCAGTATTAGAACAGACCAGGATCTATCATGCACTATTGCAAATAACAAACTAAAAATTTCAGCACAGGCAGAAAGACTTACAAGATATGAAAATAAATATAAAGGAAAAGTACAAAATAAGCAATTTATTGATGATCCAAAATAGTTTTATAGAGAATTGGGAAATAAAGTAAAAGGAATTGAAAGACCACCAAAAAAAGAAGAAATAGATACATTTTGGTGAAATATCTATGAAGAAATAGATACATTTTGGTGAAGTACCTATGAAGATCCTGTGGAACATAAAGATGCTAAATGGATAGAAGTTAAAGAAAGAATAAGAGGTTCATAGATACAGGATATGAAATGGGATGAAGTAACAGCCAGAGAGATTGAAACAAAGTTAAGAAAAGCCTCTAATTGGAAAACACCAGGCCCAGATGCAGTACCTAATTTTTGGCTGAAAGTATTAACATCTTTGCACGAAGATTTAGCCATGAGTAAGAACTACTTATATGCACACCCTGAACTGACACCAACCTGGTTAACAACAGGAAAAACAATGCTCCTACTTAAGAGTGAACCTGCAAGCTACCCTAAAATTTATAGACCAATAACTTGCCTTCCGACGACGTATACACTATACATGGGAATTGATGCTGACAGAGTTTATAGTAATTTAGAAGAAAACTCAATTATGGCAGTAGAACAAAAGGGCAATAAAAGAAGGTCATATTGACAAAGAATCATTTGTTGTTAAATAAAGTCATAGTGGAGAACTATAAAAAGGGGAAGAATCTAAGTATGGCATGGATTGACTACAAAAAAGCATTTGATATATCCCACATTCATGGATAAAACAGCGCTTAAAAATGTATAAGATGCACCCTACACTGATCAACTACATTACAGTGACCATGAAACTGTGGCAGACCACTTTGCAATTAAGCCACGATAAAGGACAAATTAAGCTTCTGGTGTCATTCTAAGGGGATCCAGTATCTGTCTGCTTGGGATGACATGGTCGACAGACCACGATGCTTTGCCACAGATGGCCTGCACCTGTCGCCCCTGGGATTCCAGATACTGGCTAAGGCTCTTGCTGCTGCTATAGTGCCTTTTTTAGGCAAGGTTCAAATAACAAATTCACCACCATAACAGGAACAGGCAAGCAAAAACTGAGGGTAATGCTACTCAATGCTAGAAGTCTAAATCTCAAAATGCACTCACTCGAGGCATTCCTTAAAATGGAGAGAATCAATATCTGTGCAGTGACTGAGACCTGGTTCAAGGCTCCAGAGAGCACCCCTGCACTACCAGGCTATAACTCATACCACACATTTCAGCCATGTAACCTGGACCAAAACACCAAAGGCGGAGGTGTGTCCATATTCATTTAGGATAGCCACACCTCCAGGCTACCCGAGGTTAAACAAGTGCAACTAACTCTGGGAAAAAACTGCTGCAGATCCCCCACTATGTCCCCAGGATTCCCACTCCTCTTTTCTTGATGTACTGGAAAATATTAGGGTTCAACCAAACACCCTAATAATGGGTGACTTCAACTACCCCACCATTAACTGGGAAAACTACTCGTGTACCAACTCCTTAGCTCAACACTTTCTGGAATTCATAAACTCCAATGCCCTAGATCAACTTATCCACACCCCCACCAGGGGCAACAATATCCTAGACCTAGTCATTACCAACATGAGTGACCGGTGTTCCACACCTGAAGTCAACTCCTCATTGGACCGATCCAACCATAAGCTAATCACCCTTGATATCCACATCCCGCCCCCACCCCACATTAAGGAAACCACAGTAAAAAATTTCTCCAAAGCCAACTTCATGCTTCTTAAGACAGAAGTGGTGAACTTCATGACACCCATGCAGATGGACAATACAGTTACAACTGCTGAATCCTACACAAATGCACTCTATAAGCACTTACACGAGTGCATGGATCGTGCTATCTCAAACAGAACCAAGACGCTATACTCCAAAAAATGGAAGCCAAACTGGTGGTCCCCTGCCATAAACAAACTGTACAACAGAAGGAAGAAACTGTTGCAAAAGAGAGTAAAATCCCATGAGTGGAGGAGCTCCCTGGTCAGCATCAGTAAGAAGCTGAGATCCCTTATAAGATCCTCCAAAGCTAGCTACGAAAACAAAATCGCCACTAATTCCAAGGAAAACCACAAAGCATACTATAGCTATGTCAAGACTCTCGATGGCAACACCCAGATCTGCTCTGAGTTACAGCAAAAAGGCAAGAAAATTACAAAACCAACTGATATTGCCAACATCCTGGCAGATAGGTTAAGTGCTAACTTTACCCCCCTCTCACCCCCTAAAGGGCCCATAGCTATACAGGAAGAATGCAGAGTCCCTGTAATCACAACTACGCAGGTAAAAGCTGCACTCTCTAAAGCCAAAAACACAGCATCCATGGCACTGGACAACATCTCAGGCTGCGTTTTACACAAACTTCAGAATGAACTGGCTCCCCACTTAAGCACCATGTTCAATAATAGCCTTGCATCAGGCTTTGTGCCCACTGAATGGTGCACAGCAACAGTTATCCCACTCCACAAAGGGGGAGCCACCACTGATCCCGGGAACTATCGACCTATTAGCCTGATGAGCCTGGTCTGCAAGGCCATGGAATGTATCATCATGGAACTCATAAGCAAAGACATTGCTAACCTCCAAACTTTGGATCCCACCCAGTTCGGGTTTGTGAAAGGCAGATCATGCCTCCTGAACCTGATCGACTTCTTTGAGGCAGTCACCAAAGCCGTAGATGAGGGTAAGGTGGTTCACACAGCCTATCTTGACCTCGCCAAGGCTTTCGACACTATCCCCCATTCTGGAATTATAGCTAAACTCACTACACTAGGTATAAATCCCTACGTCACAAGATGGGTTGCCAACTGGCTCACTGACAGAACCCACACTGTAAAAGTTGCAGACTCCAAATCTGACCTCAAAGCAGTGACAAGTGGAGTACTACAGGGTTCCATCCTGGGACCTCTCATGTTTGGTATCTACTTCTCTGAAGTACAGGCTAACACAGAAGGCCTCTGGCTAATGAAGTTCACAGATGACTGCAAACTAGGAGCCATAGTCAAGTCCCCAAATAATGTGGACATCCTACAGAAGGGCCTCACTGAGACAGATGCCTGGTGTCAGAGCCATGGTCTCAAGCTCAATGCCAAAAGGTGAAGTGTCTTCCCCTTTGGCAAAAACTCTGTACCCATGAACTACCGCATAGGCAGCAATCTACTTAACACCGAATGCGTGAAAAGAGACCTTGGGTCCCAGGTGGACAGTAGTCTCTCCTTTGATAGTCACATTGCCACAGTAGTCAGGAAGTTCTTCTACATGGCACACCTCATCATAAAAGGGTTCTCATCTAGGAAGAAAGAGGTAATTGTTCCCCTCTACTCTGACCACCTCAAAAAACTCCAGCTTTACTCCGTAGCATATCGCCTACTCTGAGGTGATCTCTGCCTAACATATAAAGCTGTGTCAAACCCAGAGCTGTTGGACATGCTACACCTAAAGAAATCCCAATCCCACTGAGCTACATGCTCTAGGGACCTAAACCTTGTCACCACAATAAACAGGACATGCTGGAGAGATAGATTCCTGTCCCAGAGACTTCCCATACTCTGGAACAGGCTACCCATCTATGTCAAGCAAAGGTCTTGCCTTGTTGGCTAGGCTTATGTAGGCCCTTGGGCCGACAGCCTAGTACCTACCTATGAACCTATGAATATCCTAGGGATAAAAATTCAAATGGGGATATTCCAGAGTGACTCTCTGTCACCGCTGCTATTCTGCCTTGCCCTTAACCCATTAAGTTGTCTACTCAACAGCTAAGGCCATGGCTATAATTTGGCTCCTAAAAAACAACAAAGTGTAAAGACTTCTCATCTTCTCTCTGTTGATGATTTAAAACTGTATAGCTCATCAGATGAGGAACTGAAAGCATTACTGCAAGTTGTCAAAACTTTTTCAGATGATATAAGAATGTCATTTGGTCTTGATAAATGTGCAAAAGCAACCTTTAAAGCAGGATAACATCAGTTTGTGACAAGAATGTGATATAAAACAATGTGAGCAAGATGGAGTGTATAAATACTTGGGAACTGATGAAGGATCAACAATAAAACATGAACAATTGTGAATAAAACTTAGTAAGAAATATTTCAAAGACTTAAATTAATCCTGAAAACAGCACTGACATCTAGGAACAAAATTCAAGTTATAAACCAATTTGCTCTTCCTGTCCTAGCTTACAGTTTTGGAGTGACTGACTGGCCCCAAAACATGTTGAATAGGTTAGACAGGAAAACAAGAAGGATGCTTCATGCTCACCAAATGATTTATAAAAGTCAGTGCATACCAAGATTATATATATTCCCCATTCTGAAGGAGGGATGGGCCTCCTTGAAACTGATTATATATATAAATCTGCAATCATGGGACTCCGCACATATCTGCCGAACTCACAAGACCCAAACATAGTGAAAGTTTTGAAACATGAGGAGAATAAATCTAAGATGACCTCTCTGCTAAATTTAGCAGAAGCATATCGGCGTCAAGCAGGAATGGAAATCACGCCAGAAGTGGATAAAAATCAGGCAGCAACTGAATGTGCCAAAAAAAAAAAAAGAATATAAGGTGAAGGACCAGATGAGAAGGCAAGTAATGTGAAAAAGAGCATAAATATAGTTGCAAGTGTAAAAAACTTCTGGAAGAATCTCATGTTTATCAGGAACGAACACAGGAATGGTTAAGGAGAGGCAAATTCAAACCAAGAGATGAAAGGCTAATATTGGCAGCCCAAGAAAGTGGGTTATGTACACTTTGGTTTACAAAGTCCATTGAACATGTGGGAGAAACAGACAAATGTAGGTTTTGTAAAACCGAATTGGAAACAGTTGCACACCTTGTTGCGGGGTGCGACATGCTAATGGCAGAAGGACTGTATACTGAAAGGCATAATCATGTGGCAAGATTGTTGTACTGGGGATTGTGCAAACATTAATGTATTGAAGTGGCTGGAAAACACTGGCAACATGAGCCATAAAGCGTCATAGAAAATAATGAAGTTTATCTCACATGGGACCACCCACTACCAACAGTTCAAAAGACAGATGCTAGAAAACAGGATATAGTGGTTCAAGAAAAGAAGACAAGAGTAGCATTGATCATTGAAATCACCACACCGAGTGACTACAGTGTCTTGCGTACAGAAAGACACAAAGTTATAAAATATCAGGATCTGCAGGCAGAAACGAGAGTAATGTGGTAGAAAGATACCCAGACAGTTCCAATAGCAGTAGGAGCAATGGGTCTAATAAAATATAATCCTCAATTGTATTTAGATATGTTACCAATCCATGTAACTCTGTATGAATTGCAGAAGGAGTCATTACTGGGCACATTGTGGGTGCTCTGAAGAGCACTTTTGGCTGACATCAAAGATTGAAACAATACTAATTTTATGAACTTTAATCGTACTTTGGCTTAGGAATGGGGTCCATTCCTGTCATGGTATTAAAAACCCAAAAGACTTGGAGAAATTAAAAAGATGAATGTACAAGCATGGAGCCTTAGATTACCTCCAAAACAGAATCTTGAAGACTACTGAGTGAGGAGACTGGTCTGTTAAGGAGGGGTGTAGCTTGAAAAGGTAAGAAAACTCCACAGTACCCATGTAACCAGAGTAGAGGTTAAAGCAAAGGGGGAGAAGAATATGAAGGATGAACTGAGACAGATATGAGGGGAACAGAGGATGGGATGGAATACTGCAACAGCGATCAGCAGGACATCCACTGTTATGGTAAGTTCTTACACAACTGTACTATGCCTGACTGAAATCACTGTTGGAGTATTCCTGACATGTGAGTGATTCCCACAGCTGAAGGAGGAAAGAAGGGTAGTTGGCTACTGAAGAGAAGAGGTGTCCAGTAGCCCAAATAAGTGACCGAGTAAAGGCTGCCCTGGACCTGGAGAAACCATCAATGTTGAAGTGTTTGGCAAAGGTGTGTACAAAAGACCAAGTGGCAGCCTTTAGGATAGACTTGGAGATTATTCCTTTATGAAATGCCCCCGAGGAAGCCATTGTCCTAGTAGAATTTGCTTTAGGGCAAGAAGGAAAGGTCTTACCACAGCATGAGTATCAGGAAGCTGTATCATTAGAAATCCAAGCTGCAATATTTGTTTGAATACTGGCTAGCCCAGCTTAGTGCTCATAAATGATACATAGGTTCAAAGGAGGTTAGAAGGCTAATGGCCCTAGGACCTTTACAAGCCTAGCCATGTAATTACCTGAGTACCCTTAATGACCATAGCTACATGGTCATCGTTAGAGCAATTCTGTGATCAGCACTGAATGCCCCTGTCCATGAGGGACATGGGTGCCACCCCAAGGGTGAATTTACAGTCACCCATTCAGTTTTCAAGGTTGTGTTTGAATAGGGTCATTGAGGAGCTCTTCTTCACATGTAGTGGGAGCTTATTCCAAAGGAGTGGCGATCGCTGTGAGATATATCTATCTCTCCAGCATGTTCTGTTAATGTCACAGGCTAGGTTGAGATCCCTGGAGTGAGTTATTCTTGTCCCATTTGATTTGCGGATGTGCAACATTTCCATTGGGGCAGAGTCCACGACTGTTCTGTAGGCCAAGCACAGGTTGCCTCTCAGCAGCCTGTATGATACCAAGTACAGTGACAGGGCTTTCAGCCTTTCCATGTACGTCATGTTTTAAAGGCCCTGGATTCTCTTGGTTTGAAACGTCTGTGGTCTCTCCAGCTGTTGCAGGTGTCTGGTGAGGCACATACAGAAGGGAGCATTGTACACAATTAGTGGTCTGATAAGGATTGTTAACCTCCCTGGTCTCGGATGAGATACCTTTATTTATGAGATGCACAATGTAGAATGCTTTTCTTACCACTATGGACACATGGTGATTTAAGTTTAGATTGCTATCAACCTGTGTTCCCAAGTTTTGTGCCATAGAGTTTGAGCTTAGAGGGGTGCTATCTATATCATAAGTAGCAGGGACTACTACTTTGCCAAAGGGGATAATGAGGTATTTTTTTTATTAAGTTTTAGTCTGCGAGTTTGGCATCAATCATTTACCTGTATCAGCCCTTTCTGTAATATATTAACATTAATGGGGGACTCAATGACTGCACCCAGTTTACAGTCATCTACAAACCTGGTAAGCCACAGGTCATCTACTTTCTCATAGACTTCAGAGAAATAGGTTCCAAACAGTAGAGGCCCCAGCCCAGATCTTTGTGATACCCCACTGATAACTGGTCTACTGGTGGAAGTGGAATCCCCAACTTTGACAGTGTGCATTCTGTCAGTGAGCCAGTTTGCTACCCATCTAGTAATGTATGGATTAATCCCTAGCTGGGAGACTTTCTCTAGGATACCTGACTGGGAGATTGGGTCAAAGCCCTTGGCTAAATCAAGATAGGCAACATGTACTGTATTGCCTTTATCTAGGGCTTTGGTGACATTCTCAAAGAAGTCCACTAGGTTTAATAAGTAAGATCTATCCTTGATGAAACCAAACTAGATCAGGACAAGGATTTGAAGTTTGCCTATGTCCTTGTGGATAAGGTCCATGATGATTCTTTCCATGGCCTCGCAGATATGACTGGTTATGCTTATGGGTGAATAGTTCCCAGGATCAGTTGATGGATCCCCTTTGTGCAAGGGGATTACTGTTGCTGTTCTTCACTCTGCTGGGACTGTGAAACCCCTGCACTGGCCCAGTAATTAAGGAGCCTCAATCCTCACCACTGGAAACATTGGGGGATGTACACAATGGGAGGATGACATTTATTTATTTTACATTTGTTGACCGGGCTAGTCCAACTGGATATATGTCCATTTTCAGCAGAGGCCCCGGGAGAAAAGCTCCACATGCAAACATTAGTAAGAACAGGTACAAATTAAGCATGTATATCGTATATACATCAAAACACATTAGATATTAACTACGATACAGAAGATGAGAAATAAAAAGTGTGTTTTGTTAACAGTTTTTTAAAGCTAAAATTTTGAGAGTACCTAGATACACAAGGAAAGCTAGTTAGTTAAAGCAGAAAAGTTGAGAGTACCTAGATACCCAAGGTAAGCTAGTCAGGGTTGCTACAGGGGCAGAGCCAGTGGGTTTTGAGGTGAGTTTTGAGTTGGGATTTAAAGCAGGGAAGAGAGGAGATTACTGTGAGATTATGAGGAAGAGTGTTCTAGGTTTTTCCGACTGTGTTGGAGAACAAGGATTTGCCGGCTGAGTTATTTGGTTTACTAGTGGATATAAGTAGTTTGTCGGAGGAACGAAGGCTTTTAAGATTGCAGTAAGGAGTAATAAGTGAAGTGAGAATGGGAGTGTTTGTGGGTTTGTAAAGGATTTTGTGGGCTAAGGAGAGCTGGTGGAATAGAATTAGGTTTTGTAGTTCGAGCCATCGTAGTTGCTTTAAGTTTTGGCAGTGATGTGTTCTAAAAGTAGAGTTAGTGGCAAATCTGGCAATATTGTTGTAGGCAGTACCCACACAGTAAAGTGCAATTTCCCTTAAGAGCACACAGAGATCACAGTCAGTCTGGGGCTGGCTTCTCACTCTTTCTCCAGATCCCCAATAAGACTCCCCACTGACACTGCTATAGGGTTGAGATCTCAGCTGAGTAGTCAAGCCAAAACCTCCAGCACCCTCTCTCTCCAACCAGTGCTTCGTGTCCCTGCCCAAGCAGCTGACACACCCACACTCTTTGAGGTTTAATTTATATACAAACACACACACACTCCTGACAAAGGCTGGCACATGTTTACTAGCTATGCCCCCTTCTGCCCAAACTATAAGGTAGTTTCCACTGCCACCAACCACTCTTATCAACTACTTAAGGCCTTTAACAAAGGGTGTCCGATTCTACTGTGTAATGTCACTATTAATCCAAATGGTAGTCTGACCAAGACTTGCAAGGCTATTTAGATGTGTCCTGTACAGTGTCACCAAATACATATGCAAGTACTCTAAGAGCTTACATATGTCTCACATATATCAGCCACAAAGATAGGTTTAAATATATTTAATAATAAATAATAAAAGAACAAGACAATATTCAGTGAATCAACATAGCAACTTCAGAGTTCAAAATCACAGGAAGTATTTAAAACAACATTGCAAGACAGTCTCAAATAAATAAAGAAAACATCTCAACTAATCTTTACTATATTCCTATCTGAATCTAAAAAAGAATTACTATGTCCTAAGAACTTACTTACAGAGCAAGGCAAGCACAGATGTGATGATGAATGACTGTTCTTGCTAGGTTCAAGACAAAATACAAACTGCACAGTCTCTCTCAGAGAGTTCTTAAATTAATATCAAATATTACTGCTGGGTTAGCTTGGTTGACCACTTTTTGTCACCTGGCTTCCTAAGCTAACCCCCCCCCACTGTAGCATTTGACTTCTTTTTGTGAAAAATACATAGCCTTCAGATGTTTACAGTTGCTAGAAGGCATAAAACAATAAAACACTTACAAAACAATGCAGAAGGCACCCTAGTTCTAGACATCTTGTCTCCTTGCTGCATTGAAACTAAATTTTATAGCACAATCATAAAATAATTTAATTTCAACTTATTTTCTTGAAGTTTTGCAAGTTAACTCTGTATGTTCCAGTTTCTATTAAAACATATACATTTGCAAAGGTATATAGTTTATACACATGTCTGTTCTTTTCCAGTAGGGTGCACTGTGAACACATCCTTGAAGCTCAGTACATAACATACAGTTCTGTATAAATCATATCAACATTCACAAATGACACAGAATTATTTACAAAATTCCAGATAGCTGGGCTAGCAGTATTTCCCCTATATTACAGGGACAAAGACAGTTCTCAGGCTATGGTTAAAGAGAGTGCCGAGTGGTTCCACTAGGTCTTGTTTTAGATTGTTTAGTAAGCAGCCTGGGGGGTTATCTAGTCCTATAGAGCCTGTGTTTTTGGCCTTGTAGAGTGCTTGTGTGACCTGTTCTTTGGAGATAGTAGAGGACTGATGTCAGGAATGCTTTGGGGTATGTCTGGTGAGGACAGGGGGGTGAAGCTATTGCTAAATCTGTTGGCTATCAGGATTTCAATTTCCTCAAGTTCAGTGCAGGTGGTACATTCCACTATAAGTTCGGCACACAGCTGGGCATTCCCTTTTAGGTTTCAGATGTAGCTAAAGAATGCCTTATGATTGTCTTTAGCTAGGGATGCTAATTTAAACTCATAGCTAGCCTTAGCGAACTTAGCAAGATATCCAATTTGCTTGTTCAAGCTGTAGAAGGTATTCTTCCTCTGTTGAGTAAGTTCCCTCCTGTTCTTAGATATCAGTTTCTTTCTTTTCTTGTGCAGTTTATTTACACTTGCAGTCCACCAGGGTGGCTTGTTTTTTCAGGACGACCTGGTTTTGTTCCTGTTGGGTACAGCGGAGTCAATGCATTTGTTTAAGTGGCTGTATAGGGTATTTGTGTATCCCTCTGCACAGGAGTCATTGTTGGCTATGTTGGCAGGGGCTTGGAAACTTTCTGTTCCATCACTTAGTAGGCAATAGTTTGCTTTGGAGAAATTTTTAGTCTTTTTACTCCTGTGGGGTGTCAGGTTTGATCTTTACTTCAAACAAGACAAATTTATGGTGTGACCTTACCAGGGAGGCAAACACATAGGGGGTAGTGCAGTGACCCTCCATGTTCTTGAGCACTAGGTCCAGGACATTTGAGCCCCTTGTGGGGGTGCTAACCAAGGGTTCCAGGGCATATGAACTAACAAAGTCCAGGAACATTGTAGTGATCGTGTTTGTGCTCAGTCATCCAGTCGATGGAAGGATAGGTGAAATCTCCCATGACCAAGCTGTTTGGCTGTATACTGAAAGACTCTAGTATGTCCAGACAGGTGGTGTGCTTATCCTGGTTCATGGTAGGGGACCTGTTGCTAGTGATGATGTGGAGGGGTATTTTACCTGTAGTTAACTGGACATGGAGTAGCTCAAGACAGTTGTACTGTTTCACCAGTTTAAATGTGTATTTGGATTTAATGAAGATGGATACACCTCCACCTCTGGTTCTTTCATTCTCATTTTGTGGTCTGAAAGTGTGAAAAGCATTGTAGCCTTGTACACCTGGGGTGCTCTCAGTGGCCTTGAACCAAGGCTCTGTGACTGCACAAACATCAGCATCTTCCACGGTGAGGAGTGCTTCCAGGAAGTACAGTTTACTGTTTAAGCTCCTAGCATTAAGCAGCATGACCATGAGTTTGTGTTTAGTGGGTGTCTTTAGATTGGATATTTTGTTGTTTGGACATTACCTAAAAAAGGCACTATGGGGGAGGCAAGTGTCTTTACCAGTATCCAAAAGCCATAAGGAGACAGGTGAAGGCCATCTCTGACAAAGCAGCATGGAATCTCGACCATGTCTTCCTAGGCAGACAGATACTGGATCCCCCTGGAGTGACACCAGAAGCTAAGCCAATTATTGAAATCAATCTTTTTTTTTTAATCTGTATTGTAGCATCATCCTAGGTGAAGGCAGACTGCTGCTTAGGGACAGGGACATGCCTGCCTAAGACACAATCTGAGAGTTAGGTCATGTCTCTCTTCATAAAGTGCAGGGAGGTACATCTCAAGTCATTCACACCAACATGTACTATGACAGAGTCATAACAGTACTTGTTTCTGAGTGACAGGAGTGTGTGTGCGATTTGACAGGTCCTGGCACCTGACAAGCAGCTGACTGTGACCTTCTTCTTATTCAACATGGTTAGGGGGATATCTATGTGTCTCATTATGGAGTCACCTATGACCAGAACATTAGGTTTTGAGGTGTTTTGCCTTAGGGGATTAATTGTTTGGACACTGACGTGTGTTATGTGTATTGGTGGATTCTATTCATGTACCAATATGCCTATGTTGTTTGCGCTTGGGAGGTATCTGGTCTTTTGGTAAGCTCTTAGTGAGTACTTCTGCATATGTGGGTTTATGTGTCTTGACCTTATCTCATGTGAGAGGGCAGTTGTGTGTGCTGACATCTTGTTGTATGTCTTTTATATTGTTATGTGAGATGACTGATTCTAATTTCATGGTACAGTTACACCTCTCACATGCTGTGCTTGTTTGCTTTAGGAGCAAGTGGTTGCCAGTATACATGAGGTAGTTACTACTACAGCTGATCAGTCTTTCTGAAGGATTTAGTTTTGTCCAGATAAAATCACAATTGTCTGTTAATGTCCAGAGAATATAAGATCCTCTCTCTCCTATTTTGTAGATTAGTAAAGAAAGTGAGAAGATGAATAGCTTGATAGAGGGGCAGCTCTTTTACTACCTTAGGTATGAAGGATGGAGTAGTTCTGAAAGTCACCCTCTACTTATGAAAAATAAGAAAGGAAGGAATGGCCATAAGAGCTTGTAACTCAGAAACTCTTCTAGCAGAGGTGAGACCCAAGAGAAGGATAGTTTTCCAAGTACAGAAGTTTAGAGCAGAAGATGCTGGTTCAAAGAGATGCAGTGTAAGCTTTTCTAGCACAAAATTAGGATCTCAAGAGGAGAAATGGGTTTCCTTACTGGGTTAAAATGCAGGACTTCCCTGAGGGAAAGCTTGACCTCTGCCATAGATATAAGTGGAGGACTAACAGGAGGCAGGCATTGACAGCTAACGGGTGAGCTTTTACAAGAGCAGGCCAAATATGATCAGAGTAGCTCACAGAGATATTGCAGTACAGCAGAAACTTGTGATAAGTGTGGGTTCTGACTATGTTTGTGACACTAACGTTTTCCATTTAGCAGTGTAAGCTTTTTAGTAGGGGTCTCCTGACCTCTTCTAAGACATGAACAACCTCTTCAAAGAAGAGATGGCTTTTTGTGGAATTAGTGTGCTATTATCCATAGGGTCAAGTTGAGCGATGGAAGGTTTGGGTGACGCAGCAATCACTTTTGCTGAGTTATCAGGTCCAGTTGAAGAGGAATTCTGTAGTTTCCCTTTGTCATGTAAAATAGCAAGGGAACCAGCAGTGCCTTGGCCAAAATGGTGCCAGTAAAAGGAGTTTGGATGCTTACATTTGTGCCTTGAGAACAATTTTTGGTAGAAGATCTGATGAGTACCCCACTGAAGGGTGATTGCCTGGAAAACCTCTCTGTTCAAAGTCCACTTGTGGGTGTCCTCCAGGGAGCAGCTTAGGGAGTCCTGAAAAGAATGTATGTGGCTGTGAGACTGATGTTCATTTGGATTGTGAAGTTTCATGCCTCCTGTGCTAACCTGCATAGTTGGTAAGACCGGGTGCCTCCCTGTTTCTGTACCACATGAATGTGGTGCTGTCTGTGTGCACCAGAAGTGGCCCAGGTTTCCAAAGGTAGGCTAAAATCTGAAGAGCTTACAGTAACAGAAAAGCCCTCATTTCTTTCACATTGATCTGTTCCTTCAGGAAATTAAGTAGCCAATTCCCCTGCACTCATTGTGATCCTTCCCATGCCCCCCCCCCCACACACACACACCTTGTCCAAGGCATCCATATGAACCTGTTGAAGAGAAGGAGGTGGTGTGAATGGCAGTCTTGGGTGGAGGATGACCTATCTCTTCCACCAAAATAACCCTTTTTGAAACAAGGGAGGAGAGGAATCAGGGTTTCCAAAAGGGTTACAATGCTGGGACCACATAGATTTTAAGTACCACTGGATTTTTCTCATATTATGTGTGGCTAGGGGGAGCACAGGGATGATGGCTGCCATGAATTCCAAAGTTCTTAGCATATCACTTAATCAGCAATAGATTGCGGAGGAGAGATTGTGGAAAAATGGAATGTGAGCTTTCTCCTGGGGAAGGAAGGCATGCCTTTTGTTTTTGTCCAGTCTGCAGCTCAGGAAGAAAAAAAAAACAGATCCTGTGTAGGGACCATGTCAGATTTTTTGTAGTTTATAGCAAAACCCACACCCGTCAGAAGAATAATTTCTGTAGAGAGAACCTGAATCAGTAAGTCCTCCAGAAAGGGGAAAACATGGAGTCTCTGAGCAGAACAGAAAGCTACTACTGGAGCTACACACTTTGTGAAAGCTTGTGCAGCTGTGGACAGACCAAAAGGTAGAGCAGTAAAATTAAAATGTGAGGAGTCAGAGAAAAAAAAACAAGAATCTCCTGCAAGAAAGACAAATGAGTATATGTAAGTAAACATCCTTCAGATGTAATGACATTAAGAATGTTTGGAGGAGGATGAAAGGAAAAAGTGTGAAGACAGAGCATTCTGAAAGATGGTTCTTTCAAGTAAGTGTTTAGGAGACACAGGTCTAGGATAGGTCTCCACTGCCCTTCTTTCCTTGGGAGTAGAAATATCATGGAATAAACCCCCCTTCCCATGAAGTCCTTTGGGACTTGCTCAATGCTGCCCTGATTCATGAAGTCTTGAATAATGGCGGCCAGAAGGAATATTTGCTTTTGAGGAGGTTGTGCCATGCCTTTCAGAAGCAGAATATTTTCCTAAGACATGGCACAACCATGCCTGATGATGGGAGTGACCCACATGTCTGTGGTAATGGCTTTCCTCCTGGCCAGGGAGAGCAATAGTCTTCACGAAAGAGGAATAATGGACTGAGGGCAAGGGGATGGGTGTTACAGAGGCAGTCACAGACTTTTGCTTCCCAAGGGAGGCCTCCCTGTTGGAGGTTCCCTAAGATTTTTTTTCAGAGTACCTTTTCCTAGGAGTTTTCCTTGGTTTCTGAGATGTCCTAGGATCCCTTCTAATAAAGAAAGTAGACTTAGATGGGTAGTTCTTATGTTATCTATTTTAGGATAGTAGAATATGTCTGCAATCTTTCATGGTTTTACCTTGGTCTTGTAGAGTTTTGAACAGGCTGGCCTTCTGAGGACCAAATAGTAAGTCTTTGTTGAAGGGAGAGTGTAGAATTTTGACTTGAAACCCTCAGTTATAGGTTGACTGCAAAACTATACATATGTGGAAATAACAGATCCAGTAGCAGATGCCCCAGAAGAAGCATCCACAGCATCATAACTGCACTTAATGCTGTGTCTGGCGATTTGAGCAGCTTGCAATAATAAGCTCTGCATTTGATGCTTAGACTCCACTGTAAGACAATCCAAAATAACTTTAAGAAATGCAGGACAGAGATCAAGTACTTTGTCATTTCAGTCTGGTAGTTAATTGCTACAAAGTCAAAGGTAGCAGAGGTGTAAATGTTCTTTCACCATCTATCCAAAGCCTATTTATCCTTGTCAATGGGTAGGGCATTAGCACTGGGCAGAAGGTTAGAGGGATTATCTGAAGAAAGAGATGCTGCAAAGGTGTCTGCCACTGGATTTTTTTATAAATATTTTATGTCATCAGGCATCTTGCAAAACCTAATAAATCCAAAAGGTATACACAGATTTGGAGTACCAAACAGCTTTAATCCTGGTACCTCAGCATTTCACCTTTAAGGGATATCAACATATCAAATTGTAAAGCTTAAATATACTAAACAATTAAAAAATTGTGTTTCAGAATTTGTCTATACATCCCACTTTTGAAGTGACCAGTGCACATTATACATAAACACATCCCTTACTCATGATAAACTACGACATTTCATAGAACTTCAGCATCAGCAAAATTATAAAATTACAATGAATTCTACAGCAAAAATATAAAAAAAAATTCAACCAAGTTTACATAAAAAATATACCACCACCCTCTCATAATGTGTGTATGTACTTATATAAAAATATATACACACATATGTACATATATGGACATACTGTCAATGTAATTTCTTCAAAAATTTAACAAAACCTCCTGATTTAATCCAAGTGGGACCAAGGTTCCAAAATTATAAATAAATGTAGTCTCCAGATGATTAAACTTATTAGCAAATAGAGTACCACTACCTAGGGTTACCATGGTTACCATAATTCCTTGAATGTAAAAGTGGACGCCGCATTGAAGAGCAAAAAAAAAAGTCTTTATTCCTTTCCTTACTGCCGTAAAAAGGTCCGTGATTCAGGATTTTTGATTGGTCCGCATTCCGCTATGCAATGTGGAACATCAAGATTTGAACAGAAACGTTGTTTTGATTGGCTCATATATACCGCATACCAATCAAAAAACACGCACAGCGGACACTTTTCTGTTCAATGCGGAACATCAAGCAGCTCTGCATTGAATAGAGCTCCATTTTTGATTGGCTCACATACCAGTATATGAGACAATCAAAAAAATAACAACGCGGAGGAAAAAACTCCAAAATAGGGATGTCTGCTTTTGAAAATACTGCAATTTGTCCAGGTTTTAAAACCCGGACAAATCGCAGAATTTTCAAAAACAGCCCGGACAGGAGTCCAGAAAAGAGGATGTGTCCGGGGAAACCCGGACGTATGGTAACCTTACCACTACCACAGTTGTCAGATGGTTGGGCTAATACACTAAAAAACAAGGAATCAAAATTTCCCGAATGGGTTTCAATAAAATGTTCTACCACTGGACAGAAACCTATATTACCCCTTCTAATATTTCCCAAAATGTTCCAAAATTCTAATCTTAACTTTTCTTTTGGTCTGACTTATATACTATCTAACCTCATCACACCCACAACCCAGAATGTATATAACTTCACATAACTGACAATTAAACCTTGCTTGAGAGACAAATCTGTGCCCATTGATCATAGTATTAGATACATTTCTGATTCTATGGCACACACTGCATCTCCCACATGGAAAATACCCTAATGAACTATTCTGGGTCCAATTGGAAATTGGGTAGTTCAGCAATTCTTTTAGGTTTACAAATCTATCAAAAGAAAAAGTCACATGTTGTGGAAATAAAGTGCTGAATTTATCATCAGCTATTATCATTGGCCATAACCTTGTAACCACCTGACTTATTATTCTCATGCAATTGTTCCCTACTTATCACATTATTCAACAATTTATTCTTTGCTTCATTAAGAACAGGTCTAGAATACCCTCTGGCCAATAATCTCTCCTCTACTTCAGATAGAGATTTCTCTTTAGAAGCCATCTCAGAAGCATTCATCCATACTCTTCTAAATTCACCATAAGGCAATGACTTAATGTGATGTTCAGGATGCATGCTGGAAGCATGCAAAAAATTATTCACAGCAGCACTCTTCCTAAATTAAACATATTGAATAACTCCCATCTCATTCACAAAAAACTGGACATCCAGAAAACTAATGGTACAGAAGTCTGTGTGACAACAAAACTGTAAACCATGACTATCAGAATTCAGGTCCCCCACAAATTTCTCAAACTCAGATAGAGGTCCCTTACATATGAAAATCAAATCATCTGTGTATCGCCTGTATAACATCACCTTCTCCTTGTAGTAAATATGGCTGTACGCAAACCGCTTTTCAAACTCCCCCATGTACAAAACAGAATAAGAGGGAGCAATAGGAGCCGCCATATCAGTGCCTCTTATCTGCAAATAATATTCCTTGTTAAAACTAAAATAGTTGTATGTTAAACAAAATTTAGGTAACTCCAAAATGTAGGCACGGTGGGGCCCTTAACCAAGTATTGATCCCATAGCTTCAAAACCCTTACCTGTTGTAATATTCATATACAAAGAAGAAATATCCAAAGTGGCCCAAAAATATTCTTTTCTCCACACCATCAGCATTAGTAGACAAAGCTCTTGTTTGTTCTTTATGTGGGCTGGTATGGAAATCAAATGCATTTTAAGTAAAGAGTCCAATAATACCCCCACATTTTCCAGGTAAGAACCGATGCCAACAACAATCGGTCTCCCTGGTGGCCTGCTCACATTCTTGTGAATCTTTGGTATAGCATAAAAATATGGGTCTTGAGCAATGGCAGCAAACAACTTCTTAACAGGCTGTAATGAAAAGAACCCCAGTCTTTCCCCCTTCTCTAACAGTTCACTTAACTCAACTTTAAACCATGCAAGAGGGTTGTAAGGGAGCTTAACATAAATTCTGTTGTCACACAGAAGTTCAGTTACCATGTTCTGGTAGCCAGCTTTGTGCATAATAACCTAGTTACCACCCTTGTCTGCTACCCTAAAAGTATAATCTCCTATCTGGCCACAAAGTTTGGAAAATTCCTGCCATTCTTCTTTACTTAAATTGTTTACATTTAAATTTACTAAATTCTTTTTCAGTGCTATTCAACAACAAATGTTCAAACATAACAACAACAGGAGACAGTTTAGGGGGACAAATGGTGTTTCCCACATTAGGTAAACTAAGGATCTTAAGTGGCCATAACCAGTAACAAAAGCAGTACTACATTCAATGCTTTCTTCAGTGCTGCAATTAAGTGCATTTAAACTTTCATTATAGTCATATATAGATACATCTAATGATGAGTCATCAGACTTTTCAGATATAGATGAAACATTTCATTGCATGTTAAATAAAGTGTCTTAGAAAAATACACTTTTAAATTAAGTGTGCGACAGAATTTACTAGCTTCAATAAGTACATTAGCAAGAGAGGGACATTTAGTGGGAAGAAACTTAGCTCCCTTTAACAATACACCAATAACTGTGCCAGAAAGTGCTAAATTTGTTAAATTAACAATTTTTAAACAATCAACATTACTACCTTGAATTTCATTGAGTCCATTATCAACCATTTATGAAGATACAGGTTGCAAATTTCCAAAAATTAACGTTTCCCTTTCTTTTTCTGTTTGCTGCTTGCATTCCCATTGCTGCTGCTGTGCTGAAAACCCTGAGAGCCCTGCGATGAACCCAACTGGTTCTCCTGACCAGCTGATCCTGCACTAGGCTGCATCTCAAAGGAGACATTTCAGCTGAAGAATATGAAGAATCATGACTAGATGACAAAAAAATGTTCTTTCTATTTTGCAACCTTCCCTTATGAGGGAACTGGTGAACTGAATACACAGAACCACTGGCAAAGTCATTTATGTCCCTTTCTAGTTTTTTCTTCTTTCTGCCAATTGTTTCAGCTTCTACTTTATTCAGTTTTTGTTTAACGTCACCAAATTTTGTGATAAAAGAGGGGACAGAAATTTGTTTTAGTGAGCTCTCTAGGATAGTAATACGCAAGTTCCTTTTCACTAGGATTTTTAACCAGCCCAAAGTACATTGTAATGAAACCTCATGCTATTCTAGCAATAAATCTTGTTTTGCTTCTGTAAATCCTCCAGCTGGAAGTCGGTCTATACGTAGACCTCTGGGAATTATATTTGAAGCCAAATATTTCTCTAGCAGTTTAGTATCATAAGAAAGATTACTTTCTTTTACCATCAGTCTCTCCAACTGTTCAAACTTCAGTGACTGGTCATTATAACCTGCAGAGCTCCAAGGATCAGTTCCAATCAACTGGGATTCTGTCTCCTTAAGTAGTTCCATGAACAAGCTACTTGTTGCAGCTTCCATAATAACACCAGTCACCAAAACAACTGGTAACACCAACAGTGCCACACTATAAACACTCATCAAAACAAACAAAAAAAAACACAACCCCCCCCCCAAAAAAAACCCTAATAAATCCAAAAAGCACACAGATTTGGAGTACCAAACAGCTTTAATCCTGTTACCTCGGCATTTTGCCTTCAAGGGATATCAACATATCAAATTGTAAAGCTTAAATATACTAAACAATTAAACAACTGTGTTTCAAAATTTGTCTATACATCCCACCTTTAAGGTGATCAGTGCACATTATATATAAACACATCCATTAGTCATGAAAAACTGCTACATTTCCCAAAGAACTTCAGCAGCAGCAAAATTACAACAAAATTACAATGAATTCTACAGCAACAACATCATCAAAAAGTTCAACAAGTTTACATAAAAAATGCAACACCCTGTCATAATGTGCGTATGTACTTATATAAAAATATATAAACACATATATACATATATGGACATATTGTCGATGAAATATCTTCAAAAATTAACACCACCTCCTGATTTAATCCACATGGGACCAAGGTTCCAAAATGATAAATAAAAGTAGTCTCCAGCTGATTAAGCTTATTAGCAAATAAAGTACCACTACCACAGTTACCAGATGGTTGGGCTAATACACTAAAAAACAGGGAATCAAAGTTTCCCGAATGGGCTTCAATAAAATGTTCTACCACTGGACTGAAGCCTATATTACCCCTTCTAATATTCACCAAATGCTCCAACATTCTAATCTTAACTTTTCTTTTAGTCTGACCTATATACCATCTTACCTCATCACACCCACAACCCAGACTGTATATAACACCACATGATTGACAATTAAACCTTGCTTGAGAGACAAATCTGTGCCCATTGATCATATTATTAGATACATTTCTGATTATATGGCACACGCACTGCATCTCCCACAAGGAAAAGACCCTAATGAACTATTATGGGTACAATTGGAAATTGGGTAGTTCAACAATTCTTTTAGGTTTAAATATCTACCAAAACAAAAAGTCACATGATGTGGAAATAAAGTGCTGAGTTTATCATCAGCTGTTATCAGTAGCCATAACCTTGCAACTGCCTAAGTGTGTCTGAAAAGGGACTACATCTAGTAACATAAAATATTTTATTTTCAGTCCCCTCCTCTATTGAAGTAAATTGAATTCTATGTCCAAACTTACTATTCCCATGCAATTGTTCCCTGCTTGTCGCATTTTTCAACAATTTATTCTTTGCTTCATTAAGAATAGATCTAGAATAACTAAAAACCTGCCAGGTCTTTTATGAGCTGGTGATTGTGAATCAGGTGCAGAAGAAGCATACTGAAAGGCATCCTGAAAAGCCTCAAGGACAGGAGGGACTGGAGAAGGGGCAGGGGTACCCATCTACAAGAGGGTATAATACCTCTTCTGAACATCAGAGATTTGCTTGGATTGCCATTTAAAGTGAATCATGTTCTGTACATACTCCCCAAAGGAGGCTTCCTCAATAGGGGGATTGTCTGAAGATTTTTGTCCTAGAGAATGCAGCTGAGAGGAATAGTCAAGAGAATGGTCAGAGCTGTAGTCCTGTTTTTCATCAGAAGAAGAGGAAACCAGAGTAGGTTTTTGAGAAGTAGCCTGTGGTTGCAGAGACCCAAAGGAAGGAGGTTTCAAAGTCTTTGAGCTTTGAGCAACCTTTGTAAGAGGTCTATCAGTTCCTTTTCCCTAGCTGCTGATGGAGAGACCACATGCCTAGTCTTTTGTTTTTTTTTTCTGTTTAGGCATGATGTCTGCCTGGATGAGATATAGAGGTTCAGAACCCTGTTGGACTTATAGCAGAGATCCTGGGATCTCTTTCCTAACTAAAAATTGAGGTATGCCATGTGGCAGGAGACATACTGGGCTCTTAATGGGTTTTGGTAGCAGGCAGCTGAGAAATAACCTGATGTACAGTGGGTTCTGCAACCTCAGTGAGTATGTTGGACTGGTTGGACTGTGGATCCTTTTGAGGCCTCTTTAGTTTTTTCTTGGGTGGCAGAGGGACATCCAAGAATGAGAAGTCAGTCATCTTGGACTTAGCCAAGTGTTTAAGACACTATGTCTCTAGAAAGGTGCTGACTGTGGAAAACCTTGACTCAAGGGTTTTGTGAAAAACGATCAAGAGATTGATCAAGATTTGTGATCATGTTTCAGGCCATGGCAAAAAAGATACTTGGTATGCAAGTCCTTGTATGGAATCTGCCTTCTGCACTTCACTTACCCCTGCTAGCTGACATCTACAACTTTCAACAAAATACTGTAAGATAAAAAGGAAGATTCCCCAGTCGTGCACTTACCTGTATAAATGGTTGAAGCAAAGGTAAGAATGACCAAACAGCAAATAGTCCGATGTATGCATGATCTGCACTTGGACTGGTGGTGTGACAGTCTGAGGATCCACACTTTTACATCTGTCTATACACCTCAGTGCATATGAGCTGAGGTCAAGGGTCAGACCTTTAACCTAGGGAAGGTAAAATTTTGGTACCCTGGCCAGGCATCAGTGGTGATAACCCATGTGTCAGGAATACTGCAACAATGATTTCAGTCAGAACATTAAGAAATAGTCACTGCCAGTTCATAGACCTTTGACTGAGGCACCGACTGAGCCCACATAGTTGGCAACACCTTTTGGGTAAGTTGTTTTTTTCTTTCTACGAGCTCTGGAAGTGGACTAGTAGGAAAGGTTAAGTATCCATGCTATGACCAAGGAGAATCTGTAGGATGGCTAAGGTTGCTAGAACGAGTTGATATCCGTAGGATTGCTATGGCTGTTAGAATGAGGTGGTAGGAAGGTAAAGTTCTGAAAGATCTACACAACCATCACACTTATCCCTAAAGAGAAAAGTCTCAAAAACACAGTACTGATCAACAGTACATGAAAATCCTGTAAGAACCCCATTAAAGTAAATTGGTCTGATAGAAATAAATATCAGGTTAAATTGTCACAGCATAAACATAAGCACTACATGCTCTATAAATGCATAAACAGTATACTAAAATCCTATCACACCCTTTAGAAGTAGAATTTCACAGAAAAAATGGCAGGTAAGATGTCACAGTATAAACAAAAACTCCTCATGCCTTGTAAATGTACAAGTAGTACACTAAAATCCTGTACCCTTTAGAACAGCTGGTTTACTGATTCTACTTTCTTACCATTTACTCCACATATTTAAAAAAAAATCTCATGGAGTAATAAACTAAACAGCATCTTTTTTATCTAAAATGGCAATTAGCAAAATATAATTCATAATTTCTGGCATGGTCTGTAAACTTAGTCAGGCATGCCTTCTGATTTAAGTACAGAAGACGTGAACTAGAAATGTGTACCTCACTGTAACCACATTTTAGACATGCTTACCCACTGTAGCAGTGGTGTCGGTCAACCTGCCTAATCTTTGTTCAGGGCATTATCTGCAATGCCTGTTGCCATATCCTCTATTTTTTTCCAAACACCTTTACTGAATTGTCACTTGTGACATATGCACATTTACATTCATATAAAAGTAATCAAACTATAGGGCGGCTGCAGTAGTGCAGCCGTTAGCATTGCCGCCTCACAGCAAGAGGTTCTCTGGTTCAATCCTCGGCTGGGGTGCCTTCTGTGCGGAGTCTGCATGTCCTCCCTGTGGTCATGTGGGTTTCCTCTGGGTGCTCCGGTTTCCTCCCACATCCCAAAGACATGCTGTAGGTGGATTGGACACTCTAAATTGACCTTAGGTGTGAGTGCATGCATGTGTGTGCCTTCTATGGAAGGTTGGCTGCCGGGCTGGCAACTCGACACCGTAAAACTCCACTGTCAATCATGAGTGGACAGGTGATCCACTGTGGTGACCCCTAATGGGAAAAAGCTGAAAGAAGAAGAGGAAGATAAAAGTAATCAAACTATATTAACATAAAAAACATTATACTTCACATATATTGCTATATATCATATAACCTAAGCAATATTGTATACATTATTCTATTCCTGCCTTTTTTTAAACAAGAAACATTTTTATTAAACCATCACCTACAAAATTAGCTGTGAAGGCTGCCAGCCCAGCTAACTGGAATTTTATAAATAATTCTATGTCATTTATGAATAGTAATTTGATTTGTATGCTTGTCTTACAAATGTAAGATATGGCTGTGTGTATATTAAATTACTGGTTCAGAATGTGTGCTGAACTGTATGTTCTGTACTGAGCTTCAAGAATGTAACCACAGTGTACTCTGCTGGAAAAGAGCAGAAATGTGTATAAACTATATGCCTATGCAAATGTATGTTTTCTTGCTAGAAGTTAAAATAATTTGAAATTGTTTACAATGGTGCTATAACGTTAGTTAATGCAAAGAGACAGGATGTCTAGAGCTAGGGGGGTTTTCTATTGTCTAGAAACAGAAATAATTACAGGTTTCAAAGGTAAAAGTATTTAACTGTTTTATGACTTCCAGCTCCAGGCAAAGTTCTGAGAGATAAGTATTTTTGGCACAGATGTGCTAAATGTTAAGTTTCTGTTAGCCTGGGAATTGAAGACAGAGTTGACAAAGAATAATATAATCTAAGATAACCCAGCAGTAATTTTTGATAGTAATTTAAGAACTATCTCAGAGAGTGAGTCTGTGCATTTTGTATTTCATCTTGGACCTGAAAACATCCATCTTCAGCACTTCTCATATGTATTTGCCTTGCTCTGTAAGTAAGACTTAGATCATATTATCTCTCTTAGAGACAGAAAGGAATATAGTAAGATTAGTTTAGATATTTTCTGTATTTATGTGAGACCGTCCTGCAATGTTGTTTTACAATGTTACTTGTGATTCTGAACTCTGCTGTCACTGTGTTGAGTTACTGAGCATTGTCTTGTTATTTTATTATTTATTATTAAATATATTTAAACATTTTAATTGTGGCTGGTTTGTTTAGAGATATTTAAGCTCTTAGAGTACTTGCATATGTATCTGGTGACACTGTACAGGCCACTCTTAAATAGCTTAAAAGTCTTGGACACACTTACCATTTGGATAATAGTAACATTACACAGTAGAATTGGTCACCCTTTGTAAGGGCCTTATAGTAGCTGATAAGTAAGAGTGGTTGGTGGTAGCTGGTACTACCATATAGTCTGGGCAGAAGGGGGCATAGCTAGTGAACCTGTGCCAGCCTTCCCCAGGTTTGTCTGTGTGTTTGTACATAAATCAAAAAAGTGTGTGTGTGTGTGTGTGTGTGTGTGTGTGTGTGTGTGTGTGTGTGTGTGTGTGTGTGTGTGTGTGTGTGTGAGAGAGAGAGAGAGAGAGAGAGAGAGAGATACTTGGGCAGGGACACAAAGCACTGGTTGGACAGAGAGGGTGCTAGAGGTTTTGGCTTGACCACTCAGCTGAGATCTTAACTCTATAGCTGTGCCAGTGGAGATCTGGGAAGAGAGGGAGAAACCAGCCCCAGACTGACTGTGATCTATGTGTGCTCTTAGAGAAATTGTACTTTACTGTGTGTGCACTTGTCTTCCTCCCAATGTGCACATCCCTTACTGATGCTAGTGGTGAGGATTGAGGTTCCTTGATTACTGTGCCAGTGCAGGGGCATCACATAGGCAATCATTCAATTATATAAATGAAAACAAACCACACCAACACAATCCTAGCTGCAAGCATTTTACATCACAAATCATACTGACGCACTCCCAGTTGCAAACATTATACATCACTTATAATCTACTTAGTCTTTCTCACTCAGACATTATATAGCTCATTTAAGTCCTGCTGTTTTTTAAACCTCATTCCTCCCTTGTATGTATTGTTCCCACAGTTCCCATTTGTTCCTATGTAGTTTGCTCCTACCATTTTTTTAAAGATCTCAATTCCAGTTGTTTTATCTCTGTTACTATATTTACTACTTCCAGTATAGCTGGTTTAGATTTTGATTTCCATTTTCTAGTAATTGCTTTTTTGGCAGCCACCATTATTAGACACAGCAAGGCCTTGCCATGTCTAGGCAATTCCAATTCTGTGTCATAGCTCAGAAAAATGATCTCCCTCATCAGACCAATCTGACCACCCAGCATCTACAACAATGCATCCTGCAGGGGAATCTTTAAAGTCCATAAACTCACCAGACTCCCAGACAGTAAGTTCCCAACTGCCTCTTTCTTCCCCTTCACACCTCCAACATTTACTGTCTGCCTGAGGAAAAATTCTCTGGAGTCTACTTGAGTATAAAAATATCTATGTAAACATTTCCAGGCAAAAATCCTACATCTTCTAGATTTTGTTGCATATTTGGGAGACATATATATATCCTCCCATTGTTTCTTTGTAAATTGCTTATCCAGTCTCTCTTCCCAATCCTTTCTAACCTCCTCTGATTGATTCTTACAGTTATCATGGAATATTTTATATGCTCTACTAACTATTCCTTTTTTAATAGCAGCTTCTGTTCTAGATTCTATTAAAAAAAATCTGCCAGTGCTGGTCTTTTATTTAGGACCCCCCTATTTCCATCTCTTTGCCTATATTCTAATATTAATCCCTGATAGGGAAACCAATTTCTAACCTGCAGTCCAAAAAAATATTGGTGTCTTCCCATTCTATCATCTTTCCCTGTCTAGTTATTTGTTCCCAATACCTTGGTTCCTTTGCCAGTTTTCTCCAATAAATTCTGGACCCATCTTGCCTATTGTCTGTATCCCTAACTGCAGTCATCCCAATCAGCAGAATCTCCTTTCTCCATTCCCGTGTTGGTTTAGTTCTTAGAATACTTTCTGCTGTTTATGGATATAATATTCTGCATGATTATTGTTATTCTCCTTAAAGGCTTGCATCCAAAATCCCAGTCTCTCCTTATTTCTTGAGCTTCCTCTGTGTTTCATCATCATCCCTTTCCACTTTGAATTATAGTTTTCTGATTGCCCTATGTATATGAATCTTAACTGTTTAGCTCAGAAATATCCCTTGAAATTGGGTAATCCCAATCCGCTCTGTTCTACTGGAAGAATCAGCTTATCCCACTTGACTCTTGCTGTCTTCTCCTCCCATATAAAGTCCTTCAGCTCTTTATTAATCTTTACCCACAACTTCTCCTCTGGTTGATAAAAATATGCCTGACTTGTGCATAAACTAAAGGGACTAAAAACATTTTAACTGCTTGTATATATATCCACTTCCATATAACAAAGCTTCCATTTTCTCAGTTTTTGTATTATTCTTTTGTTTAGTCTCTTCTCACACATCCTTAGCTGCCACACTAGAATAATTTTTAATCCATACTCCTAAATATTTAATTTTATTATGTCCCCATGAATATGGGTATTCTGAACCAGTTCATGTGGGGGTGCATAACTTACCACTATTGCCTTTGTTTTAGCTGCATTAATGTTGTATCCCAAAAAGATTTGAAACTGTCTCAAAATGTTCCACAACACTGTAATGTCTTTTCTGAGTCCCTTATTTTATTTGCCAGTGGTTCTATATATAATGAAAATAATAAAGGGGAAAGAGGACAACCCTGCCTGGTTTCTCTGCTCAAGCAGAAATTATCAGAGAGGACCCCACTTACTTTAATTTTTGCCTCTGATCCCTCATATATTCTCCTAATCAACCTTAATTTTTTTCAGGAAATGCATATACTTCCCCTCCACAAAAAACACAGTGATCCATATCTATCGGTTTTGGCATTACTTTTGCCATTCTTTTAGCCATTATAGACATAAACATTTTATAATCATGGTATAGTATTGAAATGGGCCTGTATGAAGCTGGATCTGATGGATCTTTACCCTCTTTAGGTATTGCAGCTACCACTGCTTTCTTCCAGGATGGTGGTACTTCTCCTTTTAAGATACTGTTAAACAAAACCTTCCAGATCTTTATCAGTTTTTCCCCCTTCTAGCTTCCAAACTTCCACAGGCATACCATCTATTCCTGGGGACTTTCTTGTAGATTAGTTATACATCACAATTGTTATCTCATCTCCTCCTTTCCTAACTGGTAGTAATTGAGCCTCATCTACCACTTACCTTGGCATATTTAATTCATCTACCTCTAACCTTGGCATATTTAATTCTTCCATAAACATTTCCATTTGTATCTTTTCCTGATTTCCATATTTCTCTGCTTTATACAGACTTTCATAGAATTTCCAAAATATTTCTAATACCTCTACAGGATCTCTTGTAACCTTCTTTGTTATAGGCTCTCTAAATGTGGTGACAGCCCTTTCTACTTTCTGTTGCCTGAGTTGTTGTGCAAAAGATTTTTCTCTCTAGTGTTATTATCAAAAAACAGTTGCTTAACAGCAGTCTTTCTAAGCTCATGCATATTATCAAGGTAATCCCTTATTTTCTGCCTAGCATCCTACAGTTGATCCCCTTCTTGTTCTGTGAGATTCCCCCTATTCTGCAATACTTTAACATTTGTCAGTCCCTGTGAAGAATTCTTGTTACTTCTTAACCACCATATCCTCTATTTGAATGAGGCTCTTTCCCTAAAATTTGATAATATGCATCTGGCCATTTACACTGGGAAATCTAGGATGGACAAAAGTGTAAACTTACCATAACAGTAGATGTCTGACTGACCATTGTTGCTGTATTACTAACAAGCAGGATATCCTTCCAGGAACAGCTGTACATTAGACCAAGATGGAGTCTTCTTTTCATGCTGCATGTCTGATGCATGACTAAACTGCACCAAAGCTAGACGGTACATAAGGGAAATATGGGTGCAAAGTACCTCAGGACTTTCTTGCCCTATAAACCAAAAATCCACAAGGCAATAAAGACAGGGGGAAAGACAGTGGGATTTAATACACCAACAGTGATCAGTCAGACATTTTATGGTAAGCGCTTACACAGTAATAGTATGTCTTTCCTATGAACATAGGTTCATAGGAGGTTACTAGGCTAACAGCCCTGGAGCCCTTAAAAGCCTATCCATATTTATCCCGTGTTGCCCTAATTATCGATGGTTAGGTGAGTGAAGTTTGCAGAGGTAAGGGTCTATGGTAGTTAATACCAACTTCCTCTGTCCAAGACTGACATGGGCGCCACCCCAGAAGTAAATATGTGGTCACCCATCCATTGATCTAGGTTGCGTTTGAAGAAGGTCAGGAAGGAGCTCTGTTTCAAGCGAATTGGAAGCTTGTTCCAGAGAAGTGGCAGTCTCTGGGGGATGTATCTATCTCTCCAGCATGACCTGTTCATGTCAGAGGCTAGGTTAAGATCCCTGGAGCAAGTGACCCTTGTGTAATTTGATTTACAAATGTACAGCATTTCCATCTTGGCTGGGTCAAAGACTGCCTTGTAAGCCAAGCACAGGTCACCCCTTAGTAGACTGTAGGAGACAGAATACAATGACAAGGCTTTCAGTCTTTCCAGATAAGGCTTGTTTTGCATACCCTGTAATTTCTTGGTGAGAAATCTCTGTGGTATTTCCAATTGTTGCACACTGTTGCAGTATTACTAACAAGCAGAAAGAGTTTCAAACTTTCTAAGAGTCTAAGTGGCGGAAAGAAGATTTGAATTGAAATCTAAGATTCTTTGTAAGATGGATCTATCAATTCAAGTTCTAGCTGTAGAAAAAACAAATACTGTAATACTTTGTGAAACTGGGTAGAGAAGACCAAGTAAATCCCTCTAAAGTAGATATGTATTCTAGACCTTTGAAAAAGGCAGAAAAAAAGAAGTTACACCTCTGGTAAAGTGCATCTTAACCAAACTTGGAAGCTCCTTACCATAGGACTGACAAAAGGAAATAGCAGAAGAAATTCATTTTGAAATTGTCTGATTAGAGACAGCAAGATCCAACTTTTTGCCCTGAAAGGATGCGAATACTAGTCTTACTTTCTGATAGACTGATCTTGTCAGTATAAAACCTTAGTAGTCTGTGAACATCTAAAGAATCGAAATTCTCTTTCCCTTGTTTTGGGAAGGGGAAAAAAGTAAGGAGCTTGAAGGAATGCTTAGTCCTGAGAGTAACCTTGTATTTATGAAACACCAAGAAGGGAGAAGAAGCCATAAGAGCTAGCAGTTCAGAAACCCTTTTAGAATAAGTAAGGACCACCAGCAGGTTGGTCTTCCAAGTAGAAAATTTCAGGGAAAGAGGAAGCAGGCTCAAATGGGGAAGAGTTCAGGTTCAAGGAGGAGTGACAGATTTTCTAGTGGCCTGAGGTGAAAGATCCCATATAAAAACTGTTTCACCTCAAAGCATAAAGACAAAGTTGGATCAAAAGGAAGGCAGGCAGAAAAGGTTGACAGATGGGCTTTAATGGAGGAGAATGCTACCCCTGAACTGAGCCAGCTCACACAAATAAGAGAGAATGATGGGAATAACCATTTGATAAGAGTCTTAATTCTTCTTGTAGCACAAAACAGAACATATCTTCCATTTAAAGCAGGATTCCTGGCCCACTGAAAGACCTGAAGCATCCCCTGTGAGAACAGGTACATAAATAAATTAAAATCTGATCATCTAAAGGTTTAGATGAATTAGACAGAGCCATTTTTCTGTCAACAAGACCATCCTGTGAGGAAATTTGTGATAATTACCCTAGGCCAGGTGAAAAGGGATAACCAGTGTTGCCAGCAGGGAGTAACTAGCAAGATATTTGGCTTGTCCATCTTGATTTTCAGAAGAACCTTGGGAATTAGAGATTGGGGTGGGAATGCACAGAGGAATCTCCCCTTCAGGGAAAACACACAAGTGTCTATTCTAAGCTTCTGGGCATGGAATCCATGAACAAAACAATCTGAGTTGCCTGTTCTTTCATTTGGCAAACATATTTATCTGAGGAGTAGCCTACCGGTGGGCAATCTGCAGGAAGACCTTTTTTTTAACATCCATTTGTGAGGGTCTGCTGGGATATACTCAAGTAATTGTTCTGCAAAAGAATGTCAATTGTGAACAAGGACAGATTGTCCTTTACAGCTATGTCCCAAACTGTCCTTGGTAGTTTGGAAACTCAGTAGGATCTTGCCCTTCCTTTCTTATGCACCAAATAACTGTGGTATTGTCTTTATTCAGAGAGGGACTAGACACCAGAAATGATGCAGGGATTGTAATCCTAGAATAAAAACCTTCATTTTCCTGTTATTTATATGGCCCTTCCTATCCTTTTTGGACCACACACCCTGGACTTCTACATTCATAAAACAACCTCCCCAACCAGGTCTAAAGCATCTGTGTAATGATCTTAACAAGGGGGATGGAACCAGAAAGGGCGCTCCTTGATCAAGTAATATCTGGTTGATCCACCAATGAAACTCCCTCGTGATGAATGGTAAGAGAGGAAGTTTAGAGGACAACAATGCACCCATATTGATCTACTGAATCTTATTCATATGGAGTTTGACCCAGTGAATCCTTAGAATAGTTGAAACCATAAATTTCAGGACTCTCAAGATTTCACTTGTTGAAATCACATCTATAGGAAGAAAAGACTAGAAGTACTCCGTTAGGTACATCACTTTGTCTTGAGTAAGAAAGGCAGTCAATGACACTGAAGTGAGGCTGCAATGCAAAAATACTACATCTTGTTGGCGGACCTCATTGGACTTTTTGAGGTTTAATATGAACCCTAGTCAGAGAAGCAGGTTCTTTGTACAACTGAGGTCAAAAAGGAGCTTCTTGCTCATAAGAGCCTGAAGGAGCAAGTAAGGGAAAATCTATATTTCCTGGCACTTGCAGAAACCAACAAGTGAAGCTAGACATGTCATAAAAACCCTTAGTACAGTAGAGAGCCCAAACGGCAAAGCACAGAAATGAAAATGATGTTCCAAAAACACAGAATTTTAAAAACTTCCTATGTCCTGCATGGATCACAGTAAGATCATACAGCATCTTTTATGTTTAGGTTCACCAGGAAAGCCTGAGGCAGAAACATAAGAAGAAGAGACTGCACAATAAGCATTTTGAATTTTAGGACTCTCAGACAGAAGATGAGAAGGGACAAATCTGGAATGTGCATCTGCTTTTCCTCTTTTCTGAGGACCAGGAAAAGCCTTGAGTAAAACCCAGAGACCAATTCTATTGTGCCCTGAAGAAATACCTCTCTCAGAATTGGAGGGATTAAATAGAGTCAGTTTGATGAAACAGGAGGAATGCCTGATCTGTGCAGAAGAGATATTCATTACATCATGCACCCATTCTGAATTATAGAAAGAACCCACTGGTCCTTCATAACTGATTTCCATATTGAAAGGGATTAGGAAAATTTCTCTGACAGAGGGGTAAACGGTAGACCAAGATTAAGAGGGGGGGTGGGAGGCAGAGATGGATAGTCAAAAGAAGGCTGGTCTGTTAGGAAACAAGGTTTAAAACCCTTAAATTCTGGTTTAGGTTAGCAATGGTATCTCTTTTTGAAAATCTTTTTACCCTTTGGGGGAGAGAAAGACCAAAGCCTTAACAATCCTTGGGAAAAATTATACCACTCCTTCTGAGGATCCCTAACAGCAGGGGGAGAAGGAGAGCTATGCTTAGTCTTCTGCTTTTTTATTTTTGAAGGAAGAAGAGCTTGCACAAATCAAGGAGGCTCTCACACCTGATGTACTTCAGTGAAGATACTTGGTACTTCCTCTCAGACCAAAATCTGAGGAGTGCCGTCGGATCCCATTGAAATAAATAGCCTTGGTTCTCCCTTCACTGAAGAGGTAGCCCTCAAATTGTTCAGGGTGGATGTGTAAAGGGTAAGCTCATTCTTGGCCTCTCAAGGGGTCATGGCAGAGGGAGCAGCCAAACTGTATGGATGGTCTGAAGACTCATCAAGAGACACAGAGGAGATATCCGGTCCAACCAGACAGCTGATGCATCAGATTTAATCTTTTTAAGCTTCTTTTTTTGGGATGATATGGGAAGTCTGGGTGGGAAACGTCATCCATTTTAACTTGATATGAACAAAAATACTCTCTTGCACCAAGGTCCACTGCCAAACTCCAAGGTAAATCCAAAAACAAATAAGCAGAGAACGCCATGTGGAGCCAAAATTCAATAAAAACTTTTATTATGTAAAAACAAAGATAAAACCTTAATAAGCGCTTTCAAGCCATCTGCCCTTCTTCAGATAACAATTAAAACTGCACATCACACATTAAAAGAATACATCAGCCTATCACATTTCAGTATTTTACCATCCTTTTCTTCAGGATGGGTTTTAAATGTACAATGGCATTAATTCCAGGTGGTTTGTCTGCTCCCAATCTCACAATCCATCTGGTTTCAGCACACTCAGTCTCATTAAACAAATTACCACCCCTGGTGTTGGGAGCGATTATTTGCATCACCATGAAAGAAAAAGAATGAGTCTCATTATTCCTTATATGCATAGCCAGTGCATTATGCTCATTATTTAATCTAATATCTGATAAATGTTTAAAAATCCTTGTTTTTAAACATATTATTCATTTTACCTACATAATATGTTTCACAATTTTGACAAACAGCTATGTATACCAAGTTGCTGGTCTTACAATCAGCATATCCCCTAAACACATATTGTTTATTGGTTCCTGGATGTGTAAAAACCTGAGTTTGTAAAATAAAATGGCATGCCTTGCATTGATGACACGGATGCGTGCCTTTCTTATTAGTTTTTATATTTGTATTGTTACTTGGTTCTTTGCATAACATATCCTTCAGATTTTTATTCCTCCTAAATATAAATTTTGGTGTATTCCCTAGTTGTTCTCTAAGTTGAGGGTCAGTGTATAGCACCTGCCAGTGACGTTTTATAATGTCACATATATTACCTATATCGCTGCTATAGGTTAACACCATCTTAGTATGCTCCCTGGTCTTCTCCTTTTTATCAACCAATGCTACAGCACCATTTTCTATATCATGTGTCCTTCTGCATACTATCATAATTAAGTAGACTATTCCGCCATTTTGGCATACTGGGAAGACTGTCCAATATTTGAATCGACACATGCATGGACTGATAAACTCAGCTTCTATGCACGTTTTGTTGACGATATCTTTTTCTTGTGGGATGGCAGCATACAAGAGTTGGAAGCATTTATACTGTATTTAGAAGATAGTTCTGCGTTTTTCAAATTTTCCATGAACTATTCAAAAACATCGATAGATTTTTTGGATGTGAGATTGGATAGAGATAGAATGGGGATGATAACCACCTCATTGTATAGAAAAGACTGTTGGTGGAATAGTCTACTTAATTATGATAGTATGCATCCACGGCATACATTTGATAATATTGTAAAAGGACAGGTATGCAGGATTTCTAGATTATGTAGTGATGATAATAGGTTTCATGAGGAAGTGGACTGTTTTCGGGAAAATTTAATAAGGAGGGGATATAAACGTGACAAGTTAACCCCTCTAATAAATCATAGTAAGACCAAAAGAAATGATACAGCCAAACCTTGGATATGTAGAAGGACACATGATATAGAAAATGGTGCTGTAGCATTGGTTGATAAAAAGGAGAAGACCAGGGAGCATACTAAGATGGTGTTAACCTATAGCAGCGATATAGGTAATATATGTGACATTATAAAACGTCACTGGCAGGTGCTATACACTGACCCTCAACTTAGAGAACAACTAGGGAATACACCAACATTTATATTTAGGAGGAATAAAAATCTGAAGGATATGTTATGCAAAGAACCAAGTAACAATACAAATATAAAAACTAATAAGAAAGGCACGCATCAGTGTCATCAATGCAAGGCATGCCGTTTTATTTTACAAACTCAGGTTTTTACACATCCAAGAACCAATAAACAATATGTGTTTAGGGGATATGCTGATTGTAAGACCAGCAACTTGGTATACATAGCTGTTTGTCAAAATTGTGAAACATATTATGTAGGTAAAACGAATAATATGTTTAAAACAAGGATTTTTAAACATTTATCAGATATTACATTAAATAATGAGCATAATGCACTGGCTATGCATATAAGGAATAATGAGACTCATTCTTTTTCTTTCATGGTGATGCAAATAATCACTCCCAACACCAGGGGTGGTAATTTGTTTAATGAGACTGAGTGTGCTGAAACCAGATGGATTGTGAGATTGGGAGCAGACAAACCACCTGGAATTAATGCCATTGTACCTTTAAAACCCATCCTGAAGAAAAGGATGGTAAAATACTGAAATGTGATAGGCTGATGTATTCTTTTAATGTGTGATGTGCAGTTTTAATTGTTATCTGAAGAAGGGCAGATGGCTTGAAAGCGCTTATGAAGGTTTTTATCTTTGTTTTTACATAATAAAAGTTTTTATTGAATTTTGGCTCCATGTGGCGTTCTCTGCTTATTTGTTTTTGGATCCATTTTAACTTGAGCGAGCTCCTTAAGTCTCTGATTTTCAAGATAAATCTTAAAGGATGGCTCCTGTAGGTCTTACAGATGATGGACTGACAACTAGAATGTTGTTTTCCCAAACTGGCTGATTGTGACCAGTCACTCCCTAGTGGCAAAATGAAAAATGGTGTGAGCTACTGCTCCTTTTAGCTTTGAGTCAGACAGATGTCCTACGCTGAAGAAAAAGCTATGGCAGTCAACCTAGAAGATAGATATGTGACCTCAGCCAATTCCTATCATTAATTACTCATACTACAGCAGTGATCCCTACAATGAACACACGTGGTAGCCTTAGTTAAAAGGAACCTATAAAGATAAGTTTTCCTCAGTCTCTTCTTGGCTTGGCAAGGATCCTGGGATGAATACAGCAAAGTACAGTAGGGTAAACATAGTCATGATAACAGTGGGTGTTTCAGCAGATGTATTATCAAAGCTGTAGTATCATTTATATATATATATATATATATATATATATATATATATATATATATATATATATATATATATATATATTAGGTGGGGGTTTTATGACAGACAGTTGCCCAGTAATTCAACCTGACTTCCAGGACTTTCAGACATCCCCTGCACAGTGCTGATCCTTCAGTTCTCAAATGCCCCTGATTTTGCTTTATATTTTAGCCTTGTTTCTCCTATTTTTTCTGATTTTCTGGTAAGTCACTGAGAAGCACAGTCACCTAGGTTTGCAGCATATACTTCTAGCCTGCGAGTGGTCTGCTTGGAGTAGCAATGAACTTCTAAGAACATTTTATGGTGCCTACTTTTATAATATTTTGTCGGCTCAATTGACTTGTGAAATGTATGTCAGCTGGGTCTGTTGAGCAAACTGAGAACTGTTAAGTTTGTTATTGCATTTATTCTTTGCAGTTTGGTCCCTGCTTACTTAAGAGGTCTGAGCTATTGTATGCAAATAGCATTTCACATTTAAATATATATTGATTTACATCACCAAGCAGTTCATTGTTATTTGCTTTCTTCATTTTTTTGAAACACAGGTTAGGGTTTAAGCTCTTTATATAAAGTTGAAGTCGAAATTAGAACTTCATACATCTCATTCTTCAGAAAATACACATTGATGCAAAAACTGTTGTTTTAATTAACGTTATAAGTCAATTAGAGTGATATTTAGCATCACCCCTGAATTTGGTCTCTGCCCCTCATTATATTTGGCTTTGTCCGTGATTCTTGAGCAAAGAAGTCGAGAGCACTGAGCAGTAGGTGAAAGCACCTATATCATCTTAATTTCTTTTGCTTTGGGTGACTGAACTGGCAGTCAACAAATTATGCTTACAGAATCTGACAATTTAATGGCTGAAGGTCTGTCTTTCTCAAGGGAAAGGAGAAGAAACTGAGAAATGGAGGGTGCTTCCCTGGTAGGATATGGCAGCCTTACAAAATCAAAGCCAGATCTCAAGAAGTAGCTTGAGGATCAAAAGAGTGAACGTATACTGCAGTAGTGAACCTGTTATACAAACATCTATGGTTGCAGTGAGTACACTAACATGACCTTACTAGCTTCATCACAAGGATCATTATGGCTGTACTGTATGTAACAAGCTGGAAGAGTACCAAAGCAGGAAGGCTGCTGTTCATAGATCTAGGGAAGGCAAACCCACATCTTGCAGAACTGGCAGCTCTGCTCCTATAAACGGTGTCTAGCTTGTAATGCACAAAACTGCGAATGGCAGCCATGTAGCTGCCTCAAGCATTTTGTGCTGAAACATTCCCCCCCAGAAAAAGGAACAGAAGCAGTTCCAACTCTTGCAAAATGTGCCTTAACCTGAACCTGTAAGGCTTTTTTTTTTTTTTTAACTTAAGACAAACCAACTAGTCATTTGGACAAAATTTGCCTGGCTATTAATGCAGTCAGTTTACTTAAGTCATTCACACATTGTTTCATGCCTGCCATGCTAGTTGTGCAAGCTTGCACTTGAAATTGCATAATATGTCATGTCTAATCATATGATTTTTTTATTCTTTTATCCTATGTCACTAATCAATGTTAAAGCTTTGATGTATGAGACTCTATCTTTGTCAATTTACTCACTTACTGCTGATGTATTGTTTATTGTTTAGACTGGCTTGTATGAGACTTTTTATGTCTGTACTTACCTCAATTATCACTGTTATATGATTGTTTGTATTACCATGTTGATGTTAATCTAATTGTGGAGCTTTTCTCCCCAGGCCTCTGCTATAAATGGACCTGTGTCCAGTTGTTCTATCCCGGTAAACAAATGTAAAAAATAAAAAATAAAAATAAAATCTCATTCAAGCCTTCAGCACTTGAAAGGAGTACCATGCACCTATTGTTACCCTCACATACAATACACATTGTGTAGGCTGTCTAACCTAATGCAGATCTACAATACTTGGAAAGGCAGACCATACAAAGCACCTACTGTTACAGTGCAACTTGAATCTGGCACTGAATATGTATTATTCAGTGCTGCAATTAAGCAGCTTAAATATAATAAAATATTCTAAAATGAACAGGTAAGGCAAAAAGTTGCTTTACACATTCAATCAAGGAAGTTTTTTTCACAATAAAATCTTTTTTGACTGTCAAGCAACTGCTGTTGAGCCCACCACTAGTCAAGAATGTAACATTTCATTAACTGACTGCCAAGAGGTATTGAGTTTTAACAGTGTAAGTCTGGAAACTGGCCTGACCAGCTTTTGTGATATGAAATAAACAAAGAAATGGTTTATTTGCTTGGACCATTTGTGATGGCACATAGTATCTGAGCTCTATGCATATCCAAGTTGAGGAACAGCTTCTCTCCTTTCTTCTGGGAATTCAAAAAAAAAAAAACTACAGGAAACTGAAAGGGCTTGAATGAGTGCCACGTCAGATGCACCCTGTTGTTGTAAAAGACTGTGCAGAGCATTCTGTACATCAAGATTGCAAATTCTGAAATCTTCCTGGCTGAAGTAATGGTCAATATGAATACAATCTTCCAAGAATTTTATATGCACTGAGTCTGCTGAGTCAAATGGAGCAAGGGTCAGACTTTCTACAGCAATGCTGAAATCCCAAAGGATAGGCTCTGGTTTTCTTCAGGGACACAGATGCTGCTCTACAGTGGGGACATCTGCCAAAAGAGTTCAAACTGGTACACAAGCTGAGATACTTAAAATATGTATCTTGAATGAAGCATAAAATTTTCTTTGTTAAAAAGAGTTGTGAGAAAAAGGATGGCTTGCTGAACAAATGTAATTTTAGAGTATGGTCTATGCCCTTTTCAAAATGAGAAATTCTGCTCCACTTTGCCAGGCAGATTTTCTAGTATGTGATTTCCTGATCTTCTTTGCAAGATGCAAGATCTATGGGTAAAAAAGTCCCAATGTCAGTAGGGTCCTGCGTGCTAAGCTGCAAGCTGTAGCTACTTTTCACTTATGAGCACCAGGGTCCTAGGTCTTTATAGAAAAGAGAAGAAAGAACAATGGACACTTTATGCCCTGTTCCCTTAGTAGGAAGAAGCAATGCTGACTTGGGGTGCCACCAGAATCATGCCCAGTTATGAAATTCAACAGTGGGCAGCAAAGTTTTCCACTGGGATACACCTAAACTAAGTGAGCCTGTGGAAAACATAAGGGCTCATATTTCACTAGTGGGGACTAGTGTGGATCTGTCCTGATAATCTACCAATGCAATCTGCACTGTTGGGATGCAGATGGAAGCTTTGAAACCAGATCCCATGCTATCATGATTAGCCTACAGAGGGCATAACAGTGAATGTCCCCTTGAAAGATAGGTTCTGCCACAGCATATGATCTGGAGATCATGGAGGCATCCACATAAAGTGTGGAAGGTGTCTGAATTTGATTTAGTATCCTGTATCTATGAGTTCCCCTCACTCTCAAGTGTATGGTCAGCTAAAACTACTTGGCTCTGAAGTGAGCACCTTTTCCTCTGAAATGGTGAAGGACACGGGTGTCTGATACAATCAGAACTGGCAGGACCCCACTTGGTTGGGTTGAGAATCATTGCTCCTGTCTGCCTGCTTCAGCACCAGCAACCCTTTGATTGATCATTTTCAAAAGCTCTCTTTTGCTTAAACTGGGCATCAAGACAGTTTCTCATAAAAGGGCTTCTGCATCATTGGAAAACCTACAGTTGTATTAGGAAGTTACCATAACTGTACACCCTTACGTATGTTCACTGTTGCTTTAATAATTTGTCAGACTTTTACCACAGAAGGCTTGATGGCTCGTCTGACTTCCAGAGCTCAGCACCCTCACCCTTGTCTGAACATCAGGATGTCAGTGGTATATAGAAAAGGATACCTGCCCATGTATAAATATAGCTCTGTCTGTGACCATACTGAGGACTCAGGAAGACTATGGGCAATAACAAAAGTTGCATAATAATTTCAAACTCCAAGCTACACTATCTAAAACCCACTATTTATGAAACAATCACAGATTAGTGCCAATATCCACTCCTGGAAAACTATTACATACATATCTAACATATTGTGTTTGGTTGCTTCTTGCTAGAGCAGTGCAGTTTTTTATGGTCTGAAGCCAAAGCACTGACAATCCTGGTGGAAATAATATCCAGAAAGGTATTCCAGCTAGGAGGACTCCACAATCCTCAAACAAATACACCAAGTTGCATCTCTAGGTTCTAAACCAACCTGAGGAGTATAGGCATCTCATTAGGGTAAAAGACAGGAAAGGCAGGAAGGATGGGTACCTGGGTACTCCAACCCAAGGATGCCCACAGAAAGGAGTAAAAGGAAGGAGGGAAGAAACTGGTATAGCAAACATGGACACACTCCAACATCTACGGTTATGGTAAGCTCCTAACTCAGTGTACTATGTTCATCATACAGTCAACTGTCTTAGTAGTAATAATGTGCAATTTCTCAAAGCTTACAGACTAGTGACTAGCTGGCCCTTGGGAGAAGTAGGGTGCATGATTCCCTGCAGAATGACCACACCCACAACAAATACTGTTCTGGCCCTAAATGCAATGTCCAGACAACAGTGGCTAGAGAAGCTGTGTATAAAACACAGTGTGGCTGCTTTCATGAGTGAATGAGTAGTAACCTGCCCAGGAAGGCTGTGGTGGCTGTAGTAGCCCATGATGAAGGGTCAGCAGAATGACCTGACACAACCACAGTCAGACAAGCCTTTAAATCCTGTGACCTGACCTGGACAAAATGGAAGTCTTCATCCCTAACTGAAGGCTACCAGCAATAACAAGCCCTTGATAATAATTGCAAACTCCTTGTTAAACTATCTAAAACGTAGTACTTTGGAACAATTACACTTTGGTACTAATAGTGATCTCTTTTGGAAAACTATTAAAGAAATATACAACATTAACTCCCAAACTCCATCAAAAACAACTCACAGGATTAACAGTATTTTGCTAAAGCTCTTCAAAGTTTAAATTACTGCTGTAAACCAGTCATCCACTACCAACCATGTCAGCCAATAAATTCCCCCAGCATAAAATAATAAGCTAAAGGTGACTTTCTGGGTCATGGCTGAAGAAAAGGAGGAGGATCCCTTAAAACTAAATAATGATTTTATCCTACTATTCTACTTCAACCACATCTCACTTAAGACAGTAGAAAATCTACTGTTGTTTACTTCGTAAAATTAACTGCTGAGCTACGGAGGCAGAGCCTGAATGGCTAACTGAAAGCAGCAGTATTTTAGAGCTCCATATAACTAGTTAAATAAATGAGGAAAAAATATTCTTTTTTTTTCTTTAAAGTATAAAATCTTATAGTTAAAGGTCTAATTTACATAATTAGAAACTTTGGTGAAGTTTTACAAATAATTTCCTGTCAAAAAGCTTGGAGATATATTCACTTGTTAAAATGAGCAACTCAAGGAATTCTCATCAGGATGCTGCCTTAAAGAAGGAACTACAACAGATGACATCTACCCTGAAGGAGCTATCTTTGAAGATGGATGATTTTAAAGAGAACCTAGAAAATCTTAAAACAAGCAGTCAAAAACAGGCTGACACCCTCAAAGAAATGCTACACCACCAGACAAGGATAACAGGAATAGGGGTTTCACTAAATGACTTAGAAAGCAGACTTACGGAAGAGGAAACACAGAAAGAACTGCTTCTTAAACAAAACACTTGGTTGGTTAATAAAGTAAATGACTTGGAAAATAGGGAGAGGAGAAATAACATCAGGATATTTGCATTACCTGAAAACACAGAAGGTGAGGATATTATATTGATAATGCGGGAGGTGTGCGGTAACAGCAGTACGGTGACCCAGTTGTGCCGGTATTAATGGTAGACATTATATGACATTAAAAACCAAAATAAACTATTACTTTTCTTAAATAATGGCATAAATAATGGCCTGTTGTAATAATGGCATAATGTCCTCTTTCCGCGCGCGCGTCGCAGTTCTGATATCCGCGGGGTACATCATGACGTCGAAACTTTATTGAACAGCTGAGCAAGCGAGCAAATACAGCGGAAGCATTGAGTTTAACATTTTTTTTTTGAATTAAACATACAAGATAAGTTTTAAGCGGCTAAGACAGTTTCGTATTTTATTTTTGCAAACTCATGTTACATTAAACATTAACATCAAAAAAACTCTTAAAGCTATAGAAAAGTCCTTTGTTTTTTCTCTTTTCCTTACAAGCACTGTCAAACTCAATATTTGAAGTTTGTTTAAGAACTTTAAATAAGCTCAACGCTTAAATTTTGTGCTGTCTTAGCTTGTGTTTCACCGTTTTAAACATTTAGACTATCTTGAAAAATGTTTAGTTATATTAAAAAGTCGAAAGGACTCCTTTTTTTCCATTAGTATAACTCGATTACAACGGGCATGCTGGCCAAATCAGCGGCACATTTTGGGGTTCCTTTTTATCAAGCTGGATCCCTGACTTTTTAAATTTAAAAGAAGGACTTTCCTTCGGCATTGAAGGGGCACACAGAGCTCTTGGGAAACCTGCCACTAACCCAAACTCTCCTCCTAGGTCAATAATTATCAAATTTCTTTCATACATGGACAAGGAACTGATTTTAAGATCTGCTTGGAGGAAGGCACCTCTAAAATATAAACAGAGCCTGATAAGATTTGATAACGACTATTCATCTAGAATAATGGAACAAAGGAAAAAGTGTGACCAATGATAACATTTCTGAAACAAAATAGCATCAAGATACAACTTGCATATCCAGCTAAAATAGGAATACTGTATGCCAACGAGATGAGGACTTTTATTGACTTAGAGGGAGCCTCTTCATTTATTAAAACTAATAATATGATTACTTTACCAGAAGATATGGATTGGATGTCACCTTGTCTCAAGAGAACAAAATAAACAAATATCTGGACAGATGTCAAAAAGAAGAAGCAAAAGACTGATACTGTTACAGCCAAATCTCTTAACATATCTACTATGATATGAATTGTTTTAACATTACTTTAAAGGACCAATTTTACTGCTTGGAATTTTAAAACAAAGGTAACTAACTACTGGAATCTTTAACTATATTTTTTGAAAATAGATGACACATGAGAGTTTTCACATTACCTCAGGTATGTAAAGCAGGATACTTTTCTTTCACAGGAGGAGGGTTATATAGCATATAAAATATTTACATTGTTAATCAACATACGTATTATATGTGTGTTTTCTCTTTTATTTTTTTCTTTTTCTCTCTTCTCTCTTTTCTCATTATTCATTTCAACTGCATCTTGTCTCTCTTTCTAAATTCTCTCATATTTACTATACTAATATAGTCTGCATATATTTAATAACTATCTAAACAATGATAAATAATAGTTTTAAATAATCTAGTTATAAGGTAGACTAAATGGAAAAGTGAACTTAATTAATTATTACAATATTTATTAGATTATTGATAGATACTGTTATGCTTATTGGGTTTGGGGACATGTTCGTGATTAACTCTGAAATGTTCTGTTTATGTACATATGTCCTTTGAATTATTTCCTTTTAGTATTAACAAATACATTAAAAAAGGAGGGAAAAATGTACTGATGGTTAAGAGAAGTGAAGCTTTCTTAGCATTCTATTTGCCTCATAAACTATTTCAGTTTTTTTTTTTTTTTTTTTTTAAACATACACTGGTCAGAAACTGCTATATTTGCATTGCCACAGCAACAGTAAACACTTGCTGCAGCTTCTAAGGGCACTGTGAACCTGTGAAGTGCATTTAGCTTCGCAGATAACAAATAACAAGAAAAAGTAATGTTGTTTAATTATTAAAATGAAATACAGCCTAAGCAAGGTAAAATAAATACATAATAAGTCTATTTGTAAATATGTTATGATTTACCCACATCTGACTACACATTCCTGGAAACACAACTGAAATGTTCCCAAACTACATGTACAATTAAATGCAGTTGCTTGATTAAAAGGTATTACTCAGTTTAGCATGCTACTAAGCCGCAGTGGTGCAGCGGTTAGCGTTGTTGCCTCACAGCAAGAGGTTCTCCCATTCGATTCTTGGCCGGAGCACCTTCTGTGTGGAGTCTGCATGTCCTCTCCATTGTTGAGTGATGTTAAAGACATGCAGGTAGGTGTGAGCATGAATGGGCGTGCCTTTGTTGAAGGCTGGGCGTCAGGCTGGCAACTCGGCACCGTAAAAATCCACTGCCAATCATGAGCGGACCAGAATTCTGCTGTGGCGACCCCTAACCGAGAAAACCCAAAAGTCTTTTACTCAGTTTACCATGCTGACTCCACAAGCTGTCTGCACTGTAAAAGTTACATTTTATATGTTACTTGAAACTGACAGTCTCTAGAGCATACGAAAAGATATATATTACTTTTTGCATCGTTATCTTTGCACTTACCTCACACTCTATACAAACTCACTTGGCAACTGACAGCTATTTATTTAAAATATCAGTTTAAAGATTAAATGTGCCCTCAAAATGCTATTGACATTTAGACAAAATATAATCTGAACTGAAAAATGAATGAGTTGAAAGAAGTGAAGTAATGCATAGATTTCAAAGACAGTTCTTGACACTACAGTGTAAGTAGAAATGTATACACACAAGGAAGAACTGAAATGTTTTAGTCTTCCAGTTAAAATAGCTTACTGTTAACATTTTGCTATATCAGAAAGATTAAAAGAGCTAGGAAATTACTATTATTTGTCTTTATAATGTTTATTAGACAGATGTTAGACTCTGCAAAATTTAATGAATTGTGACTCATTTTTATGAGGAAAACTGGACTCAATTAGATGTTATTATAATAGTTACTAGATTGATGGTGGACACTGTTATGCTCAATCGGTTACGGGACATGTTACCGATTAACTCTGAAATATTTCGTTTATATACATACTGCCAGTTGAACTATTTCCTTTAGTATTAACAAAATATATAAAAGAGGGAAAAATGTACTGTTGCTTGTGTGAAGTGAAGCCTTTTTTACATTCTATTAGCCTGGTGAACTATTTCAGTTTTTTTTTAATACTCATTGATTAGAAAACGTTATATTTGCATTGTCATGGCAACATAAAACAACTGCGGCAGTTTCTATGGGCTTTGTGAATCTGCAAAGTGCATTTAGACTCGCAGATAACAAATAACAAAAAAGTAATGTTGTTTAGCTATTAAACTGAATTATAACCTAAGGAAGGGTAAACTAGATAACTTAATAGGACAACTTGTAAATACTTTATAAATTACCCACATTGGATTACACATTCCTGGAAACTCAACTGAAATGTCCCCAAATTACTTGTGAATTTAAATGAAACTGCCTGATTAATAAGCATAACCTAGTTTAACAACCTGAATCCATAAGCTATCTGCTCTATGCTACATTATACATGTCACTTGCAAATGACAGTCTCTAGAGCACACAAAAAGATACATATTACTTTTTGCAACATGTTATATTTGCACTAACCATACACTCTATGCTAATTCATTAGGCAACTGATAAGTTATTCATTTGAAATATCAGTCTAAATATTAATTGTGCCCTTGAAATATTGTTGCCGTTTTGACAAAATATAATCTGAACTGAAAAAGGAATGATTTGAAGAAGTGAAGTATTGTACAGACTTCAAAGACAGCTATTGACACTACAGTACAAGTAGAAATGTATACTTGCAAGGAAAAATTGAAATGCTTTACTCTTCTAGTTAAAACAGCTTATTGTTAACATTCTGCTTTATCAGAAAATTTAAAGAGCTAGGAAATGATTTTTAATTTGTTTTTATGTCTACTAGAGTGATGTTAGTCACTGATTTGTTTAATGGATTGCGAGTAATGTCCGTGATGGACTACTGAATGTTATTTCTGTTTACCTATGTTTGCTGAATTACTTTTATTAATACCGATTTAAAACAAAAAAAAGGGGGTGAAACATCTGTTTTTGGTTAAAGGAGAAGAGGCTTAAGAGTATTCTAACTGCCCCGAGAACTGTCTAAGATTCTCTAAACACTTTTTGATTAATACTTACCTAAGGCAAGTCTTGATTAACATATGGGTATCTACACATTCATCCTAGACCTGATGTGATTACCCATTCTGGAAGCAGGAGATCTCCTATGTAGGGTGAGAATTGTCGGGGTGATCATAGTTCATTGTTAGACTCTGCTTTGTAAATCTATAGATATGTAAAAGCACTGGACACTGGAATGTAGGGCGCCCCTGCTCAGAGTCAGGATACCACTGATAAGACATGTCTTTTCATAAGTGTAAATTGAAGTTGGTGAGTTGAAGAAAGGAAAAGTAAAGGAGGGCAATACACCTACAGTAAATTTATACTTCGTTGGTAATCACTCATTGTCTCCTACAGAGTCCTTTTAGTTAAACTATTCTAGTAATAATCCATTTGTTGTTGGCTTATATAGCGTATGCTTCTCTGTTGTGTTTAATTTATCTGAAATTATATATTTGACATGTTTGGGATCTCTTAAGGTTAACTATATATTGGATATTTTCTAAGTCAACAAAATAATTGTTTACACTACGAACATTCCATCCTGATGTATAAAATAATACAGAACAACAACAGAATAATATAGAATTTCATATCTCTTTTAAGAAAATTCTCCATATAATAATTTAACATATGGAGCTCAGTTGATATTGTTGGTTAAAGGTATGAGTGATAATCCAATAGATCTATTTTTATCTACTGGATTAGGAATGACTTTCATTCCATGATTAATGGGAAATTCATATTTACTTGTACGTGATACTTTAGAATTAATGATCTGATGTTGTAAATCTTTGATGTTATGTAGTCCTATCTCACCATAATTCTTGTTGGATGTATCGGCTCCGACTCGGCCGATACTAAAGCTCGAGAGCTTTTACTGGCTTGAAGCTAACCCCTATCCCATGGTGCCTCACGACAATTCCCTAGATCTCTTTTACCGCAAAAGCTTTGAGGTTGTCTCCTTACTGGCTCGTTGGCTAAGTAGAAGATTTATTTACTAAATCTTGTTTTTTTACCATGTTTTTTCTTCATTGTTTACTCCTTGTAGTTAGTAGCTTTATTGTGTGTGATTGTACTGAGTGTTTGACCCCTATTCCCCCCCATAGGACTGTATGGCCCATTTCAATTAGAAGGCCGTACATAGTTGCCCATTTAAGTTAGAGGGCCTTTCCTCCCTGCATGTTTCTTCAAAAAAAATAAAAATAAAAAAATAAATAAATAATAATAAAATATAAAATCTTTCCTTTTTCTGTCTTTACTGTTGTTGGTATTTTTGCCTCAGTAGATAGTATTGTTAGTATAGTTAGCGTTGGTGTCTATCTTTTCTAGGTAGCTTTATTAGTTGTTCTTGTTAGCATGTCTAAGGATAAGGACGGAGAGCACACGGATCATCGCCCTTCGGGGTTTAAAAAATGTAATAAATGTTCACGGAAGATGTCTTTGATAGACAGTCACACTAGCTGTGTGTACTGCTTAGGCAAAGCCCACTTACAAGTGCCCTGTACCTTTTGCCATGCCTTCAGTACCAGGGTTATGAACTAGAGGAAACGCAGACTGATAGGGGTCTCATAACCAGTTCCTTCAAGGAACAGACTACCAAATGAAAACCTTCAGCTCCAGCTTCAGAACCATCGAAAAAGTCCAAAGCGACGGAGCCAAGGAGTTCTGGCTCCGATTCCGCTTCTTCTGTCTCGGTGCCATCGGTCTCTACAGTGCCGAGGCAACCTTTGGTACCGAGACAGTTACCTGAGATTGACCCTATCTCACCTACCTTGAGCTCTCCTATTTTGGAAAGGAGGAGATCTCCTTCTGTCTCCACCCGATCCTCCAGGTCACTCTCAGATGAGGACATCGAGTGAGTGGTGAAGAGGTTGCTTTCTGACCTGGCTCTGGCTAGGAAATTAGCCCCTCCGGACCCAAAGGCTTCGGAGCTGACCCTTTTGCAATCCACTGCTCCTCCTCCGACTGCTTCACACTCGGAGCCAATCATTTCAGGTTCCTCGATGTTGGATCCTTCAGTTTTGAGGATTCTTCCTGCTTCCTCGGAACTGATAACTCTATCCTCAGTGGCTCAGTCAGGAGCCGAGGGATCTGGGAGCCGATGCTCTTGAGTCGACTCTGAGGGGGGTAGTCACCCTGGGTTTTCTTCGGAACCAACCCTCCCTCTTGGTGCATTGGCTCGACTCAGCTTGGTTCCCACATCTGCTTTGGAGCCATTCCCCCTTCCTCAGAGCCGACCATCTGTCTCCTCGGAGCAGAGGTCTTCTTTGGAGTGGGGGGAAAGGCCTTTGAAGCAACAGAGAAGGCTTTATCCTCTGTAAAAGCCATACCCTTGGAACCGATGTCCCACCAGCAGTTGGCAGCAACCTCTTCTCCCCTGCCAACCCCACAGCGTAGGGAACCAGAGACTCAAACAGCCCCCATTGGAAGTGCCCACTCTTCCAAGACCTCCCCAGATTATCCCACTGGAGAGCTCCCTCGGAAGAGACTTTGTAAGAGGAAACATGTTGACTCACCTGAGTCTGTCACGTCAGACACTGATTTGGAGGAATCAGAAGGTTCCCCTAGATCCCCCTCTGAGGAAGTCTCCTTTTCTGACATCCTAGAAATCCTTAGACAGAGGGGTGATTGGAAGACCTCTAACCCTACTGAGGATGAATCAGTGTATCTTGAGGCCTTTGGTTCCCGACCTTCCACCTCCTGGGTGACACCGCCTTATGACCAGCTCTTGGGGGTCATATTGCAAAAAGCCTGGACCTCCCCAGACACAGTGGAGCCTGTCCCGAGGAGGCCAAACAAATTTATGACTGTACCAAAGGATAAGCCCTTTCTTTCCAAAGGGGTCCCTGTTGATGCTATGGTAGTTGCAGCGGCCACCAAGAAGGAGTTGTCTGAAACATCTTCCAACATCCATCCTCCTAACAAGGAGTCCAGGGCGATGGATAGGTATAGAAAGAGTACCTTCTCTTCAGCGGCATTTACCTTAAGATCGCTGAACTACCTTACTCATTTCATTCGACTTCAGAGGGATCTCCTGAAGGAGTTGGGAGATACCCTTCAGGGTTCATTAGCTCTGGGATCCACAGATAAGGTTTCTGCGCAGGTCTCCACCCTTACATCGATAGCTAACTCCTCCATGAGGCTGACTTCCTATGCAGCGGATGGAGCGAGTAGGGCAGCCACAGCAGGAATCTCTCTTAAGAGACATTCTTGGATGCATCTTTGTAACTTCATGGAATCCTTTAAGTCTTCCTTTACCATTGTCCCCTTTGATGATTCATCTCTTTTTGGACCTCCGGTGAAAGAGACCTTGACCAGGTGCGAGCAGGAAGGGAAAACCTTATCTGCTGTTGGAGTCCATTTCTTTCTTCCTTCTAGACCCTATTCCAAGGGTTATACAGGAGGGAAAATGTGGTTCCATAAATCCCAAAAAGGTTTCCCCTCAGGCACAGGGTCAACCCTCCCCTAGGGGCAGAGGGGGAGGATATAATGGGAAGATGCCATCCTTGCAGCAGAGGAGGTCCACAACACCAGGGAGATAGAGAAACCTTCTCTGATTGTCCCTTTCATCACCCCTGAGGGGTTGCCCGACTGTCCGTCTCTGGAAGCAATCGGGGGTCATCTATCACTGTACTCAAGTGCCTGGCTAAACATTTCAAAAGACTGTTGGGTACAAGCCATAACATCCAGAGGTTACCTGATTCCCTTTGTTTCTGATCCCCAGGTAAACCGGTCCCTTCCAGACGTGCCACCCATTCATCTAGACCGTGCAACATCAGAGGTCATCTCGTTGCTGCAAAAAAGAGTCATCCAAGAAGTCCCCACAGAGCAAATAGGATCCGGAACTTACTCACGATTCTTTTTAGTTCCAAAAAAGACATGGGACTGGAGATCAATTCTAGATCTCAGCAAACTCAACAAGTCCGTAAAGAAATTGAAGTTCCGAATGATCACTCTGCAGTCGATATTTCCCTTTATTGGGAAAGACAATTGGATGTGCTCAATAGATCTTCAGGATGCATACTACCACATCAAAATGGACAGGCACTCCAGAAGACACTTACGCTTTTGGCTGGGAGCCAGTCATTTTCAGTTTTGAACACTGTCCTTTGGCCTCACTACAACCCCCAGAGTGTTCACCAAATTCATGGCAGTGGTAACGGCTCACCTGAGACATCAAGGATTCCAGGTGTTTCAGTACCTAGATGACTGGCTCCTCACTGCTACCACCAAGCATCAACTGATCAGAACCAGGGACAAGACTCTATCCTTGTGCACCAGTTTAGGCATCACAGTCAACCTAAAAAAATCAGCCTTATCTCCAATGCAGCACATTGTATTCTTAGGCTCAGAAATAGACTCAACCACCATGTCAGCAAGACTAACACCAGAAAGAGTAGATTCATTATGCAACCAAGTCAGATCTTTGCTAAACAGTCACAAAGTTCAGGCCAGGGTGGTCCTTCAAGTCCTAGGGACTATGGCTTCCTCCATTCTATTAGTTCCTCTAGCCCATCTGCACATGACAGTACTTCATTGGCTACTATTTGTACAATGGTCAATGCAGGATCTTCCCCTGTCTCATCAGATTCTCATCACAAACACCTGCAAGAAGGATCTGACATGGTGTTTGCACATGGATCAACTTCTCTTAGGTCATCCACTTCAAGCAAATGCAGTTTTGACCATGGACACCTCCCAGATAGAGTGGGGGGGGCATTATCTGGAAATGATGGTCCAAGGTACTTGGCAGAACCACGAGAACCACTTGCACATCAATGTTTTGGAGAGAAGAGCAGTGCTATATGCGTTGCAAGCACTTCACAGTTCTCTTCCCACTGGGACAATTGTGATTCAGTCAGACAACATGTCTGTCATGTGCTACATAAACAAGCAAGGGGGAACCAAATCTTATCCGCTTTGCCGAGAGGCCTTAGGGGTTTGGAAATGGGCAATGGACACTCAATGCTTTCTGGTAGCAACGCACATCCCGGGGAAGTCTAATGTGATAGCAGACAAACTCAGTCGAGCAATCCTCATGCCTCACGAGTGGTCCCTGAAAGCAGAAGTTGCAAAAGAGATCTTTCACAGATGGGGCCAGCCTTGCTGCGACCTATTCGCCACACACCTAAACACCAAATGCAGCAGCTACTTTGCCCTAATTCCCTATCCGGGGATGTCACCCAAGGATGCTCTAGTCCACAATTGCCCCCCCCCCCAGGACTCCTTTATGCCTTCCCACCTTTTCCTCATTCCAGATGTAATACAGAAAGCGAAACAGTTGAGGAGTACTCTGATCCTCATTGCTCCTTACTGGCCTTGTCAAGTCTGGTTTCCCTTCCTGTGGCCCTACCTATTGGAGGAACCATGGATTCTGGAACCATCTCTAGACCTCCTGATTTATCAATCGGGGCAGTTCCGTCCAACCATCCACACCTTAAAATTGACAGCATGGCTGCTCCAGTTCCACGAATAGCCAGGTGCATTTTCCCTCTCACCTTCAGTCAAACACATTCTCATTTCTTCCCACAAGCCCTCCACTAGGAAGTTATACTCCAGCAAATGGAAAAGGTTCTCTACCTGGGCTGTAAACCAAGGCTTAGATCCCTATACAGCTCCTATAGAGTCTATTTTGTCCTTCTTTGTGTCCATCTTTCATGAAGGAGCTGCAGCCACTACAGTTAGAGTTCAGTTAGCTGCCATCTCTAATTATCATTTTGGCTTCATGGGAAATCCCATCATGTCCCACTCTTTGTTCAAAACCTTTTTGAAGGGAGTTCTCCTTCTCAGGCCTCCAATCAAACAGCCACCAGAACCCTGGGACCTAAACTTAGTTCTCACATCCTTAATTTCTTCACCCTTTGAGCCTTCATCTTCATAGGATCTGAAATTATTATTTTAGAAAACACTATTTTTAGTAGCCATAACCTCTGCTAGGAGAGTCTCAGAACTGCAAGCTCTAACTATTCAACCTCCTTACATTGTTTTCCACAAGGATAGAGTCTCACTTAGGACTAATCCTTCCTTTCTTCCCAAGGTATGCACAGAACATAATATTAACACTACTATTGAGCTACCAGTGTTTTTTTCCAAATCATTCTAATAAATCTGAATACAGGCTACACCAATTAGACGTCCACAGAATTCTCAGGTTTTACCTTCACAGGACTAAAGAATTTACAAAATTAGATCAATTATTTGTTTCCTTTTTGGACAAAAATAAAGGCTTGCCTGTTTCTAAGGTTACCCTTTCAAAATGGCTTTCAGACTGCATTTCCTTTGCTTATCAGACTTCTGGTAGACAGTTACCCAACAAAGTAAAAGGCCACTCTACAAGAGCAGTATCAACTTCATGTGCCTTTAAATCTAGGCTCCCAATTGATATTATTTGTACAGCAGCTACTTGGGCAACTCCACATACCTTTGTCACTCATTACAAATTGGATTTGGCCTCCTGGGACAGGTCATCCTTTGGGTCCACTGTGCTGAAGAGTCTCTTCGATTGAGTCACCCAGGATAAAGGTGCTAGAGACGCTGTCCCATCCAAAAATTATGGCAAGATAGGACTACATAACATAAAGAAGTTATGTACTTACCATAACTTTCCATGTTTGTAGTCCATCTCACCTACATTCTTGCATCCCTCCCTCCTGCCCCCTTCCTGTTCCTAGAGGATCTGGTGGACTATACTTATGCTGTCTGACCTGGTTGTAGTTGCTGTCCACCTGGCACAGATAATGTTACACAATGTTTTATCTGTATGTATGCAGTTATTGATAGTTTCATAACTATTAGGTACTTATTGCTTTCTTGCAAACAAGATCTGGGAAATTGCCATGAGGCACCATGGGATAGGGGTTAGCCTCGAGCTTTAGTATCGGCCGAGTCGGAGCCAAATATCGGCTCTGAACCCATCCAGCAAGAATGTAGGCGAGATGGACTACAAACATGGAACATTATGGTAAGTACATAACTTCTTTTTCATACATTACAGATAGGACCTCAGTTCCATCCTCAGAACTGATACAGCTGTTTTCCAGCTCGCGCAAGCCAAAAACTCTCAGCTAAGAACCCACCCACAATGCCCCTCTCCTAGATACTCCAGATCTCATTTGCCACGTTCCTAGTCAGACGTGTTAGCCATCTCTCTCAAAATTAAGTAGTAAATTGGTTGTTTTTATGACAGTTTTTCTTCTAAATTACTAAATTTTTAGTCAAGTTAGCCTTTTCTCACTGTCGCCTATAACCTAGGCCTATTTCCTACCCTTTTCCTTGGTAATTTAATTTTTTTACCCTTTTTGTTACTGTCCCTCTCCCCTGTCTTTGACAGGCCTTCCCTTTTTACTACTGGTATTTCTTAACATAACATCACTGGTATTTTCTTTCTTAATTTTTCTATAGGACAGCATTGTTTCCTTACCATGTCAGACAAAGCTAAATTGGGTTTTAAACAGTGTGACAAGTGTAGACATAAGACGCCTAACTCAGATACACATGTCCATTGTGTCTACTGTTTGGGCGTGGATCATATTAAAGCTGATTGTGACATTTGTGCTAGTTTTAATAATCGCTTACTAGCAGAACATAAGAATAAACTTATTTTACAAGGTTTACTCAAGACACCTTTCTTGGAGGCTCTGTCTGTGTCAGAGGTCTTACCCCCTCCTAAGACCAAAAAATATAAGGAAAAACAGAGTCACTCGGTTCCTGCATCTCCATCAGTTACAGAACTGAGCCAGCTCCATGCTTCACCAGCGCCCTCGGTGTAGACCTCCTCAGCACCAGGATCTGTGTCTTCTCCCTCGGTGCCGACCATGGTATTCACTCCTATTTCTGTTCCAACCATGGCACCACTGACTTCGGTGCCATCCTTTATTCCCACAATGGCTCCGATTACTGTACATGCCTCGGCACCATCCCCATTCATGGTGCCGACAGTCTCCTTGGCTCCATGGGCTCCGATGACTGTACATACCTTGGCACCATCCCCGTCCAAAGTGCCAACAATTTCCTTGGCTGCATGGGTCCGATGACTGTACATGCCTCGGCACCATCCCCATTCATGGTGCCAACAGCTTCTTCGGCTCCATGGGCTCCGATGACTGTACATGCCTTGGCACCATCTCCGGCCATGGTGCTGACAGTTTCTTCAGCTCTATCATCTCCAAAATTCAAATACCTGCCAAGGGCAAGATATTCTTCAACTTACAACCCATTCTTGGGGCAGAGGTTTAGTACCTTTCCAGAAGGACCTGATTCCCTTTCAGCAGCCTCCTTTAGATCCACTAGGAGTTTTTCTGAACTAGACCTAGTGCGGGTTGTGGACCAGCTTCTGGCAGCTAGGGGATTGCACATTACAGCTAGACCTTCCGTCCCTCCTGGCCAGGAATCTTTTACCTCATATTCCCCTGCTTACCCTCCTCAAGCATCCACCCTGTTCCTGGTACTGATGTCTGCTTTGGCTTCCAGTTCTCTTGGAACCCCTCAACTGGAGGTGGACTCGAGTGGGCCTGCTATACAGGTGATGAAAAGGGTCATTCATTCCGAAGGCTCACAGCCAGCACCTAGGACACCAGTATTGGAAACCTCCCCTAGTATGCTCTTCTCCCAACATGCTATGTTAGGTCCCCAGGCACAGGAGTCACAAGAACCCCCTGTGAAGGGAACCCCTTCTCCAGAATCCTCCTCAGAAGATCCCACTGGAGAGCCACCCTGGAAGAAATGGTGCAAGAGGAAGCACCTTGACTCCACGGAGGAATCTATCACAGAAGACACTGATTGTGATGAGGAAGAAGGGTCCGCACGTTCTCCCCCAGACAATGTTTCATTCAGAGACATTCTCAAAATCCTCAAACAGCGGGGAGAATGGAAGTCCTCTAACCCTTCTTCTGAGGAATCAGTGTTTCTGCAGGCCTTCTGTGCCCAGCCATCTACCTCCTGGGTGACCCCACCAGCAGATGATCTTATTAAACTAATTGTGCAGCATGCCTGGAAGGCCCAGAACAATGTAGAACCTGTCTCTTGGAGGCCAGACAAAATGTTATCTACACCTGAAGACCTGCCTCATTGATCCAAGCAGCTGACAGTTGATTCTATGGTCATGGCGGCAGCCACCAAAAGGGAAGTGGCAGAAGATAGTTCCACTGTCCATCCTCCAAACAAGGAGTCCCAGACCATGGACAGATTAGGGAAGTGGACCTATGCATCAGCAACCTTCGCCATTCGGCCGCTGAATTATCTAGCACACTTTACTCGACTCCAAAAAGACCTAATTTCTGAAATGTCTTCCTCTTTGGTGGGGGTACTGCCTGATGAGGTGCGTGACACTGTCATCTCACAGCTAGCTACCCTTGAATCCATCTCGAACTCCTCGATGCATTTGATATCTCACACCACCGAGGGGGCAGCTCGGGCTGCCGCATCTGGTGTTGTCATGAGATGTAATGCTTGGATGCACTTGTGTGACTTCACAGACCACTTTAAATCTTCCTTTGACAATGCACCTGTCGAAGAATCTGCACTTTTTGGACCCAAGGTATGAGACACACTTGCACGTAGCGAGAAAGACAGAAAGACCTTGTCTGCTGTGGGCATACACTTTTCCAACCCCCCAAAGGTTCTACTCCAGGAACCAGAAGGGAGGAAAGATATGGTTCAAGAAATCACAAGAATCCTTTCATGACACTCGTGAACAATCCCCCCGGGGCAGAGGGGCAACTCATATGGAAGATGTCAGGGTAGAGGGGATCCACGTAACCAGGGAAACAGAGATTCTTTCTCCGGCAGACCCTAACAGCGCTCTTGAGTAGCGGCCTGATTGCTTTCCTCTAGAAGCAGTTGGGGGTCGTTTTTCTCTGCATCTACCAGCCTGGCATCTTATTACTACCGATATTTGGGTGCAGAGAATAATATCCAGAGGCTACCAAATACCATTTGACTTAACTCCCAGACCCGTCAAATGAATCCCCAATGTATCACCCAATCAGAGGGGAATTAGCAGCCTTAGAAATAGAAAAACTGCTAAGAAAAAGAGTCATCCAACCAGTCCCACCAGAATAGACAGGATCCGGGTTTTACTCCAGGTTCTTTTTAGTGCCAAAAAAGACATGGGACTGGAGACCATTCCTGGATCTCAGCCTACTCAGCAAATTTATCAAACCTCAAAAATTCCAGATGGTCACAGTACAGTCCATTCTTCCCTTCCTAGGGAGGGACTGTGCTCTATAGATCTACAGGATGAGTACTACCGCATAAAGATGGATCAGCGCTCCCGGAGGTTTTTCCGCTTCCGGCTGGGAGCCAATAACTACCAGTTCAGGGCAATGCCATTTGGTCTCTCGACAGCCCCCTGAGTGTTCACCAAATGTATGGCAGTTGTGGTAGCCCATCTTCAACTACAAAGATTCCAGGTGTTTCCCTATCTAGACGACTGGCTCCTAACTGCTCCAACCAGGAATCTCCTAGTTCACAGCCTCTCTTACACTCAAGATCTCACTCTCTGCTTGGGGATTACAATCAACAAAGACAAATCTCAGATGTCCCCAATGAAGACACCGGAATTTATTGGAGTGGTCTTCGACACAACATCCTGTCAAGCTTCTCTCCCCCCTCACAGGCTTTTGAAAATAATACACCAAATTCAAGACCTTCTTCCTCACACGTTTGTACCAGCACGTCTTGTACTGCAACTCTTGGGCTCCATGGTAGCTGCCATTGCTTTAGTACCACTGGCAAGACTGCACATGAGAATCCTGCAGTGGTTCCTTTCTGCACAATGGTTGTTGTTAATGCACCCACTCAACCACATGATATGCCTTACAAACTGTTGCAAGGAAAAAATGCTATGGTGGATGGAGCCACAAAAGAATCTTTGGTGTCGACCGTTCTGTCTTCCTCAACCGACGGCCATGATAACCATGGATTCTTCACTGTTAGGGTGGGGGGGAGCATTTTCAGGGAAAGACTGTCCAAGGCACCTTTACCTCCATCGAGGCCAACTTGCACATAAATGTCCTGGAACTGAGGGCAGTTCTCTTAGTGTTGCAAGTGTTCCATGCATCCCTACCCTCAGGGACCATTGCAATTCAGTCAGACAACATGTCAGTCATCTGGTATATCAACAAGCAAGGCGGAACCAGATCTTAACCCCTGTGTCGGGAAGCCATGAGGATTTGGCACTGGGCAATAGCTTCCAAATGCTTTCTTATAGCAATGCACATTCCCGGGAGTTCCAACCTTATTGCGGACAAACTGAACATCCTGATGCCTCATGAGTGGTCCCTCAACCCTGTAATAGCAGATTGGATCTTCCAACATTGGAGCAAGCCTTGCTGTGACCTGTTTGCTTCCACTCTGAACTACAAATGCAGGTGCTATTTTGCCTTGATCCCCCCTCAGCAGGAACCACCGAGGTACGCTGTTATGCACAATTGGACCCCGGGTGTTCTGTATGCCTTTCCCTCATTTCCCTTCATTCCAAAATTTCTCCAGAAAGCTCAGAGGTTGAAAAGCAAAGTGATCCTCATTGCTCCCTACTGGCCACGTCAAGTCTGGTTCCTGTTTCTATGGCCTCATCTGATTCACAGTCCGTGGATCCTGGATCATTCCCAGGACCTGTTATCCCATCCTCAGGGATTGATTCATCTGAACCTGCACAGTCTCAAGCTCACAGCTTGGTTCCTCCATTTCCAATGATTGCCAGGCTGCCTGACATCCCATCTCCTGTTCATGAAATTCTTCTGGCCTCACACAAACCTTCCATTAGAAAGGTTTATTCTAGTAAATGCACTAGGTTCTCTATTTGAGCCAAAGACCAGAACTTAGACCCTTTCTCTATGCCTCTTCAGAATATTCTACAATACCTGACTACTCTTCTAAATGCAGGAACCTCAGCTTCAGTGATCACTGTACATTTAGCAGCTATCACCAATTTTCATAATGGTCTTGATAATTCTTCAATTATGTCACACCGCCTATGCAAGACATTTTTGAAGGGAGTATTACATGTTAAACCTCTGGTCAAGCCTCCCTTAGAACCCTGGGACTTGACTCTGGTGCTTCAGTCTCTCACAGACTCTCCCTTCGAGCCCTTTGATTCATGTGATTTCAAATTTTTGTCATGGAAAACCATACTTCTAGTAGCACTCACCTCAGTGAGAAGAGTATCTGAGCTGCTGGCCTTGAGTGTCAAGAGTCCTTACTTGATCTTCCACATGGATAGGGTGTCCCTTCGTACTAACCCTTCTTTATTGCCCAAGGTCATTTCTGGCTTTTCCATTAACCAATATATTGACCTGCCGGTTTTCTTCCCAAGGCATTCTAATAGATGGGAGTACCTTTTGCGCACCCTTGATGTGCACCGGCAGCTTCGTTGTTATTTGGACAGGACTAAATCTTTCATGAAAACAGACCAATTGTTTGTGGCCTTTACAGGACCCAGATGGGGTAAATCTGTTTCTAAAGTGACTTTATCCTCTTGGCTTAGAAACGTCATTACCTTTATATACTAACAGAATAAAATACCCTTACCTTCCAGAATAAAGGCTCATTCTACCAGATCTATGGCTACTTCTGTAGCTTTTCATTCCAGAGCCTCTATGGATGATACATGTGCAGCAGCCACTTGGGCAAGACCTCATACCTTCATATCGCATTACAAATTGGATTTGGCCACCAAGGGATGAGCATCTTTTGGTTCTATGGTGCTCAGGAATATCCTTCCTTAGGGCCACCCAGGACTCAAGTAGCTGGGGACTCGGTCCTATCTGTAATGTAGGAACAAAGATTTACAACATCAGTTAAAGAAGTTACGTCTTATCATAATGTTCCATCTGTGTTGTAGATCTTTGTTCATTCATTACTTCCTGCCCTCCTTCCCCCTGCCTGGATTCCTGGTGGACTTTAGTAACTCCTGGTTAGGGTATTTGCTCAGACAGAGCCTCCTACCTTTTTCCTATTACTACATCTTTTATCTAGGGTGGGCAAACTCGATCTGGAGTATCTAGGAGAGGGGCATTGTGGGTAGGTTCTTAGCTGAGAGTTTTTGGCTTGCACAAGCTGGAAAATGGCCATATCAGTTCCGATGATGGAACCGAGGTCCTATCTGTAATGAATGAACAAAGATCTACAACACAGATGGAACATTATGGCAAGAAATAACTTATTTTTTTTATAAAAGTACTTTTCTAAAGCCTGGCCAGAATTCTACCCTACTTGTATTCAAAGAAGAAAAAACATTAAATAGCACTCCCAAGTTTACACACATAAAAATAACATTCATTGTTATCAGATAATATGGTATAACTACTATAATCAAAATAAAAAAAAAAGAAACAAAATGCTTCTTCCAACAATAACTTGAAATTGATTTAACATTCCTATCCTTAAAAGCTAATGGCTTAAATAATGCAAGTAAAAGATCAAACTTACTAAAATATTTAAATCTAAATAAGGCACAAGTAGTATTTCTCCAGGAAACGCATTTTAAGACTAATGATAGCTTTATTTGAAACCCTAAGGACTATACAGTCTTAGCTCAATCCTCCTATAGAACAAAGACAAAAGGAGTATCAATTATCTGGAAGAAAAACATAATCACTCCAAAAGTTATTTATAAATATGAAGACAAAAAAGGTCTACTAGCATTTGTTATAGTTAAACTTAATATTAATAACAGAATATGGACTTTAGCCAGTCTATATTGGTTCCCAGGAATTGGAGCAGGAATGGTTAAAAAAACACCTAGATTTTATTTCCAATCTTATACTGGGAGGAGATTTTAATTGTACCTAGGAAGCTTCTGAAACCACCAAGAAGTCTTTTCGTATAGAAACTATTTCAAAATCATTAAAAAGATGGATTGGTTCATTTAATTTAATAGATAATTTTAAAGTAAAAGATGATAAATCTTTATTATTTTCCCATAAAGACCACAGATTTGTAACACAAACCAGAATAGACAAATTATTCATAGTTCAAGATTTACAAACAAAAATCCTCAACTTCTCAATAGTTCCATGCCCCTTCTCAGCTCATGACTCACCAATAATGAAACTCCAAATAGAGTTCAAACTATTAATCTTTTCAACTAGAATTCCATCATATATCACGAAAATTAAAGAATTCAGACCCTGGATGTTATCAGAGCTACAAGTATTTCTCGAAATTAATAATGCAACAGAAATCAGTAGAGTTATGGTATGGGACTCATTAAAAGTGTATTTATTTGGTAAGACCCTTAGCTGGTACAAAAACAAAGTTAGAGAATGGGAATCTTAATCGTTAGACTTGCAAACCAGACTCTTGATAGCAAAATAAAAAAAAAAATCAGAATTGTCCAGAAGTTAAAAAGGAACTAGAGGAATTAAATAAAAAATATAATGAAATTCTAGCACACAAAACTTGTCTAGCCTTGGAAAAATTAAAATTAAACTCATTAGCCACCTCTCCCAGATATCTACATAACTTATCTACAAGAATTAAAATACAATCTAAAGCAAATAACATTAGTAGTATATAGCATGAAAAGAAAGGGAAAAAGTATCAGATATAGGAGACATCCTTGAAGCATTTTGGTTCTATTATATGGAACACTTCAAAAAAGATTTAGATAACATCCAAATAAACTCAGATACAAACCTTATCGATATAAAAAAAAATTCAAGAAAACTTAAAACTAGACCTGCAAAAACCTATATTCTACAAAGAAATTGTTGACAAGATAAAAGAAAGTAAATCTAACAAAGCTCCAGGGATAGATGGTATAATTACGGAAATTTATAAACTCTTCCCTTCAATAGTAATCTCCCTTTTTCATAAAACATTGCTAGAAGTCCAGTCAGAAGCAAAAATACCACCCTGATGGAAATATTCTCTCATAACACCAATTCTAAAAGATAATAAACCATCGGACTTCTACACCTCATACAGACCTATATCATTACTGAATAATGATTACAAAATATTTATGTCAATCCTAGCTAATACAATGAAAATCCCATTTTCAAAGACAATTAATAATGATCAAACTGGATTTATATATAACAGGCACACACATGATAATATTAAAAGGATACTTACTCTTATAGATTATTTGAATAAAGAGGCTAGAGAAACACTTGCAATCGGATTAGACATAGAAAAAGCCTTTGATTCCCTCAACTGGGAATATCTATTTAAAACTTTAGCATTACTTGAATTTCCTCCTCCCTTCATCTTATTACTAAAAAACATATATATTAATAACTTAAGCCTACATTAAATTAGGTCCTTTCACCTCAGAATCTATCCATATAACAAAAGGTACTAAACAAGGACCCCCCCCCCATCTCCTATTTTATTTGCTTTGGCTATAGAAATACTTGCAGAAATAATACATAATAATCCAAGAATAAAAGGAATAGAAGTCTATGAACAGCACATATCTAAAATAACACTTTTTGCTGATGATATTTTATTAACCCTATCAAACTCCAGAGAGTCATTAGAAGAACTAGAAGAAGTAATGGAGAAATTCTATAAGACTTCAGGTCTACACTTTAATAGATCAAAATCAAAATTTCTATTTTTAAATAAGAAAAAAGAACTACAAGTTATAGATAAATCCATCACAGGAAAACAAGAACTTAGCGAAATTATTTAGGAATAGTGTTATGCAAAAATCTAAACGAAACATTATTAATTAATTATAAAAACGTTACTGAAACAATAAAATATATATAGAAAAGTGGAACAAAATAATATTAACTTTTGAAGACAGATTGCAATTAACAAAAATGGTATTATTGCCAAAAATACTATATATAGCATTAGCAATACAGTTAAATACTGAAAGATGCATTCTTAAAGAAATAAACTCATGTTTAATAAAATTTTTATGGTATCCCAAAAAGAATAGAGTAGCTCTAACTCATCACATTAGACCCTTGAAACAAGGAGGATTGAACTACCCAGAAATAAAAACATGTATAAAAGCATCTGTGCTTAAAACCACAACAGACTGAATAAACTCAAATTATTTTGCTAACTGGAAAGAATTAATAATGGTTATATTAATAAATTAATTTAATATTTTAATCTATTAAAAAAATGTTAATATTAGACAAATCTAACAAACCCTGGTACATGCTACGAACTAGTATACAATATAACATAAAACCCTCTAAAACATTTCTGATTAATCTTTACATCAATTCCTTTGGGAAACTTATCAATGCAAACATAGATCTAAAACTTTGGTTTGACCTTTTAATCTGATTTACCATCACTAAGAACTTTCCTCACAAAATATATAGGGAAACAATAACCTCCTAGGAACAAAATGGATTCTTATGCTGGTTTCAAGGTGTAAAAAATTTAAATGTTTTAGATATACATATGATAAAAACTGCTTACAATATTCCAACAAAAGACTGGTTAACCTTACAAAGCATTCTAATGTGCACCCAAGATTTATGCAGATTAATTAATAATTCCTCATTTAAAGATATTCCAAATCTAATGTTTTCTATATGAATTTATATATAATAGTTGTGAAAGAAACATTCCATTTCAAATCTATACAAAGAGTTAATAACATACAAAACAATTCCCAAACCATCATACTGGCAGTTCTTAACAAAAGGTCAGTCATTACAGTTAACAGAAGAAATTAAATCTAACATCTTACTATCAGTTAATTACACCTCTAACATACAGTACTGGAAAATATTTAACTGTAAATACTTACACAGAGCATTTTTAACACCAGATAGAATTAGGAAAAAGAAGTTATGTCTTACCATAACGTTCCATCTGTACTGTTGATCCTCGTTCAGTCATTATGCATGGATATCGGTTCCGACCTCGCAACCGAGCCAGCCATTTTCCAAGCTCGTCAGCTACAAACTCTCGAGCTAAACTCTTACCCATAATTCCCATCTCCCTGTTACCTCAGATTGAGTTTGCAAGTCAAAAGAAGGTAGAGGCTACCTCTGGTCAAATAACCTAAGAGAACCGGATGGTGAGATCCACTAGAAGCCACAGGAGGGGGAAGTAGGGAGGGTCGTAATGACTGAACGAGAATCAACAATACATATGGAACATTATGGTAAGACATAACTTCTTTATCTGATATTGCTAATCCTCATTCATTCCTTACGCATGGGACAGAGTCCCCAGCTACCTCTATTCCTAGGAGGCTCTCATGGAAGGACATTCCTGAGCACCACAGAACCAAAAGATGCTCTTCCCCTGGAGGCCAAATCCAATTTGTAATGATTGATGAAGGTATGAGGCGTAGCCCAAGTTGAAGCTGCACAGATGTCATGTAAAGAAGCTCTGGCATGGAAGGCAGCAGAAGTTGCCACCCACCTTGCCGAATGAGCTTTCATGGTAGTAGGCAACGGGATACTACGTTGTGTATAAATGAAGGTCACACAGTCCTTCAACCATCTAGCTAATGTGACCTTAGCAACAGCAGATCCTAATCTGGGTCCAGAATAGGCCAAAAATAACTGGCCAGATTTACGAAAGGACCTAGTCCTGTTTCAGTAAAAATGGATTTGCCTGTGGATAGCTAGGGTATGTAGGCAATACTCTCCTCTGTTTGAATGACTGGGAAAGAAAACTGACAATTCAAAGGTTTGATTAATAGACATTTCAGAGATCACTTCTGGCAGAAATGAAGGATTAGTTCTCAAAGACACTCTATTTCTCTGAAAAAGCAAGTATGGACTCTTGATACATAAAGCTTGAAGCTCAGAGATGTGTCTGGCAGAAGTAATGGCGACCAAAAACAAGGTTTTCCATGACAAATACTTGAGGTCACAAAAAGAAGCTGGTTCAAAGGGTGGCATTGTCAGAGCTTATAGAACTAATGATAGATCCCATGGTTGAATAGGTTCTCTAAAAGGTGGCTTCAGATGATTCACACCTTTTATGAAGGTCTTGCACAATTTGTGAGACATAAGAGAGGAATCTTGGACACCCTCATGGAAATTAGAAATTGCAGCCAAATGAACTCTAATAGTAGAGGCCGATAGACCTGATTGGAAAAGGTCGGCCAGATAGTCAAGTATTATTGACACTGGTGCTGAGAAGGGATCTACTTGTTTATCTTTCAGCCAACAGGTAAATCTTTTCCACTTGCGTAGATAAGTAATTCTAGTGGAAGACTTATGAGATGCAATGAGAATGTCACGTACTGGTAAAGAAAGATCATTCTGCCTGGCAATCAAGGGAACTGGAGTAGCCACGCTGTGAGCTTCAGGCTGTTCAAGTTGGGATGAATCAGGATCTGTGGGTGTGAGATCAACTCCGGGGTTGGATGGAGAATCCATGGTCGATCTAGTAGGTGAGGCCAAAGGAAGGGGAACCAAATCTGACGAGGCCAATATGGTGCTATGAGGATCACCTTGCTCTTCAACTGACGGGCTTTCTTCTAAAACTGGGGAATGAGGGGAAAGGGTGGGAATGCATAAAGTAGACCCGAGGGCCAATCATGGACTAGAGCATCCCTGGGTGACTGTCCCAGAGGGTGAATCAGGGCAAAGTAGTTGCTGCATTTGTAGTTGGTCGGGGATGCAAAGAGGTCGTAGCAAGGATGGCCCCAGCGGTGGAAGATCTCCGCTGCTATCAAGGGATTCAGGGACCACTCATGAGGTTGTAGAATGCACCTGATGAGTCTGTCTGCTATCAAGTTGGAACTCCCGGGAATGTGTGTTGCTAGAAGAAAATGGTTGTTAGCCATCGCCCATTGCCATAACCTCATGGCCTCTCGACAAAGGGGGTAAGATTTGGTTCTACCTTGTTTGTTGATGTACCAGACCACCGCCATGTTGTCTGATTGAATCGCAATTGTCCCAGATGGCAGCAGGGGATGGAATGCTTGCAACGCCAGAAGCACTGCCCTCAGCTCTAGAACATTTATATGCAGATGGGCCTCTAGTTTGGACCAAGTGCCTTGGACTGTCTGTCCCTGACATAGCCCCCCCCACCCCATCAGGGAGGCATCCGTGGTCACTGTGGCCTTGGGTTGCTGGGAGGAGAAGGGGCGAGACCATTGTGACAGATTGTGTGTCATCCACCAATTTAAATCCTATTTGCACCTGTGGGTTACTCGAATCTTGGCTGAAAGAGGATGCTGAAAAGGATACCATTGGGAGAGCAGTAGCCATTGTAGAAGCCTCATATGAAACCTGGTCAGGGAGACAATGGTGATGGAGGCTGCCATGGAACCCAACAGCTGTAGAACAGAGTGAGCTGTGGATTTCTCCCTTGAAAGTATTGGAATCAGTTGTTGCTTTATCCTTAAAATTCTGTGCTTTGGAATGGCAGCTCTGCAGTTCTTTGTGTCCAAGATAACCCCTATGAATTCTGTCGACTGAGATGGGGTGAGATTGGATTTTTGCCAGTTTATGGTTAGGCCTAGCCTTTGTGCAGCGAGGAGAGAGTATGCCAGGGCTTCTTCCAGTAGATGCCTGGTGAGGGCAGAAATGAGCCAGTAGTCTAGGTATGGAAACACCTGGAACCCTTGAAGTCGCACGTGAGCTGTGACAACTGTCATACACTTTGTGAACACTCTGGGGGCTGTAGAGAGTCCGAAGGGCAGTATTCTGAACTGGTAGTGACTGGCTCCCACACAGAAGTGCAGAAATCTTCTTGAAGGCCTGTCCACTTTTATGTGGTAGTACGCATCTTGAAGATCTATCGAGCACATCCAATCATCTTTTTCCAAAAGCGGGAGGATAGACTGTATTGTGACCATCCAGAATTTTTGTACTCTCACAAACTTGTTCAATACATTGAGATCCAAAATTGGTCTCCGGTCCCCGGTTTTCTTTGGCACCAAAAATAGTCTTGAGTAGATTCCAGATCCTATCTGGTCTGGAGGGACTATTTGGATTACTCTCTTTCTTAGCAGCTTTTCGATCTCTAGTGCTGCTTCTTCCCTTTGACTGGGTGGAACGTCAGGAAGGTTTTTTGAAGGGACAGGACAAATATCAAAGTGGATATGATAACCTCTGGTTATAATCCTTTATAACTGCCAAAAAAATGAAAAGACAAACTTGAAAAAAACCACCGCAACTCACAACCACACCAGCGATATCCACGATATCCACGGACTCAGTGATCAAAATCCAAAAAGAAGCAAACATGCTGAACGCCAATGAGCAAAATGAAAGGTTTTATTTAAGCCAAACAATGTAGCTTTTCGTCGGCGCTCTGCACCAACTTCATCAGAATAAACAAACTCGCGCCATTGCACTGACTCCCTTAATATACAATGACCTAAAACACACGCCCCTCTTCCCTCCATTCAGTTTAAAGGCGCCGATACAAGGAATAATGACAATAATATAATAACTATTCCCTAAACTAAAAAATATCTTAGCTAACATCAGGAATATCTAACAATACTACAAATAACATATTAATGCAAACAAAAAGATGATAATCCTTTATACCCAAGAATCGGTGGTGATGGTTAGCCAGGCAGAAGGGTACAAAGAGAAACGACCCCCAACCACCTCCAGAGGAAAGGAGTTGGGCCACTCTTCAGGAGCGCTGGTAGGATTGGCCAGGGAAAGAGTCCCTGGAACCCTGGTTACGTGGACCCCCTCTGCCCCAAAAGGAGCATCTTCCCTGTGAGTTTCTCCCTCTGCCTCTAGGGGGATCTCTGCCTGTGTGTCACGGAAAGGACCCTGAGATTTCTTGAACCATATCTTCCCACTTTTTTGGTTTCGGGAGAAAGCACGTTGAGGTAAAGAATAATGGACACCTATGGCAGAAAGGGTCTTACCATCCTGTTCACACCTTGCCAGTGTGCTTTTAACTTTGGGTCCAAACAACGAAGAGTCCTCAATGGGAGTGTTAAGAAAGGAAGCCTTAAAGGGTTCCACGAAATTGCACAAGCGTATCCAGGTGTGTCGTCTCAAGACCGCAGCTGAACCCGCCACTCTAGCTGCTCCTTCTGATGCGTGAGATATCAGTCGCATAGAGGAGTTATATATTGACTCAATGGTGGCCAGCTGAAAGGCCACTTTGTCACAGACCTCATCAGACATGGCACCAGTCAAGGTTTCAGAGAGCTCAGAAATCAGATCCCTTTGAAGCCTGGTAAAGTGTGCCATATAATTCTGGGACCTGAAAGTAAAGGTCGCTGATGCAAAGGTGCACTTCCCTATCCTGTCCAGGGCCTGGGACTCTTTGTCAGGTGGATGGACAGTCTGGCTTTCTTCTTCTGCCAGATCCTTTTTTGTTGCGGCCGCCACCACCAGAGCATCCACAGGAAGACCTTTTGACCAATGGGGATTCGTAGCAGGAGGGGACAAAATCTTATCTTCCCTCCAGGGAATAGCCTCGACGGTGTCAGGAGCCTTCAACGCATGCTGCACGATGAGCCGGACTAGTTCATCGGCAGGTGGAGTAACCCAGGAGGTAGGGGGCCGGGCGCGAAAAGCCTGCAGGAACACAGACTCCTCTGAGGTTGGATTAGAGGGCTGCCAGTCACCTCTCTGTTTAAGGATTTCGAGGATATCACTGAAGGATACCTCAGAGGGTGACCGAGGGGATCCTTCCCCCTCATCAAAGTCTGTGTCTTCAGTAAGGGACTCCTCTGTGGATTCCATGTGCTTCCTCTTACACAAACTTTTCCAGTGGACTTCCTTAGAGGGAAAAGCTGGGGAGACAGCGGAAAAGGTGTTTCCTGTGGGAATATGTCCTGAGGCCCTTGCACCCAGTGTCCGCTAGGTGCAACTTGTGAAACCAGTGTACCAGAGGAGGGTGGGGGGATAAATAGCCCAGTATCACTAGCAGAAGCGAAAGCCTTCTCCATCAGTTGAAAGGCTGGTCCACCTAAAAAGGAGTGAGTGTCCAGGACAGGGGTCACCCCTCCCCTAAGTGGCTCAGCCTGCTGACTCGGAGTCCCCAGATGGCTGTGGAGCAGCAAATTATGCATGTCACAACTGTCACCCTAGGTCATAGCAAAACTTTCCTACTACAAAGGCAACTGTGATTCCTTAGTGAGATCAATAAAGGGAACCGCAGAGGGGGAAGACTGAGCTATATCAATGGACTTCAAAGGCAATGAAGGAGGAGAGTAAGAAGGGGTCTTTGGGGATGGGCGATCACCTACCAAGGAAGGATAGGTCCGGGGAGCGGGATACCTCTGGCCAAAAGCACTTGATCCACAAGACGCAACACATCGTGTTCGGAAAGGCTTCTAGTGGACCTCACGGAGACTGAGGGAGAAACAGGCCTGTCCACAGAAGAGACAAACTCAGTGCCCACCTCACCAGTCCGCACCGAGAACAACGGTGCCAAGAGAGACTGGACTATGGGTGTCTGCACTGAGGAAGTCATTGGTGCCGAGGTCATGGTCTGCACTGACACAGGGATCGGTGCCAAAGTGGTTGTCGGTACTGAAGCTGGAACCAACAAAATTGGAGCCAACAACTGAGGTGTCAGTTCCGAGTAAGATGTCAGAGCCGACGTGGTCAAGGTCTGTGCCGATTGAGCAGTCGATGCTGATACATTACTTGTATTAGTCTGAACGGAGGAGCCCCTCGGTGCTGATATAGTGAAGGCTGCAGGAGAAGACGAAGCCGAGATCACTAATGGAGCCGACGGCCTTGGTGCCGAAAGTCTAGGCACCGAAAGCACTGGGGGTGACTGAGTGAGCTCCGGAGAGGAAACTTTAGCCTTTTTAGGTTTTGGTTGGTGGGAGTCCCCAGCCGGGGACGAAGACAAAGACTTGGCCTTAGTATGAACATCCAAAATTTTCTTGTGGGCTCTAGGAGGGGTTGAGGCCTCCGACCCAAAAATAGCCTCTGAAAAGGGAGATTTAAGAAGTCCCTTCAGCAACAACTTGTTTTTTCTTTCTAACAAGGACCTGTTAGAAAAATTTTCATGGATATTAGAAGGCGGGTCAACAGATAAATGGGATGCCCCCAAACAATAAACACACAGAGTTTGCATCAGATGTAGGTAATTTGTGTCCACAATCAGAACACCTTTTAAAACCCAGACTACCTTTCACATCTGCCATGACAGAAAAAGGGATAGTAGAAAGGATACCAGCAATGGTACAAAAGAATACCCGAAGGTATGAAAAAAAAGGAAGATTACCAATGATGGTAGGGGAGAAATACCTCGCGGTAAAAGGTGTAGAGAAAAGAGAGGAAAACTCAATAAAATATCTTCACTAGACGGGATAGGGTAAGAGACAACAAATATAAACTTTTCTGACAGAAAAGGTTATATAAATGACTATTCTGACAACAAATAACTATACTTAGCTCAAGAGAAGCAGCCTGACACGAGCGAATGGCAACGTGGCAAATGAAATCTGAGGTAACAGGGACAGGGGGATTATGGGTAAAAGTTTAGCTCGAGAGTTTGTAGCTGACGCGAGCTTGGAAAATGGCTGGCTCGGTTCCGAGGTTGGACCTGATACCCATGCATAAGGAATGAACGAGGATTAACAATATCAGATGATCAGTTCTACTACAAATGTTTTTTGCTGGAGGTGTGAAAAGTCAAATAAAGCAGACTGGATTCATATTTTCTATGAATGCAATAAAATTAAATCACATTGGAATGGAATTAATCATTTTTACAAGCTTTATTTAATGAATCCTTTACTTTAACTAAAGCATTGATTATACTAAATGTAAATGAAGATTCCCTACCTGAATAAGACAAATATGTATTTGTTATGGACAATACTTGCTATATCTAGGAAATGCATAACCAGGAGGTGGAATTCAAATATACCACTGACCTTGAAAGAATTCTACACTTTACTGAAGACAACTGCATCGATGGAAATAAAAATCAAAGAACTATGAATCTATCCCAGGTCACTGGTAAATAATCCTTGGAAGAAAGTTATATCTTTGTTGGACACTCTGCAATAATCAATATTGCATCTCTGATAACTGATCTGTCTATTCTATATTTACTAACATGCTGTGTATATAGTTGTAAGTCAGGCTATTGTAAATATTGTATATAGTTGTTTAAAATGATATTTAAAAATATTATGTAAATGTTTTAATTGAAAACAAAATTATTTTAGTAAAAAAAAATAAAATTAACTGCTATAGAAATATATAAAGGTCTACAATCATTCACTAACTACTTGCATTGTACACCACTATTCAAATACTCACTTACAGTTCCACTGCTGAAAAACACACACTCCCAATGGACCTCAGAACTACAAACACTGGTCTATCACTAGTGTAGGATTCTAAAATAAATCATGAGCATGGCTTATGTTCTGGCCATAATGCAATCACTGCTCTATATGAAGCAACCAGAGTGCAAGAATGCATTTCTTTGTGCAAGTGTACTTATTGACCTTAAACATGCATCTGAGATGGTCAACCACTTTTCTTACAAAAGCTATGCAACATAGTCTTCCACACATTAGTCACCTCTTTGCTACAAAACTATCTAACCAACAGGACCTTTAACCCAGAACTCAACTTCACTTCTGAAACATTCTCTTCTTCAGGGGTCCTTCAAAACTCCATCCTTGGTCCAACACTTTTTCTTATCTATAAATGATATAACTATGTGTATCCCATAACTCACCTATTTTATACACAAATAACATTCTCCTCTAACAATCATCTCTATTAAAGAATCAGAAGTAAAGTTATAGAAGAACTTTTCAGCCATCTGTACTACATTCAAAATAAGCTCCTACTATACCTTACCAAATCTGTATTTTTGGGACATCTTAAAAACGTAAAAGACAGTCTCTGTATTTGCATATATGACATACATTCAAATACAATCTCTCAAGTTAACTCCTACTGGTACTTCAGTACTGAGGGCTTCTTCTTGATCCCTCACTGAACTTCACTAACCGCAACAAAAGTACTGTGGTAAAAGTACAAAACCATCTGAACGTCTGCTATGCATCAGCCAGCCATCTCGCACATGAAGCCAAATCACTACTGGCTAAAGGTGTGCTCATCCCAAAAATTCATTTGGACTTCCCTTGAAAACTCTTAACTTAGCCTGTAACATTAACATATTGTAAACAATTTTAAATAAAATATGTTGTGTTTTTAATCCATCTTCATCAATCATCTAAAGAGACCAGTTGGCATAATGGTTAAGGTCTTTGCCTCCCATACACAAGATAAAAGGTTTGATCCTAACCTCTGACCAATGCTGTTTGGAATTTGCACGTTTGCCTTGTGTCTCTGTGGGGTTTCCTCCCACATCCAAAAAACATGCTGAGTGTTTTCATCTCAAACTCACCAATGACTGGAGCTGTGAGCAGCAGCACAGACTCTACATGGTGCCCTATAGGGGGAAGAGTTGTACAGACCAACCGCTTTGGGCATCTACTGTGCTGCACAGTATCCTCAAGATAGGAGAACACGGATCACGGACTGTGCACCACAGCAGGGCTAGCCAAGCAATGATGTAAAATATGGCTCTAGGTGATTCAGTCATGTTGATTAATGTCTCCAAAATAGGCACAGGAGATAAGTGGGCACAGGAGATAAATGGGTTGAGGACCCAGCCTACTCTGACTTATGCCAGGGACTCTTGCTAATGGTGGGAGGGGTATAAGTGCCACTATTGGCCAGTGTGTGCCTGCCATAAAGCCCAGTGACCCTGGGTCAATAAGCTACTGCCCGGCCTGCCATAAGGCCCAGATAAGCTACTGGCCAGCTTATGTCTAGTTGCCCAGCCGGTTACCTGGGATAGCTCTGTTGAGCAAAAGTTGGACGTAAAACCAACCAACCTGCCAAACATGAACTGAGAATTGCTACGCTTTATGTAGGTTCACTGACAGGATGCAGCATGGAAGTGGATGACATGATGATACGGAGGAGGCTGGACATCCTATGTATCCAAGAGACGAGATGGAAGGGCAGTGCAGCAAAGCCACTTGGCATCAGAATTAATGACAGACTCATGGCAATCAAGACTCCAATGTAATGATAGGGCAGTATTCATAATCTCAATCTATGCCCCACAGCAGCATTGTGACAGTGAGGAAAAGAGCGCATTCAGACAGAAGTTGCAAGACCTACTAGATAAAGCAAGACAACATGAACTGCTGTTGATAATGAGTGACTTGAATGCAAATATCGGGAAAGGCAAAACAGGATATGAGGTCTGCCTGGGTCAACATGGATGGGGCAACAGGAATAAAGGAGGGGAAGCCAGTCTAGACTTCTGTCTGGCAAGTCACTTGATAGTAGCCAATACATAGTTCAGAAAGAGAGAGACAGTCACAAGATCATATACAAGAGTAGCCAACATGCAACTCAGGTAGAAGGAAAAAGCACTAGGATAGAATCCATGATTGCAAATTTATCCCCAGTGAAACAGTAGACCCACTAGTTGCCACAATCAGCTGCAAGCAGTGGCCAGAGAAAGCTCTAAGGTCAACAGAGACCAGGCTGAAGACCTGGAAGTTGACTGCAGAGAAAGTACAACAGTTCAAGAAATTACTCAGTGCACTACCACCCCAAGAAGAGGAGGAAATAGGTGGAGTTGAAAAAGATGGCAGTGCCTAAAAACAGCATGTTAGGACTACAGAAAAGATATGTGGCCAAGCCAGGTATGGAAATAAGGTATATAAGGAAAGCTGGTGGTGGAATGCAGACTACAGAAAAGATATGTGGCCAAGCCAGGTATGGAAATAAGGTTTATAAGGAAAGCTGGTGGTGGAATGCAGACATTCAGGAAGTCATCAAAAGAAAGAAAGAGTGCAGAAAGAAGTGGGAGATAGAAAAGACAGATCAGGATAGGAAAGAGTACTGGTTGGCTAAAACAGAAGTTGCAATAGCAAAGAATAGGGCATCGGAGGCACTGTACCAGCTTCTGGAAAGTGACTCAGTAAGTGGCCCAAAGAAACTATATCTGGTTGCAAGGCAAAGACAGAAAGATAAAGAAGAAAGTCAGACACCCTTCATAAGGGATGCCAGCAACAACCTGCTCACCTGTCCACAAGACATCAAAGGCAGATGGAAGGAGTATTTCCAGCAGCTTCTGAATGAAGAAAACCCCACAGAAGCTGTACTGCCCCAGAAACAGCTTGTGATGAGAGAAGAAAAGGAGCCCACCCTAGAAGAACTAAGAACAGCACTATGGAAAATGAAGTCAGAGAAAGCAGCAGGCTCAGACGAGGTCACAGCAGATATGACTAAGATGCTAGGTGAGATAGGGGAGAAATGGGTCCTGAGGGCACTAATAGCAGTGTGGAGTGAAAGGTGTATCTCAGATGACCGGAGAATAAGCATACTCATGCCACTGTACAAGAATAAAGGGGACATCCACAACTGTGGGCAGTACAGAGGCATCAAACTCCTATCGCATTGCATAAAAGTTCTGGAGAGGGTGACTGATAAATGAATACACAGATTAGTAGCATGTAAGATGGGAGATGAGCAGTTCAGATTCAGATCAGGATGCAGCACAATTGATTTGAGGTTGGCAGTGAGACAGATACTTGAGAAGAAGCTAAAGATGAGGAGACAGTCCAACTAGGCATTCCTAAACTTGGAGAAAGCATATGACAAGGTCCCAAGAAAGCTGATCTGGGCAGTATTGTGGTGGTTTGAAATCCCAGAAACACTGATAGAATTAGTGCGGACTATGTACAAGGAACCAATGACTCAAGTACAAACAGTGTTCAGACTCACAGAGGGGTTCCCAGTGGGAGTGGGTGAACACCAGGGTTCAGCTTTGAGCCCACTGCTGTTCATACAGATGATGGACTACATTAGCAAACAGGTCAGCGGGGACAGATCCACAAAGTTGCTGTATGCAGATGATGTGGCATTACAGGCAGACTCTGAGCTAGAACTTCAGCAAAGGATAGGAGAATTGAATGCAAAACTGAAGGCACATGGGATGAAACTAATCACAGGTAAGACAGTGGTAATGGCAGCAAACTGGGGAAATCAGAAGAAGCTGAGACTAGAGATAGAAGGGAAAATAGTGCAACAGGTAAACAGCTTCAAGTATCTGGGAGAGGTGGTTGAGTAGAAGGAAAGTCTGAATGAAGAGGTCAAAGCTAGAATCAGTGGGGCTGCAGCCAACTGGCATAGAGTGTCAGGTGTAGTCTATGACAGAAGAATGCCAAAGAAGCTGAAAAGTATGGTGTACAAGACAGTGGTGCAACCAGTACTACTGTATGGTACAGAAACATGGACAGTAAAGGCAGAACAGTTGAAGAAGCTAGAGGTGATGGAAATGAAGTCCTTGAGAAGGGTGGTAGGATGCACACTGTGGGACAGACAAAGAAATAAGGACATAAGAGCAGAAGCCAAAGTAGCTCCAATTGCAGAAAAGACCAAAGAGAACAAATTACGGTGGTTTGGACATGTGCAGAAAAGCAGAAGACAATATTGTGAGCAAGATTTAGGACAGACAGGAAGAAGGTAAGAGGAAGTAAGGATGTCCAGCAAAGAGGTGGATGGATTGTGTGAAAGAAGATATGCGACAGTCAGGCATGAGTGCTGAAGAAGGCAGGAGTGTGGCACTAAATCGAGAGTTGGTGACAGTTAACATGATACTCCGACCCCATGTAGAAGAATGTGAAAAAGGGAGCTGATGATGATGATATTAATCCATCTTCTTTCAACAATCACTCTCTTTCACTGCAGAGGGCTAACTGACTTATGTTACAGCTAAGCAACCTTCCTCAAACCAATTTTGAACTTATCAGCTGAAGATACTGTCCCTCTCTATCCCACAAACTCACTTAAATAATAAATACATTTGTAAAAAGTCCTTCCTTCAATAAGCTTATTCCTGCAAACTGGAATAATTTCCCAGGGATATCAGAAGTGAAACAGATTTCTTGATACTTAGGTAAAAAGTTTAGAAACATCTACAAGGTATTTAACAATGCCATTCTCATAAAGATCTTGGGTAAAATGTAGATCTACTTAGCTACAGATCAATCTAGGTGGCTTAGTTTTTATGTAGACCCTGTCTAAGCACACTGTACCTTCTTTTTAATCTTACTTTATTCTTCACACCAATAACCCACAACTGTCTACTCCACACCAGCTGGCATTAACTTATCTATAACCCTCCTGTTTCTCATACATGTCCTCCATACCCTTCATTTTATCCTCACTAACACTTCAACTTCCTCCCCCTTAAATTTTTTCTTCTCTACTCCTTCTCCTAACACATCAGATGACATTCTTTTTTTCCTTGGCAGCTTTATCTACTGCACGAGTGCTTGTGTGTGAGTGTGTACAGACATGCACACACACACATGTATGGGCTCTGACTTGTAATATCTCAGTTCTCTTATAAACTCACTAGTTTCCAGATGAAAAGTCTTCATTATGTACATAGATTGTATTGCATCAGTATATGTTACCCTACGTTGTACATCGTTCTCAAATTGTAAAGGTTTCTACAGTGTATGTATTATTGTACCCTACCTCTGAATATTAACCTGTTTGTTTGTATTGTATACTGCCTCTGCCCTAGGTAATAACAGAAGAGGTTCCTTGGACCAGCCCAAGTACCCAGTTAACAAACTAAAATAAATATAATTAAAGTAATAACAAAGGCAAACACAGTAGGCTTGCCATCCGAATGTGATCTATTTTCTATAATTAAATAATTATATAATTATATACATTTAAATATTAAATAGACTATTCAAATAATCCTGCTACACATCAAATGTATCGGCAATATACAATTGTTAAGATGTCATAACAACATTTATACAGTCATAATATTTGCCTCCAAATTTAGACCCCTAGGGTATAAGGTACCATAATTTAAAATTAATCTACTTTCCAAGCTATGTAGCCTATACTTTAGATCACCCCCTCTAATATTATAAGGGCTGGCAAGTGCACTAAAAATGAATGTATTATTATTATCCCCATGAGACTTGCAAAAATGTTCTCCCACTGGACTATTAAAATTCTGATTTCTGATGTCTCCCAGAATTCAAACTTTTACTGCCCTCTTAGTTTGACCAATGTACCACTTGGTTGGATTGCATCCACAACCTATTATATACACAACTCTGCACGAATTGCAAGAAAATCTGTTGTTGTTTTCAAATTTCTTGCCATTAATTAAAGTGCCTGACAGATTTTTTACAAACTTACAAACCTTGCATCTCCCACAAATATACATGCCAACCTTAGTAGATTCATTATTTCAAAGTGTTCTATTAAGCAGTTCCTTCATATTAAGGTATCTCCCATAGGAGAACCTTATCAACCCTGGAAATAAGTCACCCACTGTGTTATATAAACATACAATATGCCATAATTCCTGTATCAAACTCATCATTATGTTAGAAAATGGTGAGTATTTAGATACAAAGAATAGCTCTTTGGCTACACCGTTAGGCTTCAGATGACTACTTACATATTCTTTTCTCCTAACATTGCTCTTTTCACCACATAATACCTGGTGCACTGCTTCATCCAACAAGATCTTATCATAACCCCGTTGTATCAACCTGTCCCTACTCTGTAAGAGAAAATACTCCTTACATGCTTCATCAAACGTATTCCTAACAATATGCCTGAATTCTCCTACTGGAAGTGAATTCAATAAATGTGGGGGGGGTGCATACTTTCTGCGAACAAAAAATTGTTCACAGCTGTCACTTTCCTAAATGGTCTAAACTGAATAGTATAGTTGTTCCCTACATAAAATTCAACATCCAAAAATTGAATCTAGATATTGCCCATAACCAAAGTAAACGTTAATCCATGAAAGTTTGTGTTTAATTCAGAAATAAAATCTTCAAACTCTGATGGCTGGCTCTTACAGACAAAAAAAGATTATCGATAAATCTCTTGTAGCATACTATTTTGTCTTCCAGAAGTTACTATTATACATGAACAATTTTTCAAAAAGCCCATGTATAACACAGCATAACTGGGTGCATACTACACACCCATTGCTGTACCTTTCTTCTGTAAATATATCCTGTTGTGGACTGCTTCCAGACCATATTTGTGCTGTATGGATGTTTATAAGGAATTGACATCTACTGTAGCCCAATAGTAATCATCCTGCCACTTAATGTTAGAAATAATCTTACATAGATCCTGAGTGTTTTTCAATTGAGAAGATATCCTAGATAAATATTCCTTCAATACAGAATCTATGAAAAGTGCCACATTGTACACAAAAGAGTGGATACCAGAGACAATCGGTCAATTACAGTAGGAGAATTCAGGTGTTTTGTTAGGAATACGTCTGATGAAGCATGTAAAGAGTATTAGAGCAATATTAGGAGAAAAGAATATGTAAGTAGTCATCTGAAGCCTAACTGTGTAGCCAAAGAGCTATTCTTTGTATCTAAATACTCACCATTTTCTAACATAATGAGGAGTTTGATACAGGAATTATGGCATATTGTATGTTTAGATCACACAGTGGGTGACTTATTTCCAGGGTTGATAAGGTTCTCCTATGGGAGATACCTTAATATGAAGGAACTGCTTAATAGACCACTTTGGAATAATGAATCTACTAAGGTAGGCATGTATATTTGTGGGAGATGCAAGGTTTGTAAGTTTGTAAAAGATCTGTCAGGCACTTTAATTAATGGCAAGAAATTTGAAAACAACAACAGATTTTCTTGCAATTCGTGCAGAGTTGTGTATATAATAGGTTGTGAATGCAATCCAACCAAGTGGTACATTGATCAAACTAAGAGGGCAGTAAAAGTTCGAATTCTATAACATTTGGGAGCCATCAGAAATCAGAATTTTTGCAGGTCTCATGGGGGTAATAATAATACATTCTTTTTTAGTGTACTTGCCAGCCCTTATAATATTAGAGGTGGTGATCTAACGTATAGGCTACACAGCTTGGAAAGCAGATTAATTTTAAATTATGGTACTTTATACCCTAGGGGTCTAAATTTGGAGGCAAATATTATGACTGTATAAATGTTATTATGACATCTTAACAATTTTATATTGTTGATACATTTGATGTGTAGCAGGATTATTTGAATAGTCCCTTTAATATTTAAACGTATATAATTATATAATTATTTATTTGGATAATGATAAGGTGTTTCCAATGGTTCACTTGGTATAAATATATGTTGGTGCATCATGATAATTATCCTTGAAGGCAGGGGTGTAGCTAGGATTTTCAAATTTGTACTGACAGCTCTCAAACTGCTACCCCCCCCCCCCCAGCCAAGCTACGGCCATTCTCGTAATTCCCGGTTCGCTCTTTTAGTGTCGATGAAGAGGCATTCGCTGTAATGCCGCTTCAGTAATATAATATAAATTTACTCAAACTCGGTTCCTTGAATTGAAAATTAACCTGAAATGTCAGTTCTTTGAAAAATGCAGCATGGTAGCTGGGGTAGAGACTTTATGCTTTTGTTTTCTGTAACTAAGGTACAGGTTTTGAGTTTGAGTAAATTACTAACCACCTGCTACCACTAACTAGGATGTTTCATTCACACACACACCCCTACCTACCTCTTAGTGCAAGAAATATGGACAAAGCCTAAAATAAACAGGGACAGATATTAAATAATGTTCTCGTGAACTTAGAAAGTTGCTAGAATAACAGGATTTGTGCTAGTATGAATTTTTCTAAAGGACATGAAGTCTGAAGCTCAAATGTCTGTCATTATTGAGCAATTTCAGCCTTCACTGATTTTCTAGAAAATCACAAAATTTATGAGGAACAGACAAAAAATATGGGGCAAAAATCTGGACATTCTGCAAAATTTGGACAGTTGAGAGGTATGCTACCTACCACACACACACACACACACACACACACACACACACACACACACACACACACACACACACACACACACTCTCAACCTCTTACAGCAACAAACTCATAAATAAAACTGAGGCAAAGGCCCAAAAATAAGGACATTTTTTTTAAATATTTCTCTTATAAACTTAGAAAGATAATAGAATAGTAGTGGGTCTTGCATCAGTACGAATTTTCTGAAAGGTATGAAATCTGAAACTGAAATGTCTGCATTATCTTCTAACTTCAGTCTTTAACAATTTGCCACTAATTTGCCAGAAAACTGCAATTTTATGAAAAACGGACCAAAAATGTGATGCAAAAATATAAAATTGCCAGACAATACAGCTGGGAACCTGTCAAAGGAGGGACACCATTTTAATATGAGCACAGTTAACTTAGAGCAGCTGACAAAATTAGAGAATCTACATGCATTTCTGAAATAAAAGTAATGTATAACTCTGATCATTACAGTTATTTATAAAAGTAAAGTAAACCCTCTATGTTTTCTTCCAAAATTGATATTTTGTGGAGGGATCATTAGGGGAAGAGCAACATTTTGAGCCAAAATCAGGGGCAGTTGAGGTTTGGCTATGCCTAATTCTATAAAGCAATTTGCATGTACCTCTCAACCTGTTAATGCAATAAATCTGGACAAGGCCAAATATATTGAGGGAACATATAAACAGTACTAAAAATTGCTCTTGTATAAACTGGGACAGTTGATAGAACAGGTCTTATTTTAGCATGCATTTTTCTGAAGGTTATAAAGTCTGAAACTAGTGTGTCATTATTTAGTGACTTAATTCCTAAATCATTTGCCAGAAAACCACAAATTGAGGAACAAACCAAAAATAAGAAGCAAAAATCTATTCATTCTTTGAAAATCTGGACAGTTGGGAGGTATAGTTCAGCTGGGGCTGTCTAGGTTTGCCGCCTTCCCCTCACAAAACCATGGTCGAATGGAGCCTCCCTGCAGCCATTCCAATGATCCATTACTTTGCTATTTCACTCCATTTACCATAAACACTAATGTGCATACTGATTTACTTCTATGATGATTTGAACTTCATTTGAAAGTTTTATTTTGCATTTTACAGCACAAACACTAAGACATCTGCTAAACAAACTTGGCATTAAAACTTCTCTGCCCTTGAAACTCACATTCATTGAAACAACATTGAAACCCACATTCAAAGAAAAATACATTTTACCCGTGGCAGATAAAAATTAATTCTGGGCTGCTTTTAAATCATAGGCCCCTTGCATATGAAACATACATGTGCTCTTTGATACACCTTCCTATTGCTTTGAACATTTTTCCAGTAAACAATGAAACAAAACTGCCCAATTCAGAACATTTCCATCATAAACGTCTAGTCAAACTTCTACAGTCCACCATTATCAGTAAATAATATGCACAATCTCTGAAGTAGTAAAAAAAGTCATCTAAATAATTCCACATTAAATAAATCTAACTAATGAAGAGGTTGCTGCTAGCAATCACCTTTATATTTCATGACTTCACCGTAAAATAGTGTCTGATGCCCCTGAGGAATAAATTGCCTAAATTACATTAATAATAAGCTAGTAATATTGCAATAGAAAATGGATGGCAAACTGATAACAGGCTCGTAGTTAGTAGTACAGCAGCATTCACCCCTTATGGGAGTAGAACCAACAACCTTCTGCATTAAAAGCAAGTACACAACATTTTGTGCTACTAGCAATGTGAGCCGACTTAGCATAATCAGCACTAAACTTCTCTTCCCTGCAGCTCTCAGTTCCTTGTAAAATCTACGCAATACTCAACTACATCTCAACTTCGCAGCACAAGAAGTCTGGAAAAAGCCAAATTTATTGGGGTGGGTCAAAAGGGCAAAAAACAGGAACACATTAAACATTGCTTGTATAATCTTGGAAAGCTGCTAGAATAAAATGCTGTGTTACCATCATACATTTTACTGCCAAGGTCACTGTGCAAAATAGTCAGAAGTCAGAACAACATACCACTATGCCAAATCACCTGCTTTGTGAAAGAGAGGAAGACTGAAACTTAAATGGCTATCATTTAATGAATTCAGTTCTCACCATAGCAGTCAACCTCTTAGCACAAAACACCTGGACAAACCCAGTAATGAGGGAATACAGCCTTCAAACATATTCAGTGAATTCAGTTCTTGCCATAGCTGTCAACCTTAGCACAAAAAACCTGGACAAAGCCAATAACAGGGTATTACAGTCCCAAAAATAAGGACAAATTTCAAATAGTCATAAACTTAAAAAAATTGCTATAAAAAGGTTGTGTTAGTATATATTTATTGCTAGAATAAAAAGTTGTTTTACTATGTCACAAACACAGGGATAAGATGCAGACTCCACACAGAAGGCACCCCAGCCAAGAATCAAACCAGAAAACCTACAGCGGTGAGGCAACAATACTGCCACTGCACCATCAAATATGTAAGGAAGTAAACATTCAGAAACCTGAAGTCTGAAATTTAAATGCCTGTCAATTTGTTAATCAGGACAGTCTGACTTGGAACAAAAAAAACACAATTCTCAGCAGAGGCCCAGGAAAAAATAATGCAGACATGTCTTTGTAACATGGGAGGACACAAAAGCAAACCCACACAAACACAGGGAAAAGATACAGACCCCCCCACAAAGAAGGCACCCCAGCCAAGAACCAAACCCAAGAACCTACAGCTGTGAGGCATCAATGCTACGTTGCTACCACTGCACCATCAAATTTCAAGCATTGCAATATTTGAAAAACACAGATACATACAGATATTGATCAGATCAAATATGAGGCAAAAATCTGCAATTTTTTTACAAATGGTGGTGGGTAGGGAATTCAGGTCTTTAACACCTGCATACAAGGTATTCCCTACCACACCACCATGAGTAATCACACCAGTACATCCCACCTGGGGCATTTTCACACACACACAGTAGCCAAATGTTATTCTTGCTTTGAAAGCAGTATTACCTTAAACAAGTTTTCCTTAAGTGCTTACTACAGTTCATAAGACAATACTGACCAATTAAAATGGAGAATGGTACAGCAGACAGAATTATAACTGACCATGAAATATTTAATTATGCTATGTCTGATCCAGTCATTTTCTGACTATATAAGCTTAAAGCTTTTATTTAGCTGAACAGCTTCAAATGGAATTCAAAGATGGACAAAGCATTTTCAGAAAATTTAGATAGGTCTCTTTGTATAGCTGTTTTTATTCTTTTCAAGTATACTGCTATTTTATCCAAAATACTATTTATAATGGACATTTTTTCTAATATTTCTTAGTTTTGCATGTTGGCAGAATAGGCATGCTTAATATATGTACATGCTTAAGATGAAATTTGTAGAACTGATCTGAGACAATGCATTTCATTTCTATATAATTCACAAGTAGTTTCCCTGAGTGTAGAAGTAAAACATGAATTACTGCATTACAAATGGAACTTCATGAATTCATGCAACTTTTTTTTTTACAGCTGCATCATGATGCATCGAGTAATTGCCTTTCTTACACAGAGGAAGCATACAGAGCTTATTATGCGTTTAATGTATTATGCTACTGGAACGTGCCCAAAAAATGGTAATCAGCCACAGAGGACACACAGCATTAGACCCACCATACTGGTCATTAATACTCATCACTCAGTGGGGGGATTTACTGTAGAAGATTAGGGACGGGGTGCACTGTTTAAACCAGAACAAATGTTAGCTTCTTGTTATCATTTAACTTAAAGGTGAAGACAGCTGGTATACTGGGATTACTTCCTACGCAAGTGAAACAGAGTTCCTAAAACACACACACACACACACACACACACACACACACACACACACACACACACACACACACACAATGACGTGAGATCAGCTTGGACCAACACACACTTCATATTACTCACCAAGTCACCAACCCTCCATGAAGTGAGACCAGCTCGGGAATCCTCCTCCCGCTCGGACCAACATAACGAATCCTCCTCCCGCTCGGAAAGCGCTCGGACCAACATAACGAATCCTCCTCCCGCTCGGAAAGCATGGAGCTCCATTCCGACTGGCTGCCTAAAGCGCACATGTGCGGTGAGCTCTATTCCGACTGGTTGCCTAAAGCGCGCTGACGTCATCGGCAGTAAAGCGCGAAAAAAAGAAAATTTAAAATGCTACCCCCCCTTCTACATAAGTTGTACTGAAATCAGTACAGTGCGTATGCCTCCCAACGTCCCTGCTTGAAGGTGATATGTCAAGGTATCAGATGTTTGTTTGGTACGAATAAACAGCTAACACCATCTGTGGATTGTTTTTTGTTTTTTTATTATACCAGTATTGTTCAGTTTTTTGTGACTCAACAGAGAAGGCCAGTAGACTTTTGTGTTTAAGGATAAATTTAAGTAACTGGTTTGTAAGTGTACTGACTGGATGCCAGGAAAAAAGAAATACAGAGCACCTGGAAAAAAATCAGCTACAAAAAGTGAGGAAAAAACACTGACTGGGGAAAGTTCTGTAGCTGTTCAGCAAAAAACAATGCAACCTCCAGACATGACTTCCAGTAACCTACAAAAAGGTAAAATACAACTGCACGCAGACCTGGTTAAAATAAATGAAACACTGATGGAGTATATCAACACAAACAACAAAAGTCTGGAAAAAATGAAAGAAGCTTTAAACAGATATTCAGATGAGGTGATAAAGCTGCAAAAATCAGAAAATGAAATTAGGAAAAGGCTGGCTGAATATGAGACTGCTCAGGAAGAGGTGTTTCAAAAAATAATAGAATTAGAGGACAAAGCACATATGGAAAACCTGAGATTTTTAGCTATACCACAGAAGCTGGAAGGTACAGACTGCATTAATTTTATGAAAGCACAAATAAGCAGTTGGACTGGTATTCCACAGCAGGAGTTGTTAGTTGAAAAGGCACACCATGTGTATGCTCCAAACTTGGCTACGAGAAAGCAACCTAGACCTTTAATAGTAAAGATGCACTCCTACCAGCAGGAGTTGATTCTGACAAAACTGTGGCAGAAGGACAAAATATTAAAATTGGGAGACAGCAGAGTGTTTGTTGAGAATGATTACTCACTGTATACCATGCAGAAGAGGAGTAAATTCATTCCAATATTCAGGGAATTTCGAGATGCAGGTGTGACATTCAAATTGCTGTACCTAGTTGTCTTCAAGGTATTCTTCCCTGGATGGACAAAATCATTTTTGATGAAGTGCATGCTAAGGAGGAAATACAAAAGATTGTCCAAGAAAAAGTGAGCTGTGAAACAGAAGGAGATTCTACTTCTTGTTGTTCTGGTGATAAAGGCCACAGAGAGATTGTACCTATGAAACCTTTTCCAATGTTTTAAAAGAAAATGTTGGCAAGAAACAAGGGAGCATGAGAGTTGACTAGAAGAATCAAGAGTACATTGGAAATGAAGCAGAGAAAGAATTTAGGAGATGGAGATGAACAGTAATAAAACCATGAACTTAATGTGGGATTACAATGCAATAATAATATTTGTGAGATATGACAGAACAAGAAAATCTGGACATATTGGACTTTTTCAGAATATGTTGGACTTATGGGGGACTGTAAAGTATATGCCCTACTTCATGTCATTAATGCTCAGAAAAATGTTTTGGGGAGGGGGAGAAAGTTAACTGTAAGTAAAGAAAGCATATTTTCTTAATAGTACTATTTTTGTGGTGTACAGTATTCTTTGCATGCTATAAAGTTTTTTCAGTTATTTTTAAGTGTAATGGGGATTGTAAATAGGTGCTGCTGTTCTTTCTTTCTCCCTTCTCTCTTTCTTCTTGTTCAAGTTTAAGAAATGTGGGCAATGCAATGTAAAAAAAAAGCCTGGTTAAAACAGCATGACAAAAGACAAATTAATGTGCTTTTTCTCATTTTTGCATGGGGAATGACTGGATTAAGGACCTTAGACAGACTTAGTAACAAACTGTACGAGAAAACAAGTAAATGAAAAAGAATACTGAATATTATGCGGCTTTTGTCTAACAAATGAATGTATGCTTAGTAGCAATTTTGTATCTGGCCCTCATGTCTCCATGAAAACAATCTGATAAAGAGAAACTGACTGTCTGGTTCTCATGTCTCCATGGAGACAATCTGATAACGAGAAATTGGCTGTCTGGTTTTCATGTCTCCATGGAAACAACCTGGTAAGGAGAAAATGGTTACAGTCTGATGGAGAGTGATTGGTTGAGGAAAAAAAATGGTTAGGAGATAATGTTCTCTGAAAGTATTCAAGGAGTTTCTCAGCTGGGAGACCTATAAAGATAAGGCAAAACCAGTTAACACTTAGTAGATGCATAGGCTGCACCATGTGTCTTAGCAAGGATAACCTTCCTTTTAGGTTAACTCGTTTGTCAGTGTGGCTGTCAGTTTGGGACATTTGTTCCTATTAGGAGGGTAAAACTTCAATGTTTAAAGATGTACATAGTTTTGTGTGTCAGTATTAAATTAAAATGTTTTTGGAGGTATTGTTTTTTTGTTTTTTTTGAGGGTTTTCAATAAAACAAAAAGTTTTGTAAGATGTGATATGGGCTCAAATGGATATGACAAAAAACAACTGTATATAAGTTCAACCTGCCAAACAGTGTATGCACACAACACAAAAGCTGAGACTAGACATTTAACAACAAAGGTGTTACACATAAAAGGTGGGAATAATAACTTTTTAATACAATGATGCTTTCTGTAATGTTTTTAAATGTCAGTGGTCTCACTCTCATATAAATACAAAAAAAGAAAGAATAGTGAACTATATTAAAAAATGTATAGTGCAAATAGCTATGTTAACAGGAGATACACTTGGAAAGAAGTGAATGTGTGAATTTGATAAAGAAAGGGTTTCAGGATGGTCATTCAGTGGAATACCTGGACAAAGGAAAAGAGGAGTACTTATATGAATTGTAAAATGAGCTCTAATAGTGATAGAAGAGGGTTAAAAAATAATAATTCGCAGATTTGTAGTGCTAATGACTATTGGCAAGGGAGGAGGATTACACTGGCATGCATTTATATTCCACTTAAAACTGCTACAATGGAGCTTAAGAAAATTATGGGAGAAATAATGAGTTTTCAGCAAGGAATATTACTTATAGATGGGTACTAGAATTTGATTTGCAACAGTGAAGATGTGTCTGGGTGGCCAGAAGGGAAAGTATAACAAAGGAGGGTAGATTTTGAAGAAATTTATGAAAATATTTAGCATGGAAGATGTGAATTCAGTAACAGGAGTTCGGAGTGAATTTACATATTATTCCCCAAGATATAAAAGCTAGGCTAGGTCAAACAGAATTTACATTTCAAAGGAACACTTGCATTTAATTAATGGTCTTGATATGCACCCAATAACTATTTCAGACCATGCGCCGATAATAACTAAAATAAAAACAAGATAATGAAATAAAAATGAGAGACTGGTGTTTTCCCACCTATCTAATGAAAAGAGATGAATTTAAGGAATGGATAGTGGACATTATTCAGGAGCTATTCAAGAGGATAAAAATTACTTCTGAAAATATAGCTAAGGAGTGGGATAAAATTAAGGTGGAGTTTAAAAATAGGGTGGAAACAAAAGAAAGGGAGCTATGGTTAAGAAGAAACAATTATTTAGAGGGACTGACAAATGTTAAACTACTGCAGAATTAGGGAGTCTCTCAGAACAAGAACAGGATTAACTGCAGAATACTAAGCAGAAAATAAGGGATTACCTCAATAATATACATGAGTTTAGATAGCTTGCTGTTAAGCCACTGTTTTTTGATAATACTACTAGAGCACAAAAACTTCTAGCACAATGACTCAGGCAACATAAAGTAGAAAGGGCTGTCACCAAGCTTAGGGAGCCTATAATAAGGAAGGTAACATGAAATCCTGTACAGGTATTATAAATATTTTGGAAATTCTATGAAAGTCTGTATAAAGCAGAGAAATATGGAAATCAGGAAAAGATACACATGGAAATGTTTATGGAAGAATTAAATATGCCAAGGTTAGAGGCAGATGAGGCTCAATCACTAATGGTTGGGTTAGGAGGAGATGAGGAAAAAAAAGTGTGATGTATAACCTATCAACAACAAAGTCCCCAGGAATAGATTGTATTTCTGTGGAAGTTTGGAAGCTAGGAGGGAAAAACTGATAAAGATCCAGAAGGTTTTGTTTAACAGTATTTTAAGAGGAGGAGAAGTACCAACATCCTGGAAGAAAGCAGTGATAACTATAATACCTACAGAGAGAAAAGATCCATCAAATCCAGCTTCATACATGCCATTTCAATACTAAACCATGATTATAAAGTGTTCATGTCTATAATGGCTAAAAGAATGGCAAAAGTAATGCCAAAATTGATAGAGATGGATAAATGTGGTTTTGTGGAGAGGAGGCAAACATTTGACAACATTAACAGAACACTGATGATCCAGAGGGAAGCAGAACGTAAGACAATACCATTGTTGTTGGTGGGTCGTGATGCAGAGAAAGCATTTGACAGAGTTAAGCTGGGACTTTATAAGCAGGGCAATGGAAGCATGTGTATTTCCTGAAAAAAATGATAAGGTTGATAAGGAGGATATAGGAGGGATCGCAGGTGAAAAGTAAAGTGGGTGGGGTCCTCTCTGATAATTTCTGCTTGAGCAGAGGAATCAGGCAGGGGTGTCCTCTTCCCCTTTGTTATTTGCATTATATTTAGAACAACTGGCAAAGAAAAATAGGGACTCAGAAATTCAAGGATATAATTGGCATGGTAGTCAAGAAAACTAGCTCTGTTCGCAGGTGATATTATTTTATACCTAACAAAACCAGAAAGAGACATTACAGTGTTGTGGAACACTTTGAGACAGTTTCAGATCTTTTCAGGATACAACATTAATGAAGCTAAAACAAATGCAGTAGTGGTAAATTATGTACCCACACATGAATTGGTTCAGAAATATCCATATTTATGGGGTCATGATAAAATGAAGTATTTAGGAGTATGGATCAATAATGATTTAGGTGTGGCAGCTAAGGATATATAGGAAAAGACTAAATAAAATATAAAACAAAAGCTGAGAAAAATGGAAGCTTTGTTATATGGATAGTAGGATACAAGCTGTTAAATTATTTTAGTCCCATTAGTCTTATACACAGGTCAGGCATATTTTTATCAACTAGAGGAGAAATTGTTGATAGCAATTAATAAAGAGCCGCAGGGCTTTACCTGGGAGGGGAAGAAGGCAAGTGTCAAGTGGGATAAGCTGATTCTTCCAGTAGAGCAGGGCAGATTGGGATAACAAGACTTGAAGGGGTATTTCAGAGCTACACAGTTAAGGCTTGTATACATAGCAAAAGCAAAAAATTATAATTCAAAGTGTAAAAAGGATGATGATGAAACAGTGGGGGGGAGGCTCAAGAAACAAGGAGAGACTGGGACTTTGGATGCAGGTCTTTAAAGAGAATAACAATAATCATACAGAATATTATATCCATAAAGTAGCAAAAAGTCTCCTAAGAACTAAGACAACATGGGAATGGAGAAAGGAGATCCTACCAATATGGATGTCTGCAATTAGGGATATACCCAACAGGCAAAGGGGGGCTGCAATTTATTGGAGAAAACTGGCAAAGGAACCAAGGTATTGGGAGCACATAACTAGAGAGGGAAAGATGATAAAATGGGAAGACGCCAAGAATTTATTTGAACCGCAGGTTAGAGATTGCCTTACCTATCAAGGATTGATATCAGAGTATAGGCAAAGAAAAAATAAATGGGGGGAGTCTTAAAAGTCCAGCATTGGTAGAGTTTATAGTAGAATCTACAACAGAATCTGCATTAAGAAAGTAATAATTAGTATGGCATATAAAATATTGCATGATAACTATAAGAATCAATCACAGGAGGTTAGAAAGGATTGAGAAGAGAGACCAGATAAGCAATTCACAAAGAAAAATGGGAGCATATATGTATGTCTCCCAAACATGCAACACAATCTAGAAGATTTAGAATTTTTGCCTGGAAATATTTACATAGATATTTTTATACCCCAAGCAGACTTAAAAGAAATTTTCCTTAGGTAGACAGCATATGTTGGAGGTGTGAGGAGGAAGAAAGAGGTAATTGGGAACATATTTTCTGGGAGTGTGTTGAGTTGGTGGACTTTAAGGATTCTCTGCAGGATCCAGTGTTGGAGATGCTGGGTGGGCAGTTTGGCATGACGAGGGAGATTTTTCTGAGCTATGGCACAGAATTGGAATTACCTAGACATGGTAAGGCCTTGCTGTGTCTAATTATGGTTGTTGCCAAAAAAAGCAATTACCTGAAAATGGAAATCAAAATCTAAGCCAACTATACTAGAAGTAGTGAATATAGTAACAGAGGTGAAACAACTGGAATTGAGATCTTTAGAAAAAGGTAACAGCAAACTACATAGGAAAAAATGGGAATTGTGAGAACAATACATACAGGGGAGGAATGAGGTTTAAAAGAAGGCAGGACTTAAATGAGGTATATAATGTTTGACTGAAAATGACTGGATAGATTATATAAGTGATGTATAATGTTTGCAACTGGGAGTGTGTCAGTATGGTTTGTAATGTAAAATGTTTGCAACTAGGATTATGTTGGTGTGGTTTGTTTTCGTTTATATAAAAGTATGATTGCCTGTATCATAACTGATGGTTTAATAAAGATATTCCTCATTTAAAAAAGAGCAGGAATTGAATAATTTATGTAAGGTTGCTTAGGTTATATGATATATAGCAATACCTGTGAAATATAATGTTTGTAAACGTGAAGTTCTTTATACAGTTTGATTACTTTTACAAAAATGCAAATGTGTCTATGTCACAAGTGATAATTCAAAAAAAGTGTTTAAATAATGAAATAATTATTCTCCCGTTACCGAAATATGGAAAGAAAACCAGCAAATGAATGGTCTAGTTCAAAGCAGATTCAGAAAGAACCTTGGGCAGAAAGGATGGGTTGGTTCGTAAGGTGACTCTACCATTCTGAAAAATCAAGTAAGGCGGTACAGAAGATAATGTCTGAAGTTCCAAAACCCTCCTGGCTGATGTAACAACCACCAAGAAGATAGTTTTCCATGACAAAAGCTTTTTAGGATACTGTAGCAGATGGTTCAAAGGGAGGTCTGGAAAGAACTTGCAGCACTAGAGAAAGGTCCCAAGGAGGTACAGTGTCCTTGATGAGTGGATTTAGCAAAAATGTATCCCTAAGAAGGCCTTACAAAGCTTGAGGCAACTAAGGGGATATTATCCTTGCCAAAATGAAAGTTGAAAATATCAGCCAGTTGTACTTTAATCATACAATAGCTAAGACCACTATGAAAAAGATCAGTCAAAACATCCAGAATAGAATCAAAATGGGATGAAAAGGGATCTAAGCCCTCAAGACATGTAGCTAGTTCAACCAGCACCCTGGGCTGGCTCTATGAACCAGTGACCCACCCCCTTAGCTTGTCAAGTGAAGTGCCAAAAAGAATAAGTGCCACCATGCTCCCCCCACCCCCACTCCCCACCAAGAGCAAAAAAAGACATTCCCTCAACTGGCACATATCAACCAGGAGGCCGGATGCACAACACCTCCCCATCCCCCGCCCAGCCATTCAGGTTCTGTTGCTGTGCCCTGTCCTCACCCTAACCCTCCTGCATTTGCAGTCAAACCTGAGCCCTGTAGTGCTTGTTGCCTGGTATAAACTGCAGCAACTGTTTGCTACATTTGTAGTAACAGTTTGCTACAGTTTGTCTTTTTTTTATCTAAAACCTGAGTACCATAGCATTCCATGCAGGCTGGGTATAGACTAGCAACTATCACTGGAACTGGAGAAACCATGCAGTCAACTTGAGGAAGCAAAGGTTCAAGAGTGGTAAACCCCAGATGAGAAATCTGGCCCAGAACCAGATCTAGCACCCAAGGTGGAAGCAGAACACAAGTCCTAAGAAAGGGGAACCAAACCTGTTGGGGGCAAAAAGGAGCAATGAGTATGACAGCTGCTATGCAATGAGTTGCCTTCTGAAGAAAATTATCAGGGGATATAGGGGGATAGGTGTAGTGGGGACCCAGTGGAGCATCTGTCCCACAGGAAAGAACAGTGTATAAAAAATGCTGTACTATGTATTGTTCGGGGAAGCAAAAAGATGACAGCAAGGGATGTCCCAGTGGTTAAATAATCTGCTCTGCTACCCTGGGATTCAGAAATCATTCGTGAGGCAGAGGAATGTTCCTGCTCAAGCTGTCTAACAGGATTGTTGGATCTCCCAAGGATATGCATTGTGATAAAAAAACATTGAGAGGATATCTACCATTGTGACAGCCTCATGGTCTCCTAACACAGGATGTAGGATGACGTTCCCCCCTTGTCTGTTCAGATACCACACCACCAATGTGTTGTCAATCTGTATGGCAACCACACCCTTGGGAAAGAAGTCTTGAAATGCCTAAAACTAGAAGGACTGCTTTCATTTACAAGACAGTGATATGAAGACTGGCCTCATTTCTTGACCAGGTAACTTAGGCAGTCTTCCCTTCAAAATGTCATCACATACCAGAAGAGAAGCATCCTTAGTTACCTTGATGAGGAAGAGCAAAGGTCCACCCCATAGTGACCAGCTAGGACTCCAACCACCAATGAATGTGGTAGCAAACACCTGCCAGAAGTACTGGAAAGTCCATGGGGTGAGTTAGACAGGGCCAATGACCTGCAAAAGTCCACTGTAAATCTCTCATGTGAAATTTGGCAAGAGGTGTAAGACAAATAAAAGATGCCATGAGCCCAAGAAGACTAGGTATTGAAGAGGCAGACAGCCTGTGAACCTGCATTATAGGAGAACTATGTAGAGACACAGCACTTAGCCTTGATAATGACAAGTTGGCTGACTGAGAGACTGTATCCAAATGGCACCTGATAAATTGTAGCACTTGAACTGGATCCATACCGGACTTCTCATGATTGACTGTCATGCCCAAGGACACACACAGCTAGAGTAAGGAATCTCAAGATTTGATGAGGGATATCTTTGTGGGAGTGGTCAGAAGCCAATTGTCTAGATAAATAAAGACCTGGAACTCCTGCAGCCTGAACCAGGCTGTCACTACTGCCATGCATTTGGTGTAAACCCTGGAAGTTGTGAGACCAAAATGCAGAAACCAAAATTGATAACGAATGGCTCCCAGCTGAAAGCACATAAATCTCCTGGAGTGCCTCTCTTACTTGATATGATGGTAGGCATTCTTAAGATCCACTGAGCACATCCAGTCTTCCTTCCTCAAAAGAAGTAGAATGGACTGCAACCTGACCATCCGAAACTTGGTTAGTTTGACAGAACAGTTAAATTTGCCAAGATCTAGAATTACTCTTAAGTCCTCATTTTTCCTGGGCACTATAAAGATTCTGGAACAGACCCCGAATCCTCACTGGTCAGTTGAGACCTCTTGGATGACTCTGTTGACAAGGAGTTTTGGACTTCCACTGCTGTGTCCCTTCCCTAGTGGGGTGGAACATCTGGAAAGGATTTCTGGGAGTCTTTTGGAGTAAACAAAAAGGGAACTGTATAAACTCTGGACACAACTCTCAACACCCAAGCTTTTGGGTGGAAAGCCAAGTGACTATGATGGCCTTCATAGAAGCAGCAGTCAGGCAACCCTTCAGGGCCTCAGGAAGGGCCTCCCAGAGAAAGTCCATTGAAAGCCCTGGTTCTGCTGACCTCTCCTGCCCCGTGGGTGGCATCTATTATGGTTATGCCACCCAGCCACAGGAAGAACCTTTGCTAGGAGCCACCTGGAATGGTTGTTGGGCCTTGTGAAAAAGAGGCACTTTACACCTTTCTGGTTTTGGGGAAGGACAGTTGAGAAATGACCAATGGCAGACAGTGTTTTTCTGTCTTGTGCAATCCTAGTAAACATGTTCTTGTCCTTTGGGCCATAGAGGAAAGAACTATCAAAGAGTGCACTTACAAACAATTCTTTGAAACAGTCCACAAAATTGCACAACAGCATCAAGGCATGATGAGGCATAGCAATGTCAGTGCCTTCTGCACATGACATCTTATCAGCTGTGTTGCACAGCAGCCTCAAGGAGATGTTAGAGATTGACTGCATAGCATACAGCTAAGCTTCCAGGGTCTTCTAAACCTCTGTAGGCAGCTGAGTCTTGACAATCTTTGACACTTCACCTACAAGGTCCTGCTGAAGCCTCAGCACATGGGCCAGGTAATTTGGTACATGTAGAGTGAACCTATCTGAAGCACAGTTGCACTTTCCCAAATGGTACAGGGTATTAGAATACTTGCTGAAATTTCCTTTTTAGTGGCTGCCACATTCACAACAGTTTCCATGGCAGGATCTTTCCTACAATGGTATCTGTCCTTAAAAGTTGTCAAAACTTTATTGAATTTCCTGAGGACTGGTTCCAACATGTTGGAGTTCTCTCCAAGTCCTTCGAGACATTAGGTCAATGAGAGTGTCCAGAGAGGAGACCACACAAAGTGGATGGGCCTGCACCAAAGTCCTCCAAGAATATCAGATCCGAAGTACGGATCTGAGAGGGGGAAGGTTGGACACAATGAGTAGAAGGGGATGGCTCTGGAGAAAACTCCTCAGGACCAAATGGGCAGAAAAGGGACTGCAGTCTTCCTGAGGAGGCTGTAGAGTCCTTAATCAGGAAGGGACTCTGAATACTCATGGTTGGGGAGTTCAAAGATTCTGAAATTAAAACCAGGGACTGGGGCTGAGTCAACATCGAGGGACCCATAGGAGTTGGAGCAATTGGGACCGAAGGAAGTTTGGCTCCTGCAAACTTTTCAAAGATGAGGAGGGTCATTTGCAACCCTTTTATTATTTATCTCAGGTCTTTGAATCCTTGTCCTTGGAGCTATCCTTCTACCTCCTATCAGGTTTCTTAATAGGGGAGGGACAGGAAGCCAAAGAAGATGCTGGCTTAAGAAGCCCCTTCATGGCTAGCTCCACATACTCTTCAATGATGGTGTAAACACCGAAGGCAGTGCATGTCTTACAATCAAGAGTCTAAGTGGGCAGTGCCCTAACAATACATGCACTTGTCAATGGCATCCTGTGGTGGCAGCTTATGCCCGCATGACAAGCACTTTTTAAACCCTGTAGCCTTAGGAGTGTCCATAGTACCACAAGAACAAAAGATACACAGCAAATAACCACAACGAAATATCAATACCTAACTATCTACCTAACCAACTTTAAACAAACACGATTAGCTATGAAAAGTTATTATAAGGAAAAAACTTTACATATCAAACAGAAATAGACAATCATAACCATATAAAAAAAACTTGGAAGGTTAAAGTCTCAAAGGCAGCAAAGTCAAACACGCTACACAAAAGAGAAGTTGACATTAATAAACAATGTTCTACACTAACAATAAAGTTATCTTAACCCTAACAACAATAACGCAGTTAGAGTAAACTGTTTTATGTGAAAAAAATGTATTTATGCAATTTATACACACACACACACACACACTTCTTCTTTTCTTCACTGCTCCCATTAGGGGTCGTCACAGTGGATCATCTGTTTCCATTTCTTCCTGTCCTCTGCATCTTGCTCTGTCACACCAGGCACCTGCATGTCTTCTCTCACCACATTCATAAACCTTATCTTAGGCTTTCCACTTTTCCTGTTACCTGGCAGCTTCATCCTTAGCATCTTTTTCCCAATATACTCTGCATCCCTCCTCAGCATATGTCCAAACCAATGTAATCTTGCCTCTCTGGCTTTGTCTCCAAACCTTCCAACCGGGGCTGACCCTCTAATATACTTATTCCTAATCATGTCCACCCTCGTCACACCCAGTGCAAATCTTAGCATCTTTAACTCTTCCACGTCCAGCTCTGACTCCTGCCTTTTTGTCAGTGCCACTGTCTCCAACCCATATAACATAGCTAGTCTCAATACCCTCTTGTAGACCTTCCATTTCACTCTTATTGTTACTCGTCTGTCACAAATCTCTCCGGACACTCTTCTCCACCCACTACATCCTGTCTGTACTCTCTTCTTCACCTCTCTTCCACACTCACCATTACTCTGAACTGTGGATCTCAAGTATTTAAACTCATCCACCTTCGCCACCTCTACTCCCTGCATCCTCACCATTCCTCTATCCTCCCTCTCATTCACACACATATATTCTGTCTTAGTCCTGCTGACTGTCATTCCTCTTCTCTATAGAGCATACCTCCACCTCACCAGGGTCTCCTCCACCTGTTCCCTACTCTCACTACAGATCACGATGTCATCTGCAAACATCATAGTCCACAGGGACTCCTGTCTGATCTTGTCTGTCAACCTGTCCATCACCATTGCAAATAAAGGGCTTAGAACTGATTCTTGATGTAATCCCACCTCCACCTTAAACACATCCGTCACTCCCACCGCAGACCTCACCACTGTCACACTACCCTCGCACATATCCTGTACCACTCTTACATACTTCCCTGACACTCCCAATTTTCTCATACAATACTATAGCTCCACTCTAGGCACCCTGTCATATGCTTTCTCTAAGTCCACAAAGACACAATGCAACTCCTTCTGACCTTCTCAGTATTTCTCCATCAACACTCTCAGAGAAAACATTGCATCTGTAGTGCTCTTTCCTGGCATGAAACCATACTGCTGATCACTAATCATCACCCCCCTTCTTAACCTAGCTTCCACTACTCTTTCCCATAACTTCATGATGTGACTGATCAGTTTAATCCCTCTGTAGTTACTACAGCTCTGCACATCACCCTTATTCTTAAAAACAGTACCAAAACACTTTTTCTCCATTCCTCAGGAATCCTTGCACTTTCCAAGATTTCATTAAACAATCTAGTTAAAAACTCCACTGCCATTTCACCTAAACACCTACATGCTTCCACAGGCATGTCATCTGGACCAACAGCCTTTCCATTCTTCATCCTCTTCATAGCTATCCTTACTTCCTCCTTGCTAATCCACTGCACTTCATGATTCATTATCCGCACATCATCCAACCTTCTCTCCCTCTCATTCTCTTCATTCATCAGCCCCTCAAAGAACTCTTTCCATCTGCTCATCACACTCTCCTCACTTGTAAGTACGTTTTCCTCATTATCCTTTATCACCCTTACCTGCTGCATATCTTTACTAGCTCGGTCCCTCTGTCTAGCCAATCGGTACAGGTCCTTTTCTCCCTCCTTAGTGTCCAACCTATTATACAACTCTTATAGGTTCATAGGTTCATAGGTTCATACTAGGCTATCTGCCCTAGGGCATTTATAAGCCTAGCCAGAGTGTGTGTGGCTTTCACCACCCCTTAGAATGAGAATACTATACCCATTAGTTTGCTGTGCCTCTGTCCAGCAGTGATACAGAGATGATTCCCGGGGTAAACCTATGATCTCCCATCCACTCGTCAAGATTTCTCTTGAACAGAGTCAGTGAGGGGCTCTGCCTCACATGGACTGGGATTCTGTTCCATAGTGTAGGGAGTCTCTGGGTGATGAATCTGTCCCTCCAGCACATCCTATTTATATCTGTGTTGAGGTTTAAGTCTCTTGCTCTCGTGGCTCTGGTGGATTTGGATTTTTTGAGGTGGAGCATGTCCATTAATTCCAGGTTGGACATGGCCTTGTATGTCAGGCACAGATCACCTCTGAGCAGACAGTATGCGACTGAATAGAGCTGGAGTTTCTTCAGTCGGGCATCGTATGACATATGTTTGAGCCCCTTTATCCTTTTGGTGAGGAACTTTTGGGGTCTTTCCAACTGCTGCAAGTGTCGGGTAAGGTACATTCCGAATGGGGCGTTGTACTCAATCATTGGTCTGATAAGTGAAGAGTACAGGGGTACAATGACCTCTGCTGATATGGATGTGAATCCCTTCATGATCAGGTGGGCAATGTAGAAGGTCTTCCTAACCACTTTGGCAATGTGAGTGTCAAAGAGAGGTTACTGTCAACTTGGGTCCCCAGGTCCCTGATAACTTCTTCCGTGTTTAATGGATTACCACCTATGTGGTAATTAGGGGTTACCTTGTTTTTCCCAAAGGGTATGACTATACATTTTTTGGCATTTAGCTTAAGGCCATGGCTCTGGTACCAGTTATCCATTTCTATGAGACCTCTCTGGAGGATGTCTGTGTCTGATGGAGTGTCAATTATGGTGCCCAGTTTGCAGTCATCTGCAAATTTTGTCAGCCACAATCCCCCTATGTTTGCCTGCACTTCAGAAAAATAAATGCTGAACAAGAGGGGGCCCAGGACTGAGCCCTGTGGGACACCGCTCGTGACCGGCTTACAGTCTGACATGGCACCAGCAACTCTAACCCTGTGTGTTCTGTCCTTGAGCCAGTTTGCAACCCATCTTGTGACATATGGGTTTACATCTAAGCTGGTGAGCTTTTCTATGATGCCCGAGTGGGGTATTGTGTCGAACGCTTTTGCTAGGTCAAGGTAGGCTGTGTGAACTGCCTTACCCTCATCAATGGCCTTAGTGACTGTTCATAGGTTCATACTAGGCTAGCTGCCCTAGGGCATTTATAAGCCTAGCCAGAGTTGTGTGGCTTTCACCACCCCTTAGGTTGAAGAATACTATACCCATTAGTTTGCCGTGCCTCTGTCCAGCAGTGATACAGAGATGATCCCCAGGGTAAACCTACGATCTCCCATCCACTGGCCAAGATTCCTCTTGAACAGAGCCAGCGAGGTGCTCTGTCTCACATGAACTGGGATTCTGTTCCACAGCATAGGGAGTCTCTGGGTGATGAATCTGTCCTTCCAGCACGTCCTATTTATATCCGTGTTGAGGTTTAAGTCTCTTGCTCTTGTGGCTCTGGTGGATTTGGATTTTTTGAGGTGGAGCATGTCCATTAATTCCGGGTTGGACATGGCCTTGTATGTCAGGCACAGGTCACCTCTGAGCAGACGGTATGTGACTGAATAGAGCTGGAGTTTCTTCAGTCGGGCAGCATATGGCATATTTTTGAGCCCCTTTATCCTTTTGGTGAGGAACTTTTGGGGTCTTTCCAATTGCTGCAGGTGTCGGGTAAGATACATTCCGAATGGGGCATTGTACTCAATCATTGGTCTGATAAGTGAAGTGTACAGGGGAACAATGACCTCCCTTGATCTGGATGTGAATCCCTTCATAATCAGGTGGGCAATGTAGAAGGTCCTCCTAACCACTTTGGCAATGTGAGTGTCAAAAGAAAGGTTACTGTCAACTTGGGTCCCCAGGTCCCTGATAACCTCTTCTGTGCTTAATGGATTGCCACCTATGTGGTAACTTGGGGTTACCTTGTTTTTACCAAAGGGTATGACTATACATTTTTTGGCGTTTAGCTTAAGGCCATGGCTCTGGCACCAGTTATCCATTTCTATGAGACCTCTCTGAAGGGTATCTGTGTCTGATGGATTTTTAACTATGGCGCCCAGTTTGCAGTCATCTGCAAACTTTGTCAGCCACAATCCTCCTATGTTTGCCTGCACGTCTGAAAAGTAGATGCCGAACAAGAGGGGACCCAGGACTGAGCCCTGTGGGACACCGCTTGTGACCGGCTTGGAGTCTGACATGGCACCAGCAACTCTAACCCTGTGGGTTCTGTCCTTGAGCCAGTTTGCAACCCATCTTGTGACATATGGGTTTATATTTAAGCTGGTGAGCTTTTCTATGATACCCGAGTGGGGTATTGTGTCGAAAGCTTTTGCAAGGTCAAGGTAGGCTGTGTGAACTGCCTTACCCTCATCAATGGCCTTGGTGACTGTTTCAAAAAAGTCGACCAAGTTCAAGAGGCATGATCTGCCCTTGACAAAGCCGAACTGGGTAGGATCCAATGTCTGTAGGTCCCCTATGTCTTTATTTATGAGTTCCATTATGATCCTCTCCATAGCTTTGCAGACCAGGCTTGTTAAGCTTATGGGGCGGTAATTACCAGGGTCTGTAGAAGCACCGCCTTTGTGGAGTGGGACCACAGTTGCCGTACGCCACTCTTTGGGTACGTATCCTGTGGTAAGGCTAAGATTAAACAGCAGCCTTATGTGTGGGTTTAGTTCCTCATTGAGTTTGAGTAGCACACAGCCGGGGACACCATCCGGTCCCATTGATGCTGTGTTTTTAGCTTTAGAGAGAGCAGCTCTCACCTGGGCATTTGAGATGATTGGGAGGCTACACTCTGCTGGGATAGATATTTCTCCTTTTGGGGGGGGGGGATTTGCACTGAACCTGTCTGCCAGTATGTTTGCAATGTCTGTGGGTTCAGTGATTTTTGTATAATTTTGGACTAATTCTGAGCATATCTGGGAGTTTCTACCCAGGTTTCTAACATAGCTAAAGAAGGCCTTATGATTGTCTTTTGAGTCCTTGGCGATTTTTCTCTCAAGGTTGGCCTTGGATGATTTTATGAGTGATCGTAGTTTTTTACTAGTATTGATCAGAGATGTCTTCCCTTTTAGGGATTTTGCTCTATCTTGTAGTAGCTTTCTCCTCTTGTTGTAAAGTTTGTTTATGGCTGGGGTCCACCAGATCGGGCACTTGCCTTTGGTGGAAAGGGTCTTGATTTTATTTGGGATTGCTTGATCCATGCAATCCTGGAGGTGCTCATAGAAAGCATTTGTAAGGGATTCAGCAGCGTGGGTTGTGGTTTCCAATGGCTCAGGGGCCTTGAAGGATACCACACCAGTCTTAAGAAGTGTGAAGTTGGCTTTTGAGAAGTTCTTCACTGTGGTCTTTTTTGTTGGGGGTGGGGGCGGGATGTGGATCTCCAGTGAGATTAGTTTATGGTCTGATCTCACCAATGAGGGATATACTTCCGGTGTGGAGCATTTTGTCCCCATGTTTGTGATGATCAGGTTTAGTATATTTTCACCTCTTGTGGGAATGGTGACAAGTTGTTCCATAGCATTTGAGTTTATGAACTTCAGGAACCTTTGGGCTAGGGTATTGGGGCTTGAGTAATGTTCCCAGTCTATGTTTGGGTAGTTGAAGTCACCCAATATGATGGTGTTTGTAGAGACATTTATACTCTCCAGTGTCTTCAGGAAGGCTGTGTGGGGTTCCTGAGTTTGAGAGGGTGGCCTGTAACATGCTACAAACTGTAGAGCAGTTTTGCCTATGGTTAATTGCACCTGAATGGTCTCTGATGCTTTGTGAGTTGCCACCAGCCTGGAGGTGTGGGTATCCTTGATGAATATGGATACACCCCCTCCTTTTGTGGTACGGTCCGGGTTTTGGGGCCGGAACGCATGATATGAGGTAAAACTTGATAGTGCCGGGGTGCTCTCAGGAGCCTTGAACCAGGTTTCAGTCACAGCACAGACATCAATGTTCTCCATACTGAGGAGGGCTTTGAGGGTGTGCATCTTGAGATTTAGACTTCTGGCATTGAGCAGCATTACCCTTAGTTTTTTTCCATTATTGTTTTCTAGGGCGGTGGGTTTAGAATTTGAGCCTTGTCTAAAAAAGGCACTATGGGGGTGGCAAGAGCCTTTGCTAATATCCGGAAACCCAGGGGTGACAGGTGCAAGCCGTCCCTTGCAAAGCAGCGTGGCTTGTCAAGCATGTCATTCCAGGCAGACAGACATTGGATCCTCTTAGAATGACACCAGAAATTAAGCCAATTATTAAAACTGATCATTTTGTCTCTGTATTGTGACATCATTCTTGGTGAAGGTAGGATACTGCTCAGGGTCAGGGTCATATCAGCCTGGGCTACATAATCTGAGAGCTCCTCTATGTCTCTTTTCATGTAGTCCAGGGAGGTACGTCTCAGGTCATTCACACCGGCATGGACAATGACTGAGTCATACTTGTACTTGCTGTGGAGTGACCTGAGTGCTTGTGTTATGTGGTGGATTCTAGTGCCCGACAGGCAGCTTACTGTGACCCTCTCCTTGTTCAGTCTGGTGAGTGGGACGTCAGTGTGTCTGACTATGGAGTCACCTATGACAAGTGTGTCTGGCATTGTGTTTGGCCTTAAGGGCTGTGACTGATTTGCACACTGACTTTGTGATCTATGTGTTGCTTGTGTTATGTCATGAGGTGGCAGTTGTTTGGGTGTCTGCTTTGGAAGCCTCTGCTGTTTTGGTAGATTTTTGATCAGTGCCTCTGAGTATGTCTTTGTGTGTTTATGTGTTTGATTTGTAGTTGTGATAGTTTTATGTGAGACTGGGTTTATGGTGTGTGTGGTTACCTTCTCCTCCTGTCTGGTTTTGCCAGTCCTGAGTTGAGAGAGCTCAGCCTCCAGTTTGGCTATATAGTTGCATCTCTCGCATGTATTTGTGTTTTGTGGGAGGAGGAGAGGGTTGTCTGTGTACATGAGGCAATTGTAACATTGCCTCAATATTCCCAGATTCACCAGCTGAGCAGGAGAGGACGCTAGCAAAAGACCCTTTGACATGCTAGAAGAAATGAAAAAGTTTGCTGTGTAACTGAGTCAGAAAGGACCTATAGGAAAGTGGGTACTCAAGGGGGTTTTAAGCTAGTGAAGTACTTTGTATAATATAGAAGTGCTTTACCTGACTAAAAATGCTTTAGGATACGCCTTATCCTTAGCCTTCACCACCTCTCTCTTTGCCATGCACCTCATCTCCTTATACTCCTGTCTACTTTCTTCATCTCTCTGACAATCCCACTTCTTCGCCAACCTCTTTCTCTGTATACTCTCCTGTACTTCCTCATTCCACCACCAGGTCTCCTTGTCCTCCTTCCTCTTTCCAGATGTCACACCAAGCACATTTCTAGCCATCTCCCTTACTAGCTCTGCTGTAGTTACCCAGCTATTCGGTAACTCTTCACATGCACACACACACACACACATACACACACACACACACATATATATATACACACACACACACGTATGTATGTGTATATGTATATATGTGTGTATATGGGTCCCCTTCAAAACATCCAAAACACATAACATCTAATTTCATAACATCAGGACCAGAACATCTAAAACCCATAACCGAATTTCATAACATCTAAAGTGTATAATATGTAAAAGTGTACCAGGAGATAAGTAAATGTTGTAGTTTAATCTGTTAATCTTGTGGTATCACTATGAGATGTTGTAGTTTTCATTTCTATAGTTATTATTTATATAGTGTAGGAATAATACTCTTTATATACTGTTTATTTTGCCATTCTGTATGTGTTTTTTAGGTCATACAGGTAAGTGATATAGATATTATGTGTACATTCTTTATGGTGATTGTGATAAAGTGGGGTTAGGAAATTAACTTTTCCACACTGTAGTCAGATCACGGAGTTGGTATATTTAATTTACGGGGGGGGGGGTCAAGGGGGGCTAGCCCCCCTGCAGAACCGTAGCAAAAAGTGTGTCTGCTAGTCTGGTGTTGTTATATGTGGAGGGGGTGTTATTTTATGTGATTTGTAGTGTTCGATGTTCTGATGCACATTTTCGATGTTATGAAATTCAATGTTATGGGCTTTAGATGTTTTGGGTTTTAGATGTTCTGGTCTCGATGTTATGGGTTTTAGATGTTTTGAAGTAGATGTGTGTGTGTGTGTGTGTGTGTGTGTATATGTACATATACAGATACACATGCACACACATATATATAGTGTAAGGAATAAAATGTTAGTATAATGCATACTGGGCACAGTGGTATAGATTCTTGGCATCCACACATTTTTCTTCATGGGCAGCATAGTGCTGCTGCAAGAGTTCCAGAATGTGGACAATATAGGCTTACCTACCTTTCCTGACTGCTCTATAAACAAGTGAACAGACTGACTGAAGAAGAGAGGAGAATTTCTGAGAAAACTTCATCAGCAGAAGCAGGAGATGGAAGGCAGATTGCCAGTTGGGCATTTCGGCAAGGATCATGACCAAACAATAACTTTATAATAGCAGACTCTGAAACATTTGTTTTGTAAAAGATAATTAAGTCTCAACAGAGAGTATTTTAAAGTCAGTCAGTTAATACTTGTTGTGGCTTAACTGAAATAAATATATCAACTCAAACTTAGATGGTGTAAGTCTGTTTCTGTTCTGCAGCTTGCTGCTTTAACAGTGGTGAGCCTAACCAGTTTTGAAATACACATTCACAAAGTTTCAAAGTCACCATTAACTCTTTCAAATACTCGTACATTTTAAATGTTGACATCACCATCCATTTTGACATATTGTTCATTGAAGTACTTCCGGTTCTTGCTTCTTCCAGATGAATAGGGTGAACAAAATGTCATTTGAAGCAACTACTCTTCAGCGATCACTATCTGAGAAAGACTTTTGGTGGGATTTTCCCACTTCCAGCTTGATCACCCGGTGACTGTTAACAGCTTGCTGTAAGCCTTTTTCTGTCAAAACATGGATGCCATTAAAGGTTTAAGCATAAAGTGCCCACATATAGTCAATATAGATGTTAAGTTATAAAGATATATGGGATTTTCTAATGAAATAATATGATATAAATCAAGTAAAATGCAGATTTTTTTTAAATGTAGTAAAGCTGATTTTGCATAGCTTGCTAAGACTGTGGTAGGTTTTGATCAGTATGTACAAAAATCAAAATCACTACCTGTATGTGTAAATTGTAATAGTACCACTACATTATACTGTCAGGAATGTGTTGATATTCTTAAGATTATTTGTCAGAAATGTCAGGGTAATATGCAGTTACCAGAAACACAACCTGATGCTGCAGTTTTAGTGATGCCAGTAACAAAACCACTGACAGATATTCAGAAACACAAAACAAAATATAAGGATTTTCAGGCTCCAATTTTAACTCCTTTATTTGAGCAACACTGTTTGGAATGGTCAGAGGCAGCTAAAGCTGAAGGGAAAACAGGTAACACCGTAGCAAAGTTAAATAAGCTGGCACAAAACTTTAAGGAAAAATTACAGAAATATGTTGCAGAGCTTAGGTAGTACACTGAGGCTACACGTTTTCTTCTACCTACTTTACAAACTGCTTTACAATCTTTGCAGGAAAGAATACAGGAAGAGGAAGATGAAATCACTGTCATGAAAACAGTTAAAAATGACAGAGGGTGACATTATGATGGTGAGAAGGTTTAGAGTACAAGCAGTTATGGATAAAGAGAATTGTAACAGAGCAAATACAAAGTGCAACAAATACAGGAATTGCAGGCACAACTTAGAAGTACACCACACTTTAAATAAGAAGACGTAAATTTAGTAAATACATCAACTGATTTATATCAACAGTCTAGGTTACTACAGATAGTCCCACAGTGGAATGATAAAAAGGGAATTTTATACAACATGGTGGCCTGTTTCACTAGATATATACAGACAAAGCAGTTAGATGTATCTATATCTATTCAAAGAATGAGATCGGTTTTACTAGTGAATACACAGGGACAACCATTAACAACCAAGTGATTGCATAACTTTAATATAACTATATCAGATAGATTGATGGAGCAAGCAGAACATTTTAAAATGGCTTATCAGATAGTACATGACAACTTAGATCTGGAGATGGAAAACAAAGCAGTCCAGAAGCAATTAATTAAGTATATTCACGTGGAAGGCTCCAAAACACTGGAGGAAGTGGTGACTAGATTGATGAAGGAACAGAAAATGGATAGCAAGCACTGTATAGTGCAAAACATTTTTTGTATTGAGGAAGATGAGGAAGAGCAAAGCAAGGTTTATGTAGTGGGGCGAGGAAGAGAAGAAGGCAAAGTGATGTCCAGAATGGGGGAAGAGCAGCATCTGTCCCTCCTCAGGTAGGAAGGGATGGTTCAGTCAGGGAAAGTAATGAAGTAACCTGTTTTTTCTGCAAGAAAATAGGACATCCAAAGCAGAATTGCCAGCATTACAGAACATGGATACATATATTTTGGATAGGTTAGAATTAATCAAGAAACACCTAGAAAGAATAGCAGAGGTGTCAGAAAAATCCAGGAAAAGCTGGAGTACTGACTGGACAAATTTGCTGAATAGTCTGTTTTCAGGATGGTCCGGATGGATCACCATATCAATTGCAATTATTGTCATTATTTTCCAAATTGGTATTGTTTTTACATGCATAAAGCTTTGTGTAACAAAAACGTTTAATCAAATTAATATTATAAACACAGAAGAGTTAATACAGTTTTGAGGTTCTGCTTAACTGTTTTAGTAAAATGATTTAATTTTATTTATTTATTTTTTTGTTGTTTAAATAAAAAGGGGGAATTGTTACAGTAAACTGTTTTACATGAGAAAATTGATATATATATATATATATATATATATATATATATATATATATATATATATATTTGTGTGTGTGTGTGTTGATTTATATATATATATATATATATGTGTGTGTGTGTGTGTGTGTGTGTGTGTGTGTGTGTGTGTGTCCAGGATTGCCTTGTAGGTGAAACACAGATCACCCCTTAGCAATCTGTATGATACCGAATAGAGTGATAGTGATTTGAGCATGTCCACATAGGAGAGGTGTTGGATGCCATTGATTCTCTTTGTGAGGTATTTCAGTGGCCTTTCCAGTTGGTGCAGATATCTGGAGAGGTACATACCAAATGGGGTGTTATATTATTGGTCTAATGAGGAAGGAGTATAGAGGGGTAATAACCTTTTTTCTGGATGCAATCCCTTTACTTATGAAATGAACCAACTAAAAGGCTTTTCTGACCACTGCTGCTACATGCTGGTCGAATGTGAGGTTATCAACCTGACTGCCCAGGTCTCTCACCACAGGTGGTATGCTTAGGGGGTTGCCACTGATGTGGTAATCTGTAGGGTTATTGTTTTTGCTGAATGGAATGATGATACTTTTTTTGCGTTTAGTTTAAGGCCATGACTTTTGCACCAGTCATTAGTTGCTGTGACACCCACTTACAGTATGTTAACATTATTTGGGGAGTCAATGACAGCACCCAACTTACAGTCATCCGCCACAGGCATTTTGTCTTTGCCTGGACCTCTGAGAAGTAGATGCCAAAGAGTAGGGGTCCCAGGACAGATCCCCTGGGAACTCCACTAGTGATAGGTCTGCTATCAGAGGTGGAGGCGCTTATTTTGACTTTGAGGGTCCTGTTTGTGAGCCAGTTGGTCACTCACCTGATGAGACAGGGATTTACGCCAAGTTGTGTTAGCTTTTCAATAATGCCCGAGTGGGGGATTGTGCCAAAGGCCTTGGCCAGGTCAAGGTAAGCTGTATGTGCATAGGTTGGTACTAGGCTATCAGCCCTAGGGCCTATACAAGCCTAGCCATAACAATTCCCTAGCTATTTCTTCCCACAATATTTACTTCCCTGGACCCCTGTCTAGCAGGGTGACTGACATGATCCCCAGGGTGAATTTCCTATCTCCCATACAATCGTCAAGGTTCCTTTTGAAGAGGATCAATGAGGCACCCTGCTTGACATGTATGGGTAGTCTATTCCAGAGTCTGGGGAGTCTCTGTGTCAGGAACCTATCCCTCCAGCATGTTTTGTTCATTGTGATGACAAAGTTTAGATCCCTGGAGCATGTGGCTCTGAGGGATTGGGATTTCTTTAAATGTAGCATGTCCAACAGGTCTGGGTTTGACATGGCCTTGTATGTTAAGCAGAGGTCGCCTCTGAGTAGATGATATGCAACAGAGTATAGATAGAGTTTTTTTAGATGGTCAGCATAGGGCATCTGCTTTATGCCTGTGATTCTTTTAGTGAGGTATTTCTGCAGCCTTTCCAGTTGTTGCAGATGTCTTGAGAGGTACATACCCAATGGGGAGTTGGATTCTACAATGGGTCTAATGAGGGATGAGTACAGTGGGACAATGACCTCCTTTTTTCTGGATGAAAAGCCCTTAGTGATGAGGTGTGCCACATAGAAGGATTTCCTGACTGTTGTGGCGATGTGGTTATTGAAGGTGAGAACACTGTCCACTTGTGTCCCTAAGTCTCTTATCACACTTTCGGTGATTAGTGTACTGCCACCTATGTGGTAATTCATGGATACATATTTTTTCCCAAAGGGGATAACTATAAATTTCTTGGCATTGAGCTTGAGCCCATGGCTCTGGCACCAAGCATCTGTTTCTGTAAGGTCCTTCTGTAGAATATCCACATCATTTAGGGATTCAATAATGTCTTGCAGTTTGCAGTCATCTGCAAACTTTGCTAGCCAGAGTCCCTTAGTGTTGGCCTGTACTTCAGAGAAGTAGATGCCAAACAAGAGCGGTCCCAGGACTGAACCCTGAGATACTCCACTTGTCACTTATCTGGAGCTGGATTTGGAGTCGGCTACTTTTACAGTGTGGGTTCTGTCAGTAAGCCAGTTGGCAACCCATCGAATGATGTAGTGATTAATGCCCAGCTTAGTAAGTTTATCTATAATTCCAGAGTAGGGGATGGTGTCGAAGGCCTTGGCGAGGTCCAGATAGGCTGTGTGGACTGCCTTACCCTCGTCCACGGCTCTGGAGACTGATTCAAAGAAGTCAATCAGGTTCAGGAGACAAGAATGGCCCTTCACAAACCCAAACTGGGTGTGGTCCAGTGTTTGAAGGTTGCCAATGTCTTTGCTTATAAATTCCACGATAATACATTCCATGGACTTGCAGATCAGGCACATCAGACTGATGGGGCGGTAGTTCCCAGGATCCAAGTTGGATCCCCCCTTGTGGAGTAAAATAACTGTAGCTGTGCACCACTCAGTGGGCACGAAGCCTGAGATGAGGCTATGATTAAACATGACACTTAGCTGAAGTGCCAGTTCATTTTGTAGTTCATGTAGTACACAGCCAGGGATGCCGTCTGCTCCCATAGATGCTTTATTCTTAGCTTTGGAGAGTGTGGTTTTTACCTGTGTGGCCATTATTACCATAATTTGGCAGTCTTTTGGCACTGAGATGGACCCTTTAGGGGGTGAGAGGAGGGTGAAGTTGGCACTGAATCGATCTGCCAGGATATTGGCAATATCCTTGGGCTCAGTATATTTAATGCCATTCTGTTGTAGCTCAGAGCAGATCTGAGCATTGTCATTTAGATTCTTGACATAACTATAGAATGCCTTGTGGTTGTCTTTGGAATCTTTGGCAATTTTATTTTCGTAACTAGCTTTGGATGATTTTATGAGGGATCTCAGCTTCGGCATCCTGGGAATTTCCTCTTTTCTGCAACAGTTTCTTCCTTTTGTTGTAAAGTTTGTTTATGGCAGGGGACCACTAGATTGGCTTCCTTTTTCTGGAGGAGAGCATCTTGGTTCAATTTGGGATGGCATGAGGATGGCATGATTCATGCAATAGTGGACGTGCTCATACAGTGCCTTAGTGAAGGATTCAGCAGTCAAAGTTTCAGTTCCCATCTGCATGGGTGTCATGAAGTTTGACACTTCTGACTTGAGTAGCATGAAGTTGGCTTTGGAGAATTTCTTTATAGAGGTTTCCTTACTGGGGGGTGGGGGAGGGATGTGGATGTCAAGGGTGATCAGCTTATGGTCAAACCTGACCAACGAGGGAGGGCATAGGTGTGGAGCATCGATTTCCCATGTTGGTAATGACCAGGTCTAAGATATTGGAACCCCTGGTGGGACTATGGATTAGTTGATCCAGGGCATTGGAATTTATGAATCCCAAGAAGTGTTGGGCAAAGGTGTTGGTACACGAGTAGTTTTCCCAGTTAATGGCAGGGTAGTTGAAATCACCCAGTATTAGGGTATTTGGTTGTATCTTAATATTTTCCAGTGTGTACTGACCTTCCCTAATCCAGGGTCTTGGTGACAGTCTCAAAGAAATCAACCATGTTCAACAGGCAAGATCTACCCTTGATGAATCCGAACTGGGTGGGGTCAAGTGCTTGGAGATTGCCTATGTCCTTGTTTATGAAATCCATAATAATATGCTCCATGGCTTTACAGATCAGACTTCTTAAGCTAATGGGGTGATAGTTTCCACCACCTTTGTGCAAGGGGATGACAGTGGCAGTTTTCCACTCTGCTGTAATGAAGCTTGTACTTAGGCTATGGTTGAATTGTGTGCTCAATGGCGAAGCCAGTTCTTGCTGGAGATGGTGCAGAATACAGCCTGGGATACTATCAGGTCCCATAGAAACTGTGTTCTTTGCCTTGGATAGGGCCTTTAACTCATGATCTATGGAGATATGAGGTGTGGGACATGTGTCAGGGATGTCAAAAGGGGGTTTGAGGGAGAACAAGGGGGTGAAGTTTGCAATGAACCTATATGCTAGCAGGTTGGCTACTTTAACAGGATCAGTATAAGTGATACTGTTAAGTACTAATTCGGAACAAACCTGAAGAAGGCTTTATGGTTTCCCTTTGTTTCGGGGTCTAGTTTCGATTCATAATTGGCTTTGGAGGCTTTCACTAGTGATCTAATTTGCTTCTTAAGGCTATGGAGGGAGTTTTTCCAACTTGGAATATGTTCCTTTTTACCCTTGGACAATAGCTTCTTCCTTTTGTTGTAAAGTCTGTTAATAGAGAATGTTCACCAAACAGGTTTGTGTTTCCTTGAGGAGCAGGTTTTAGTTCTATTGGGTATGGCTGAGTCCATGCAGTTGTACAGGTGCTTGTATGCTGCACTGGCATACTGTTCAGCATAGTTGTCTACATGTTCTGATGTGTGAAACTACAGATACCCTCCCATAAGATGTTGTAGTCAGCTTTTGAGAAGTTTTTTAGCTTGATTTCAGTTGGGGGTGTTGGGTGGGATAGAAACTTTGACTGAGACAGTCCGATGATCTGATCTCACCAGGGAAGAACATACTATGGTAGTGGTGCATGGTCACCCATGTTGGTGAGAACCAAGTCCAGAATATCTCCCCTTGAGGGAGATGAGAAAAGCTGGTCTAGTGCATTACAACTGATGAAGTCAAGGAATCGTTGAGTGAGTGCATTACTGCAGGAAAAGTTCACTTAATCTATGGTGGGGCAGTTGAAGTCATCAAGAATCAGGGTGTTAGGAGATACCTTAATGGAATTAAGTAGATACAGGTAAGAGGAATGGGTATCCTGAGTCATGGAGGAGGTCTATAGCTGCCTAAAACTTGGATGGTTGTCTTGCCAAATGCCAGTTGCACCTGGAGTAGTTCCAGTGCATCACACTGGCAAACCAGTCTGGAGGTGTGCATATCCTTAATCTTCCCAACCTCATTTTGGGGGTCAGAATATGTGGAATGAGATATAGCCTTGTAAGGCAGGGGTGCTCTCTGCAGCCCTGAACCAGGTTTCTGTGACTGCACAGACATCGACATCTTCCAGTGCAAGGAGAGCCTCCAGTGAATGCATTTTCAGGTTAAGACTCCTAGCATTAAGCAGCATGACCTTCAATTCGCTTTTTGACACATCTTTTATGTTGGAAGATTTGTCTTTGGGACACTGTCTAAAAAAGGCACAATGGGGGAGGCAATCCCAACATGAAGTCAGCAAACAAGATCTGAGCAGAAAGTGCTGCAGTACAGGATTATGGATAGAGGAGGAAGAGCTCTTAATCTTAATATTCTGAGAATAGCCAGCATCAGATCCAATAACTAACAAGTTGAGACATCAGATCCTGACCTCTCCCTTGGCACCAAAGGGAGAAACTTTTCATTTTGCTAGTTATAATCTTCAAGTATCTGGCTTCCTAGCCTCTCTCAGAATGTACAGCACATGGTCTGAAAATATGCTTAAAAGGAATCAGTGCTAGCTCTTCTAAACTGCCAGCCTTTACTGGTGTATATGACCTTCTTGTTTTGTGTCCACTTCCACATGCTGAGACAACGGTAGAGGCTCAGTCTTTACCACACTCAGTAGAAGGGAGAACCAATTTTGCCTGGGCCAAAAGTGGGTTATGACTAGCATTTCTGGGCTGTCCTCTCTATTTATTGTCTGTATCTCCCTGGCAATTAAGAATATTGGAGAAATTTTTGAAGTAACAGACCTGCCCAGCTTATAAAAACTGCCTATGTTGCTCAGGCCCCTATTGTTGGTTTTGTGACACAGAATTCCTGATGTTTTGTTTTCTGAAAAGCAAAAAAAAAAAAGATCCACCTCTGGTACACTTTACCTTTGAATTAAGTCTACATCTGTGTGGGCCCACCTCTATCCTACCTAGTTGGTCTGTTAAGCAGCTCTCCTGAGAAGGGATATAAAAAACCCTGAAGATCATTCCTCACTCCATGGTTAGATACCATGATTGCACTATCAGCATGCACAACAGATAAGAATAGTTTCTTCCTACCTTGATAATGTACCACATCACTGTAGTGTTGCCCCATGAGGATGTGCAATGTTCTCCATTGCCAAATGGACCTCAATGCTCTGATGGCTGCAATGACTGTCAGCATTTCTTTCCTTCTGACATGTCGCCTCCTTCAGGTTTCTGTCCCAAGATCCTCTGGATCTTCAGCTCTCCTGAGTAGACTTGCAGGATGTGCAATGTTCTCCATTGCCAAATAGACCTAAATGCTCTGATGGCTGCAATGACTGTCAGCATTTCTTTTCTTCTGACATGTCACCTCCTCTAGGTTTCTGTCCCAAGATCCTCTGGATCTTCAGCTTTCCTGAGTAGACTTGCAATACCTAACCTGAAAGGGACTCCCTAACTGAGCAGTATTTGTTGGATCTACCATGAGAGCTCTTTTCTGATATAGAGCAGTAGTACTGCAACCACTGTAGGGATTATTATGCTGGTGCCATCTGTTTCCCAGACACCACTGCAGCTGTTTAGTATGTAACCTTGCTAGGGATGACATTAAACCAAAAGAAGCAATGTAGCCCAGCATGCTCAAGATCACCTCTGCAGTAATTTGTTTCTGCTGCACTACTACCCTTAAGTAGTATGACAGGAAAAGCACTTTGTCTGAAAGGAGAAAGACCTTCTGCTGCTCTGCATTTAGCAGTGCCCCAAGGGACAGAATTTGTATGTTAGGTGCTACATGGGGTTTTGGAAGAATTAGTGTAAGAGGTAGGTTTTGTCAAAGTGAACTGTAGTGCCTTCTGAATCTCTTGTATAGTTGCTAACTGAATAAGAAACTTGGTCCAGGTGGCAGATACTAGAAAGAAGGCACTAAGAGCATCCTGAGTGTAGTGGATAAACCACAGGACAAGGAGGTGAACTAGATGATGCAACTCTACTATGAATATGAGAAATTTTCTGTCCATGTTTTATTAAGGGGCCTAAATGCCATGCTGTTCTTAATGTAGGAAGGATTCGAGGAAAAAGTATTGGGAGGCTATGGGGTGGGATGAGCATGCATAAGATATAGCTATTTCCTTTCTGGGTACCGACTCTAAGGATCTCCAAGCTCTCCTTTTTGGTCTGTCATCTTTTCTTACAATAACCTTTCTGCAGCTTTCCTTTTTCTTGCCTCAGGTACAAAGGCCGGCTTTCAGTAAAGTAGCTTCTATTGTATTTTGATGAAGAGGAATGAAATAACTGTTTTTACAAACTGAGCAGTCTTTTGGCAGGGGCTGTGCCCTCATCCAGGCATGCTGCATTGACAGCACCATAAACACATTAAATGAAATGCTTGGTGATCTGAGAGTTGAGGGGGCACATGACTTGACACTTTCTTCTCTTTCAGGTGCTTTCTCACAATTCTTTCTGTCTTTTCCTTCAGGTGGTTCAGAAGAACCCTAATATGTCAGCATGTGAGTTTGACAATAACTGCCCCTGAAGGTCATGGGAGCACATCAGTAGATGATCCTTCCAACTCCACTGAGAATTTTACTTTCCCTGACACTGGAAAGTGCATTTTTATTTGGAGCCATGGTTGCACCCTTCATTGATAATTCCTGATCAGCAGAACTGGACCTATAATAGAGTCTTATAAAGTAATTTGAAAGGCTTGCAAACTTTGTAAAAACTGTCTGGTTTCATAGGAGCAGGGGGATGAGAATCTTGCCCCAGGGACACATTTGCAAAGTCATCTTCCAAGCCTTCAATACCTGCAGGAATAGAAAATGGTTAAGGTAGTATCAGACGCTCCCTTTACTTTATCACTGCTGGAGGGAATTCCTTAGTCTCTCAAAGTAATTTCTCATTCTATCAGGTATCTTCTGGTGAGAAAACAGAGGACAAGGTGCTGTTGGTATCAGACTTGTATACAGAGGAGTACAACATATGATATGGCGATATTTGGCTTGGGAGGACATGTTCTCATCCGAGTAACAGGTACCTTCCAGAAAGGCTTAAATACCAGAGCCAGAACCTGCAAAAGTGCCTCACCAGACTTGATGCCTTTGAGCTTAGGGACACCTTTAGGCTGAAATGCTGTTGACTTCCAGGTAATCTTTCTCTTTACACTGCTTTTACAAGTGATTCCTTTTTTGGTGGAGTGAAACTGGCAGATATGACTGGCTGTATGGAGGCCTAAGACAACGCACTTTAATTTCTCTGGTAAAGGTAGCATGGAGAGATTTTAATCATCACTTGACTGTCTTCTGATAAACCTTGCACAACAGAGAAAATAGTACAGCTGTGTACACTTACCATAAATGTAGATGCTCGAGTGTATTCACTGTTGCAGTCATTACAATTAGGAGTAATCTGCTGGCAGGTTGGCCTCAGTCGGCCTGATTAACAAAGTCTTGGGTCCTGGGTCAGATGCTGTCCCTTCTTCCATGATGTCAGGTCATCAGGGGTATAAAACATGCAGCAGATGCCATTACATCAGTTTTTCTTGCCCCAGATTTCAGGTGCCCTCCAAATGGGGAGCAAAAAATATAAGTAATTTAAAACTCCAAAATATATACCTCCAAACAAAAGCAAATACACCAAAAAGGCTTCTAACCATAGTAGAAGAAAGTAGAGGTATAGTAAGAGAAAAGCAGGGGGCTGGAGGGAGGGAAACCAGGACTGCAACAGTGAATACCCTCGAACATCTACATTTATGGTAAGTGTACACAACTGTACTATGTTCTTTGTATTTCACTGTTGCAGTCATTACATTTGGGTAGATTCCCAAAGCTATGGTTGGGAGGATGGATCTATACAGCATTAGGACCAGCTATAAGGCCCTGCAAAACAGCAGTGGCAAAGCCAGCTCTGGATTTAGAGAAGATTGGTAAGTGATAATGCTTGGTGAAAGTATGAACTGAACTCCAGGTAGCAGCTTCTAGAATATCCCTGGTATGCACACCTCTGAGAAAGGCTGTTGAAGTAGATGCAGCCCTGGTGGAATGAGATCTGATCCCCTGGGGGATAGGTTTTCCATGGTGTTTATAGCAGAAATTAATGCAATGGCTTATCCATTTAGAAATGGTTTATTTTGAAATAGCCTTCCCCTCATCCCCCTGCAGCAAATGCTACCAGCAGCTGTTCAGATTTTGTTCGAGATTTAGTCCTGTCCAAGTAGAATCTAAGTTGCCTGTGTACATCCAATGAATGCAGAATCCGCTCTCCCTTGTTCTGTGGAATGGGAAAGAAAGTTGGCAAATGAATGGACTGATTAAGAGCCACACTGGATACCATCTTGGGCATGAAGGATGGATTGGTCCTGAGTGACACCCTGTCCGCATGAAAGATGATGAAAGGTTCCACTGCCATAAGGGCCTGTAATTCAGATATCCTTCTAGCTGAAGTGATTGCCAAAAGGAAAGCTATTTTCCAAGAAAGAATTTTTAAGTCTGCAGTCACAGCTGGCTCAAAAGGAGGTAGAGTGAGTTTCTACAATACAAAGTTAAGGTCCCAGGCAGGAATTGGAGCCCTCCTGGGTGGTCTCAAGTTTTTGGCCCCTCTGAAATACTGCTTTAGCAGAGGATGAGAGAAGAGGGGTGGTTCTGTGTTGTAATGAGCTGAAATGACTGAGGCATGGATTTTTATGGAGGAGAAAGACAGGCCCTTGTGAAGCATCTCAGTTAAGTACTGCAAAATCTGAGGTAAATTGGGCACTGCTGTGCTCATCCCTTGAGACTGATTTCAGGCACAGAATCTTTTCCATTTGTCAGCATAAGATTTTCTAGTACTAGGTCTTCTCGCCTCCAAAATGACATCCCTCACAGGTTTGCTGAGGGATGCTAAGGGAAAATTTAAATGATTAGCCAAGCTGCAAGATTCAATGTTTGGAGCTGAGGGTGCAGAATTTGGTTCTCCTGCTGAGACAGTAAGGAAGGTGTCTGAGGCAGGTGCCATGAGGAAATTAGTGACACACTGAGCAGGTGTGGGTACCAGTGTTGGTGAGGCCAGTCTGGAGCAATCAAAATAATTTTTGGTTTGTCTTGTTTGACTTTTAGTAGAACTTTGGAAAGGAGAAGCAGAGGGGGAAAGGCATATACTGATAAGTTTTTCCAGCTGAAGGACAGAGCATCCACTTTCCAGGCTTTTTTGTGAGGAGTTCTTGTGCAAAGTTTGTCCAACTGACAGTTCTGGGGTGAGGCAAAAAGATCTATGTCTGGGCTCCCCCATTTGCGTGTCAACATGTTGAAAATCCATGGTTCCAGTTTCCATTCATGTGGGTCCATGAGATTTCTGCTTAGTTCATCTGCCAGAACATTCAGCTTTCCTGGCAGGAATTGAGCTTGTAGTTGTAATTGGTAGCTCAAGGCCGTGTTCCACAATGCCATGGCTAGTCTGCAGGGTGGGGTAAGAATGTGTATCCTCTTGCTTATGTACCACATTACTGTGGTGTTGTCCGTCTTTACCAGTCATTGTCCTGTATAAAGGCAGTCCTTGAAGGCTGTCAGAGCATTCTGTACAGCTAGCATTTCTTTTTGATTGATATGAAGGTGCATTTGATTTGGGCTCCATTTGCCCTGAATGCACTTCCCTGTCAGATGAGCCCCCATGCATAGTCTGATGCATCTGTAGTTAGGGTTTGGGTGGCAGGGGGTGGTGTGAATGGCAGTCCCTTGTTTTGGTGGCAGGCTTCTGCCCACCATAGGCACTCTAGGTGCAGGCAAGGTATGATAGGAATCATTGTTTCCAGGCTGTGACAATGTTGACTCCATAAACTTTTTAAGTGCCACTGAAGTTCTCATATGCAGTCTTGCATATGGAATTAGAAGAATGCAGGAGGCCATGAACCCCAAAGCTTGCAGTATTTGTCTTGTAGACAGCAGGGTTTTTGTGGCTACCTGTTTGAAGTAAGTCACCAAATGAATTTGCTTTTCTGGTGTAAGGAAAGCCATCTGGGCAGTTGTATTCAAGCTTGCACCCAGGAATGTAATTTTTTGAGAGGGTACCAGTTGTGATTTCTTTTCGTTTATGGTGTACCCTATACAAGTTAGAAACCTTTTTACAAATGCCAGATGTTTTAGTAGAGTGGCCTGGTTTTCTGCCTGAATTAGGCAGTCATCCAGGTATGGATATATTTGAATATTTCTTAGTCTGCAAAATGCAATTACTGGAGCCAGGCACTTTGTGAATACCTTGGGCGCAGTAGACAAGCCAAAGGGCAGTGCAGAGAACTGATAATGCATGTAGCCTGCTTTGAAGCATAGGCATCTTCTGCAAGATTCCCTGATTGGGATATGCAGGTAAGCCTCTTTTAAATCTAGAGTTGTCAACCAGGCATCCTTGCCTAGCATAGGAAGCAACTGGTGAAGAGTCAGCATCTTGAATTTTGGAATGTCCAAAAATGTGTTTGGAGTAGTCAGGTCCAGAATAGGACGCTAAGATTTGTTTTTTCCGGGTACCAGGAAATGTCTGGAATAGAAACCTTGTCCCTTTTCCTCTTCTGGTACTAGTTGAATAGCCCCCAAGTTTAGGATGGAAAGTATTTGTTTCTGAGCCTCTGCCCACTTAGATGAAGATGAATTAGCAAATGTAGACTAAATTTCTACTAGCTCTCACACTGATTCAGAGTCTGATGATGTCCTTGCCTCAGCTTCAACATGTGAAGATTTCACCTTTGGGGAAACAGTACATAAAATGAGGAAGCTTTTCCACTGGGAGGCTCAGGACTACTCTCTGCCTAAAAATAGGGTTAGAGGATGTTTGAAGCTCCCTGAACATTAATGTTTGGCCATTCCTCTAGTGCTAAATGTGGATGATGCCATTTTGGACTCTTCCCTGTAGCCCAAGTCCCAGCCACTTGCTCCTTGGAAACTAGACCATTTTTATATGGTTCTGGATTCCTACAAACACCTACATAGGAATCCTATTGTTAATCCTGAAGTGGTGACTCAAGGTCCTAAGGGAGCTAAGGGCAGCACTTCTGGGAACCCTTTGCCAAATGACAAAGAAGGGAGAACCCTTGATAGATCTTGCAAGAAAGTGTATACCTTTGCATCCTTTGCCATGAAAGCTTTCAACTGCCAGTTTCATATGGTTATGTACCAGGAAACTCTACTGGACCACATGAATGGCATTCTCCAAAGAAAGTACAGTAGTGTAAAATCTTACCATAACAGTAGATGTCCTTCCCTTCACTGTTGCAGTATTATTTACAAAAGAGATTCCTTGCCAAGGGTAGCCCAACATCCAGCCAGCCTTAGGAATATACAGACATCATATGTCGTACATATGCTCCCCGCTCAAGGCATAGGCCATAAAGGTGATGTACAGGCTGCACACTGAGTAACAACTTAATTCTAGCTCTCCCAGTGAGAAAATAGAAACTCAGCAGAGAAAGCCAGTGGACCTAGATTTCTGGGTAAATTTCAGAAACTGTGTAGTAAGTGCACTGCCTGGATGCCAGGAAAAAACGTAATACAGAGGTTCTGAATGAAAATCAGCTACAAAACGCAAATAAAAAACACTGACTGGGAAAAGTACTGTAGCAGTTCAGCAAAAAGCAGTGCAAGCTCCAGACATGACTACCAGTAAATTACAGAAAAGAATAAGGCAACTGCATACAGACCTGACTAAAATAAATAAAACACTGATGGAGTATATCAACTCAAACAATAAAAGGCTGGCAAAAAAATGGAAGAAATGTTAACCAGATGTGCAGATAAGGTAATAAAACTGCAAAACTAAGAGGTTGAAATGAAGAAAAGGGTGGCCGAATATGAAGAGATGTTTCAAAAAGTAACAGAATTAGAGGACACAGTGCATAGGAAAAACCTGAGATTTCCTGCTGTACCTGAGAAGCTGGAAGGAACAGACGGAATTAATTTTATGAAAGCACAAATTAGCAACTGGACTGGTATTCTACAACAGGAATTGTTAACTGAAAGGCACTTTGTGTGTATGCTCCATACCTGACTATGAGAAAACTATCTACACCTTTAATAGTAAAGATGCAATCTTACCAGCAGAGGGAGTTGACTCTGACAAAACTGTATCAGAAAGGCAAAATACTAAAGTGACAGACAGCTGAGTGTTTGTGGAGAATGACTACTCATACACCAGACAGACGAGGAGTAAATATTGTACTATTCAGGGAACATTGAACAGCAGACATAAGACTGAAACTGCTGTACCCAGCTATCTTCAAAATATGTTTCCCTTGAGGAAAAAAAATCATTTTTTGAAGAAGTATACAGTAAGGAAGTAATACAAAAATTTGCCAACAAAAAGTGAGCTGTGAAACAGAAGGAGATTCTGCTTTTTGTTTTTCGGGTAATAAAGACCACAGAGAGATTGTGTCAGTAAACCTCTTCCAGTGTTTCAACAGGAAATTCTTGAGAGAAGAGCGTAAAAAAAGCACAAGAGTTGACTAGAAGGATTCAGAGTATGTTGGAAATGAAGCAGAGACAGGGTTTGGGAGAAGGAGATGAACAGAAATAGAACAAGAAAATCTGGAAATATTGGACTTACTAGGACTTTGTCAAACTTGCAGGGGACTCAAACATATGCCTTACGTCATGTCATTAATGTGTGAAGAATAAAATCAGTAACTTGGAAATTAACAAATGGGGATTACAAATAAATAGTTATATTTGTAAAAAATGACAGAACAAGAATAATCTGGAAATATTTGAATTTTTTGACTTTGTTAAACTTGTAGGGGACTCTAAAGCATATGCTCTACTTCATGTCATTAATGTTCAGAAAAATACCGAGGACAGGGGAAGAGGAGGTAGAAAGTTAACTGTAAGTAAAACACATTTTTTCTTAGTATTATTTAAATAGTGCATGATTTTCTTTGCATGTTATAAAGTTTTTCCAGTTATTTTTTATTGTAATGGGGATACTACTGTAAACAGGTGCTCTTGTTTATCTTTTTGTTTCTCACTCCATTCTTCTCTCTTTCTCCTTGTTCAGTTTTAAGAAATGTAGGCACTGCAATGTTATATATATATATATATATATATATATATATATATATATATATATATATATATATATAAGATCTGGTTAAAAGAGCATGAGAAAAGAAAAATTAGTGTGGCTTTTCTTAATCTTACATGGGGAATGGGTTTAGGCCATTAGCTTAATCTAGTAATAACTCTTAAGAGAAAGCAAGTATATGAAAAAGAATGTTGAATATTATAAGGCTTTTTTTTTATAGTAAACAGCTTTATGTCTGGTTCTCATGTTTCTAGCAGACAATCTGATAAAGAGAAATGGCTTGGAGAAAATGTTTTCTGATTCAAGTGTTTTACCAGGTGACAGAGCTGTAAAGATATGACAAAATCAGACAATATCTAATACAATCACAAGCTATACCATGCAATTTAGTATGGATAACCTTTCTTTTAGGTTAGCCTGAAAGAGAGAGAGAGAGAGAGAGTGTGTGTGTGTGTGTGTGTGTGTGTGTGTGTGTGTGTGTGTGTGTGTGTGTGTGTGTGTGTGTGTATGTGTGTGCGTGTGTGTGTCAGTTTGGAACATTTGTTCCTATTAGGAGGGTAAAACTTCAATATCATAAGATGTACATAGTTTTGTGTGTTATTATTAAGTTAACAGATTGTGAGGGCATTGTGTGTAAGTGTGCATTTTTGTTTGAGGGTTTTCAGTAAAACAAAAAGTTCTGTAAGATGTGACATAGGCTCAAATAGAGATGAAAAGAAACAACTATATAAAAGATTAACCTGCCAAACAGTTCATGAATGTAACACAAAAACTGAAACTAGTCATTTAACAAAAAAGTTGTTATACATAAAAGGTGGGAATAATTCTCTTCAAGAATACAATGCTTTCTGTAATGTCTTTAAGCATTAATGGTCTCACAGATAAATACAAAAAAGAAAGAGTAGTGAACTACATTAAAATGTTGAGTACAAATAACTATGCTACAGGAAACACTCTTAAAAAGAACTAAGCATGTGAATTTGATAAAAGTTTTCAGGATAGTTATTCAGAATAATATCTGGCAAAGGAAGAGAGGAGTACTTGTATTAATGGCAGGTGGAGCTCCAATAGTAATAAAAGAGGACAAAAAGACAATAATGGTAGATTTGTAGTACTAAGGGGCTACTGTATTCCACCAAAAACTGCTACAATGGAGCTTAACAAAATCTCAGGAGAAATAATCAGCTTTCAGCAAGGAATATTACTTATAGCTGGTGACTGAAATTTGATTTGCAATAGTGAAGATGTGTCGGGGGCATAAGGGAAATGTAACAAAGGAGGGCAGATTTTTTTAAGAAATCTTTGAAGATATTTGGCATGGAAGATGTGAATTCAGTACTAGGAGTTAAGAGTAAATTTATATATTATTCCCCAAAATACAAAAACTGGGCTATGGTAGACAGGATTTACATTTCACAGGAACATGTGCATTTAACTGAAGGTCTTGATATGCATCCAATAACCATTTCAGATCATGTGCCAATAATAACTAAAATAATAACACAGGGTAATGAAATAAAAGACACTGGTGCTTTGCCACCTATCTGTTGAAAAGGGAGGTGTTCAAGGAATTGGAAATTATTCAGGAGTTATTAGAGAAAACAGAAATGTGTTATAGTTAGGGAGTGGGATAAAATTAAAGTACAGTTTAGAAATATGGTTGGAATAAAAGAAAGGGAGATACAGTTAAGAAGTAACAGGAATTATTTAGAGGGACTGACAAATGTTAAAGTATTGCAAAACAGAGTGAATCTCACAGAACAAGAACAGGAGCAACTGCAGAATGCTTAACAGAAAATAAACTCGATAATATGCATGAGTTTAGAAAGATTGCTGTTAAGCAACTGTTTTTGATAACTCTGGAACGCAAAAACTTTTAGCACAACAAATCAGGCAACAGAAAGCCGAAAGGGCTGTCATCAAGTTTAGGGAGCCTACAACAAGGAAGATAACAAGGGATCTTGTAGAAGTATAAGAAATAGGTTCATATGTGTTTACTAGGCTAATAATCACAAGGGCCTTTTTGAGCCTACCCATGCATCCCAAATCTCTGACAAGTTCTGATACCCTTGGTAAGTGTAAGAAGGAGCTTGGGAGATGAAACATTTACTGGTTGCCTGTGCCCATTACAGATACGTGTGCCAAAACAGGGATGAATTTCCTGTTACCCATCCAATTGTCTAAGTTGCACTTGAATTGGGTTAGAGAGGAATTCTGCTTCATATGGATGTGATCAGAAATTCTATCAAGGTCCGTATAAAGCAGAGAAATACAGAAATCAAGAAAAGGTACAAATGGAAATGTTTATGGAAGAATTAAATATGCCAAGGCTAGAGGCAGAGAAGGCTCAAACACTAACAGGATAGGAGGAACGTCCCTGGGAATAGATGGCATTGCTTGCACCTGTCACCCCTGGGCTTTCGGATATTGGCAAAGGCTCTTGCTACCCCCATAGTGCCTTTTTTAGGCAAAGCTCAAAAGACAAACCCACCTCCATAGGTATCACAAGGGATAAAAAACTAAGAGTAATGTTACTCAACGCCAGAAGTCTAAACCTCATGAAGCACGCACTCAAAACTCTCCTTAGCATGGAGAACATCGATATCTGTGCAGTAACAGAAACCTGGTTCAGGGCTCCCGAGAGCACCCCAGCACTACCAGGTTATACCTCATACCATGCTTTTTGGCCCCAAAACTTGGACCAAACCACAAAAGGAGGGGGAGTATCGATATTCATCAAAGATACCCAACCTCCAGGTTGGTGGCAAAGCACGAAGCATCAGAGACTATCCATGTGCAACTAACAGTGGGTAAAACTGCCTTCCAGTTTATAGCCTGCTACAGACCACCCTCCCAAACCCAGGAACCCCTCTCGGCCTTCCTGAGAACACTGGAAAATATGAAGGTCTCTCCAAACACCATTATATTGAGCGACTTCAACTACCCAAACATAGACTGGGAGCATTACTCTAGCTCCAACACCCTAGCCCAAAGGTTCCTAGAATTTATAAACTCAAATGCTATGGAACAAATTGTTACCACTCCCACAAGAGGGGAAAACATACTGGACCTGATCACCACCAACATGGGGACTCTATGCTCCAGACCAGAAGTGTATCCCTCACTGGTAAGATCAGACCATAAACTAATCTCACTGGATATTCATATCCCGACCCCACCCCCTGCCCACAAAACCACAGTGAAAAACTTCTCCAAAGCAAATTTCACACTCCTCAAAACCGAGGTGGAATCCTTCAAAGCCCCCGGGCCTGTGGAAAATACGTCCCAGACCGCAGAATCCTTTATAAACGCATTCTATGAACACCTTCAGGAATGCATGGATCATGCGATCCCAAATAAAACCAAGACCCAATCCTCCAAAGGCAGACGTCCTGTCTGGTGGACCCGAGCCATAAACAAACTATACAATAGAAGGAGGAAGCTAATAAATGATAGAGCAAAATTCCAAAAAGGGAAGGCATCACTGATCAGTATTAGCAAAAAACTACGGGCACTCATAAAATTGTCTAAGGCCAGCTTCAAGAGAAAAATTACACAGGACACTAAGGATAATCACAAGGCTTTCTTTAGTTATGTTAGGAACCTGGGTGGTAATTCCCAGATATGCTCAGAATTAGTCCAAAATGACAAAAAATACACCGAACCCACAGACATTGCCAACATCCTAGCTGACAGGTTCAGCACAAACTCCCCCCCCTCCCCACCAAAAGGGTAAATATCTATCCCAGCAGAGTGCTGCCCCCCCCTGACATCTTAGATGCTCAGGTAAGAGCCGCCCTCTCCAAAGCAAAAAAACACTGCATCAATGGGACCAGACGGTGTCCTGGGCTGCGTCCTACATGAAATCCAAGAAGAGCTAAACCCAAACATCAAACTACTGTTCAATCTCAGCCTTACTACAGGATATGTGCCCAAAGAGTGGTGTACAGCAACAGTGGTCCCTCTCCATAAACGTGGTGCCTCAACGGATCCTGGAAACTATCGCCCCATAAGCCTGACTAGCTTGGTCTGCAAAGCTATGGAAAGGATCATCATGGACCTCATAAATAAAGATATTGGGGACCTAGAGACACTGGATCCTACCCAGTTCAGCTTTGTTAAGGGCAGATCCTGCCTCTTAAACCTGGTTGATTTCTTTGAAACAGTCACCAAGGCCATTGAAGAGGGGAAGGTGGTCCACACAGCCTACCTGGACCTCGCAAAAGCCTTCGATACAATACCCCACTCGGGCACTATAGATAAGCTCACCAGCTTAAATATAAACCCCTATGTCACTAGATGGATTGCAAACTGGCTCAAGGACAGAACCCACATGGTTAGAATTGCTGGAGCCATGTCAGACTCCAAACCAGTTACAAGTGGTGTCCCACAAGGCTCAGTCCTGGGACCTCTCTTGTTCGGTATATATTTCTCGGAGGTACAGGCCAACACAGAAGGACTGTGGCTGACCAAGTTCGCAGATGACTGCAAACTGGGTGCCATAATCGACTCTCCAGCCGACACAAGCATCCTCCAAAAGGGCCTCATAGAAACAGACAACTGGTGCCAGAGTCATGGCCTCAAGCTAAATGCCAAAAAGTGTATAGTCATCCCCTTTGGCAAAAACAAAGTGCCCACAAATTACCACATAGGTGGTAATCCATTAAGTACAGAAGAAGCAATTAGGGACCTGGGGACCCAAGTTGATAGCAATCTCTCATTTGACAACCACGTGGCCAAAGTGGTTAGAAAAGCATTTTATATAGCCCACCTAATCATGAAGGGATTCACATCTAGATCAGGGGAGGTCATCGTGCCTCTTTACTCATCCCTCATCAGGCCCATAATTGAGTACAATGCCCCTTTTGGGATGTACCTTACCAGACACCTGCAGCAACTGGAAAGACCCCAAAAGTACCTCACCAAGAGGATCAAAGGGCTCAAACAGATGCCATATGCTGCCTGTTTAAAGAAACTCCAGCTCTATTCAGTGGCATACCACCTGTTCAGAGGCGATCTCTGCCAGACGTATAAAGCCATGTCCAACCCGGAATTAATGGACATGCTGCACCTCAGAAAATCCAAATCCCATCGAGCTACGCGCTCGAGAGACTTGAACCTCAGCACTGAAATAAATAGGACATGCTGGAGGGACAGATTCATAACCCAGAGGCTCCCTTCACTCTGGAATAAAATCCCAGTCCAGGTTAGGCAGAGTTCCTCATTGACTCTCTTCAAGAGGAATCTTGATGAGTGGATGGGAGATCGTAGGTTTACCCCGGGTATCACTTCTGTGTCACTGTTAGACAGAGGCACAGTATACTAACCTCGAAAAAGGGCATAGCAAAATAAATTTAAAATGGGTGGTGAAAGCCAAACACATTCTGGCTAGGCTTATAAATGCCCTAGGGCAGATAGCCTAGTATGAGCCTATGAACCTATGAAGCTAGGAGGGAAAAAACTGATACAGATCTGAAAGGTTTTGTTTAACAGTATTTGGAGAAAAGAAGTATCAACATCCTGGAAGAAAATGGTGGTAGCTGTAATACATAAAGGGGGTAAAGATCCATCAGATCCAGTTTCATACAGGCCCATTTCAATACTAAACCATGGTTATAAAGTGTTCATGTATATAATGGCTAAAAGAATGTCAAAAGCAATGCCAAAATTGAAAGCTATGGATCAATATGATTTTGTAGAGGAGAGGCAGACATTTGACAACATTAACAGAACACTGATGATCCAGAAGGAAGCAGAATGTAAGAAAATACCAGTGCTATTAGTGAGTCTTGATGCAGAGAGAGCATTTGACAGAGTAAGCTGGGATGTTATGAGCAGAGCTATGGAAGCATTTGCATTCCCTGATAAAATTATAAGGTTGATTATGAGGATATATGAGGTATCAGAGGCAAAAATTAAAGTGGGTGGGGTCCTCTCTGATAATCTCTGCTTGAGCAGGGGAACCCAGTAGGGGTGACCTCTCTCCCCTTTGTTATTTGCATTATATTTGGAACCACTGGCAAAGAAAATAAGGGACTCAGAAATTTAAGGATATAATTGGTATGAAACTCAAGAAAATCTGGCTCTATTTGCAGATGACATTATTTTAAACCTGACAAAACCAGAAAGGGACATTACAGTACTGTGGAACATGTTCAGACAGTTTCAAATCTGTTCATGATACAAAATTAAGGAAGCTAAAATTGGTTCATCAGTATCCATACTTATGGGGACATGACAAAATGAAGTACTTAGAGGAGTACGGATTAAAAATTATGCCAGTGTGGTAGTTAAGGATATGTGGAAAGAGACTAAACAAAACATAATACAAACACAGAGAAAATGGAAGTTCTGCTATATGGATATCAATAGTAAGATACAAGCATTTAAAATGTTTTTAGTCCCTTTGGTCTTATACAAAGGTCATGCATATTTTTATCAACCAGAGTAGAAATTGTGGATAGCAATTAATACAGAGCTGAAGGATTTTATCTGGGAGGGGAAGATGGCAAAACTCAAATAGAATAAGCTTATTCTGTCAATAGAACAGGGTGGATTGGGATTACCCGATTTGAAGGGGTATTTCAGAGCAACACAGTTAAGGCTCCTCTACATAACATAAGCAGAAAACTATAACTCAAAGTGGAAATACATGATGATGAAACAGGGGAGAAGCTCAAGAAACAAGGATAGAATGGAATTTTAGATGCAGACCTATAAGGAGAATAACAATAATCATACAGAATATTATATTCATAAAGTAGTAGAAAGTATTCTAAGAATTAAGCCAACATGGGAATAGAGAAAGAAGACTCTGCCAATAGGATCATAGGAGGCTACTAGGCTAACGGCCCTAGAGCCCTTACAAGACTAGTCAAGTTCAACCCATGTTCCCAAGAGTTTCTGGTTCAAGCAGACACTACAATCAGCACCTACTGACCCTGTCCAAGAGGGACACAGGTGGAACCCCTGGGGTGAATTTCAGGTTGCCCATCCAGTCATCCAAATTATGCTTAAATAGGGCCAAAGAGGGGGTTTGTTTAACATGAATAGGAAGCTTCTTCCAAAGGCGAGGCAACCTCTATAAGACAAATATGTCTCTCCAGCAAGTTCTGTTGATGTCACATACCAGGTTAAGGTCCTTTGAGTGAGTGACCTGTGGGCCATTTCACTTGCAAATGTGCAGCATTTCCACTAAAGCTGGGTCAGAGATTGTTCTATATGCAAGGCACAGGTTGCCTCTGAGCAGTACGACACAGGGTAAAGTGGCAATGATTTCAGTCTGTCCACATAAGACAGATCTTGAAGACCCCGAATATTCTTTGTAAGGAACATTTCTGATCTCTCTAATTGCTGCAGGTGTTTGGAAATGTAGATCAATGTGTATATGTCTCTTTAAGAAGCTATCCAAGGGCTTGCACAAGTGTATAAATACTGAGCATGTGTGAGTATAACTGCCATTTTGTAGTAAGCTGTTGAGATGTAAGCATGCATGTGTGAAAGCTCTGTCAATCAGTTTGTTTATATTTACTGATGCAGCTATCCATCATGATGTGTTTCAATGTAATAAAGCATCTTAAACGAACTACCCCCACTTGCTTCATCTTCAATGTACAAGGGGACAAGTGACAGAAAGCAACATACCAAAGGAAGCATTGTACTCTATTATTGGCCTAATGAGGGAAGGATACAGGGGGGGGGGTTATAACCTCTTTTTTTTCTGGAGGCAATGCCCTCACTTATGAGATGAACAATATAAAATTCCCTTCTTACCACTGTGGAGACATGGTGATTGAAGTTAAGGCTGCTGTCAACCTGTGTGGTCATATCTCTCACCACTGACCATGTGCTTAGGGTACTGCTATACATGTGGGAGATTGTAGGAACATCACCCTTGATGAAGGGATGATAATGCATTTTTTGCAATAAGTTTAAGACCATGACTTTGGCACCAGTCATTAGTCTGCATAAGATTTTCTTGCAGGATGTTGACATCACTAGGGGTTTCAATGTTCGCTCCCAGTTTGCAGTCATCAGCAAACTTTGTCAGCCACAGTCCTTTAGTTCTAACCTGTACTTCAGAGAACTAGATTCTGAACAGTAGGGGTCCCAGAACTGATCCCCGTGGAACACCACTGGTTATGGGTCTGCTGGAGGAGGTGGAGTCTTCTATTTTGACCATGTCAGTTCTATATCGGTTGATACCCAGCTGGGTGAGTTTATCAATGATGTCTGAATGGGGGATTATGTTAAAGGCATTGGATAAATCTAGGTAGGCCATATACACAGATTTGCCCTTGTCTAGGGCTTTGGTGACTTTCTCAAAGAAGTCCACCAAATTTAACAGGCATGATCTCCCCTTGACAAAGCTAAACTGGGTGGGGTTGAGTGTTTGGAGACTTCCTATATCTTTGTTAATAAGGTCCATGATGATTTGTTCCATGACCTTGCAGATAAGGCTGATCAAGCTAACAGGTCTATAGTTCCCAGAGTCCGTGGATGTACCCCTTTTGTGCAAAGGTTTGACAGTACAAAGCCAGTGCTAAGGCTGTGATTGAAAAGCATGCCCAATGGTGATGCTAATTCCTGTTTTAACCCATGTAGAACACAGCCCTGGATGTTGTCTGGTCCCATAAAGGCTGTGTTTTTATCCTTGGAAAGTGTGTTTATGACCTGCTCCTCAGAGATACTAGGTTGGGAGACAGGTGTTAGGGATGCTTTGAGGTATATTTGGTGGGGACAGAGGATGAAGTCTTAACTGAACTTGTCAGCTAGCAGGTTTGCTATATCCACAGGTTCTGTATATGTAGTAAGTACCATTAACTATGAGTTCAGCACAAATATGGGCCTTACCTTTATGGTTACAGATGTAACTAAAGAATGGCTTTTGATTATCCTTAGTTAGAGAAGCTAATTTGGATTCATAGTTAGCTTTGCAGGACTTCAGTATGAGTCTATTTGCTTGTTTAAGTTGAAGATGGAATGTTTCCAGTTTTGAGACCATTCCTTCCTATTCTTAGACAGCAATTTCTTTCTCCTATTGTACAGCCTATTTATGGCAGTTGTCCACCAGGCAGGTTTATTTTTCCTTGAAGATCTTGCTTTGGTTCCATCAAGTATAGGACAGTCACTACAATTCTACAGGTGCTCGTATAAAGCAATGGTATATAATTCAGCATAGGCATCTGTTCCATCAGTGGGGGAGGGTCTATAAAACTATTTATGCTGTCCCATAAGAGGTTGAAATTAGCCCTGGAAAAGTTTTTTAGTCTAGTTGTTGATGGGGGGGGGGATTTGTGTTACAGTTACTTCTAGCTGGACTGATTTGTGGTCAGATCTCACTAGGGATGGCCACACACTAGGGGTGCTGCAGTGGTCCCCCATGCTGATGAGCACCAGATCCAGGATGCTTGAGCCCCTTACAGGTGTGCTAGCCGGCTGGTCCAAGGCACTGGAGTTAAAGAAGTCCAGGAACCTTTGGACAAGTGAGGTAGAACACTTATAACCTACCCAGTCAATGGATGGGCAATCACAGTCACCCAAAACCAGGGTATTTGGTTGTATCTTGACTGACTCAAGCAGATCCAAATAGGCTGAGTGAATGTCCTGATCCACGGAAGGGGTCCTATAGCTGGCAATGACCTGAAGAGGGGTCTTACCTACAGTCAATTGGACCTCAAGCAATTCAAGGGAATCGTGCTGTTTAACCAATCTAGAGGTGTATTTATTTTTAATGAATAGTGATACATCACCTCTTTTAGTTCTCACACCCTCAGTTTGTAGTCTGAATGTGTGGAAGGAAATGTAAACTGGCATAGCTGGGGTGCTCTCTGCAGCCTTAACCAAGTCTCAGTGACTGCACAAATGTCAGCATCTTTCATGGTGAGAGCTGTTTCCAGTGAGTGCAGTTTTTGGTTTAGACTCCTAGCATTTAGCAGCATAACCCTGAGGTTGTTTTAGAGGGTATTTTTACATTGGGAATTTTTTTCTTGTGACATTGCCTAAAAAAGGCACTATGGGGGTGGCAAGAACCTTAGCCAGTAACCAAAATCTCAGGGGTGACAGAAGAAGCCATTTCTAGCAAAGCATCCAAGTCTGTCAACCATGTCATCCCAGGCTGACAGATACTGGATCCCCTTTGAATGACACCAGAAACTAAGCCAGTTGTTGAAGTCAATCATTTTTGTTTGTATTGAGGTATTATCCTAGATGAAAGTAAAATGCTGCTTAAGGCTAGGGACATACCTGCCTGAGACACATAATCAGAGAGCTCAGTCATGTCTCTTTTCATATATTCCAGTGAGGTACGTCTCAAGTTGTTCACACCAACATGGACTATGACAGAGTCATAACAGTGCCTGTTGTTGAGAGACTTGAGTGTGTGTGAGATGTGGCGAATCCTGGCACCTGACAGAGAGTTGACCGTGATTATTTCCTTATCCAACCTGGTGAGTGGGATATGTGTGTGCCTCACAATTGAGTCACCTATGACTAAGATGTTTGGTTTTGTGTTTTGCCTTAGGAGCTTGACTGGTGAGACACTGGTGTGTGACATATTTTGTGTACTATGTTCTGCAGAGGATGTATTATGTGAATCATGCTTGTGTTTGAGTAGGTATCAGTTTAACTGACTGGTGAGCGAGAGAGCCCGAATTCCATGTTCTGGATATAGATTCATTTCTCTCATAATGAATATGTGTGGACTATAAGAATTGGGTTGTCAATGTACATGAGGCAATTGCTACATTGCCTCAGGATACACAAGTCAACCAGGCTCACTGGAGAAACTGTGGGAAATTGTCCATCCATAAATACTAGGTAAGTTGATGTGGTCAGAATTCAGGGAGAGGACAGGAAGGACCAGGTAAAGTAGAGCAAAGGAGAACTGAACAAAAAATACAAAGGGCTAGTGGGTAGGATCTGTGTTGGTACCTCAGGAGCTTTGCTGAATTTATCAGTGGACAGTGACGTACAATCGCAAGAGCTCACCTATGGAGCACCAGTAGAGTACTATGGTAAAATTTGTAGGCAGAAGTATTTGTGTCTAACTGCCAATGGTGCCCACTGCTGCTTGGCAATGCACGATGCGCAAGCAAGCACAAATCTGGTGCTTATGTAGCAAACAAGAGCAAATTGATTCAAACAAATTAACCAATAAAAAAGCTCAAATCTGAGCCCTGTCCCAGCAACCTTCAGTCAGATGAGTTCTAACTGCACACTCCTGCCACTAGGGTGCAGGGGAAACCTCTCCAACGCAAAATGGCCTGGTTTCAAGCTCAAGCTATACAAACAAAACTAGATTCAGCAGGTCTGAATCTAGTCTATGCTACAGCAAACAAAGTGTAACAATTTCAGGTGAAAAGGTTCATATAAGCAGTGATATGGTAAAAATGCAGTTCAAAAGTGCGATATACAATGAAAAATTCTACTTAAGTTTTGCAGAGATCAGCAGATGCCTTGGATTGATCAGATAAATACAGCAGAACAGTAGCTTGTCGCCAAACTCTGTGGAGCTTTGCTAAAGCAAGCACAAACCCACGCAAAAGCGGTGCTTATGTAGCAAATGAGAACAAACTGATTTAAACAAATTAACCAATAAAAAGCTCAAAACTGAGCTCTGTTCCAGTAACCTTCAATCAGATGTGTTCTAACTGCACAATCCTGCCACTAGGATGTAGGGGAACTCTATCCAACAAAAGATGGCCTGGTTTAGTGCTCAAGTTATACAAATAGAACCAGACCCAGCAGGACTGACTCTAGTCCATGCTACAGCAAACAAAGTGCAACAACTTCAGAAAAAAAAAATGCTCAAATAAGTAGGCACAACAAGCCTTCAACCAGCAACTCCCAACTCAGAAGGGCAGAGGCTACCCTCTTCTCCCACAAGAGTGTAGACCACAAACATTCTTAATGTAAAATAACTGGTCTGAAGCCCAACAGCTTAAACCAAAACTAAGAGGCTTAAAATAACAGTTACAATTTAATCAGGCTATTAACAAGCAGTAATAAATGCAGAAGAATAAATACAACTGAACACTTTTGAGAACAAGAAGCAGAAGCAAAATAAAGTAGGATGAAACACAACTACAGTAAAAGCAGCTGAATAAAGTGCAATTTTTAAGTTAACTGGGAAGTGAAGAAACAGAAGATATTCAAGGTTAAGAAACTAAAGGGGTGGGTCTTCCCACATGATCATTCTGTACTCAGTAGAATGACCCAATGAGATGGGACTGGAAGGAGTGTCCAAAATCAGATTTATAGTAGGGGTGGGCAAATCAAAAATCCACCAAATCAGACAGAGATCAGCGATATTCAGGCACGGTACAGCAAGCAAGCACTCCAGCTAAATAGAGATATTTCTAGCTAAATGAGGAATGCTATTTTTCAGCTCCTCCCACTACTTAGCTGATTTTTATTCACTGTTTGCAAATGAATTCTTTGCTAACTTTTCTAACTGACTACCCAAGACCTCTTAAACCTGCAACAGAACAACTTAAAACAAAACAAATGTAATACAAGAATAAGATAAAAAATAGAAGTAAACAAACCTTAATGGAAAACTTCAATTCAAAATAAAATGCAGCCAGAGTTCAGCAATATTCAGGCACAGTACAGCGAGAAAGCCAGGGGATTACTGCAATTAGGGATACAGACAAAAGGCAAGAGGGGGCTGGAATTTATTGGAGAAAACTGCCAAAGGAACCAAGGTATTGGGACAAAATAACTAGATGGGGAAAGATAAAAAGTTGGAAGAAACCAAGAAGACATTGCCTTCCCTTTCAGGGATTGATATCAGGAGTACAAGCAAAGAGAAAGGGACAAGAAAATCTTAAGTGAGAGACCTGCTCAGACAGAATTTTTAGTTGAATCTACAAAGGAAGTTGCCATTAAGAAAGGAATAATTAGTAGAGCATATAAAATACTGCATGACAACTATAAGAATCAATCAAAAGGAGGTTAGAAAGGATTGGGGAAAATGGATATGCAATTCAAAAAGAAAAAACGGGGGATACAGGTATGTTTTCCAAATATGCAACAAAGTCTAGAATATCTAGGATCTTTGCTTGGAAGTATTTATGTAAGTAATTTATACCCCAAGTAGACTCCAGATAATTTTTCCTCAGGTAGACAGCAAATGTTGGAGGTGTGTTGGGGAAGAAAGAGGTAACTGGGCACATATTTTCTGCAAGTGTAATTAGTTGGCAGACTTTAAAGAGTCCCTGCAGACTGCTCTGTTGGAGATGCTTGCTGAGCAAATTGCTGCAACTAGGGAAATTATTTTTTGAGCTATGGTACAGAATTGGAATTGCGTAGACATAGTAAGACCTTGCTGTGTGTAATTATGATGGCTGCCAAAAAAGCAACTACTAGAAAATGGAAATCAAAGTCTAAACCAACTTTACTAGAAGCAGTGAAGACAGTAGCAGAGATAAAACAAATTGAATTGGGATCTTTAGAAAAAGGGTAGGAGCAAATTACATAGGAAAAATGGGAAGTGTGGGATGGCAGGAAGTGAATGAGCTGTGTAATGGCTGACAATGGCTGGATATATTATAAGTGATGTATAATGTTTCCAGCTTCAGTTGTGTCGGCATGGTTTGTAATGTACAATCTTTGCAAATGAGATTGTGTCAGTATGGTTTATTTTCATTTATATAAATGTATGATTGCCTATGTCATAAATGATAATTTAATAAAAATGTTTCTTGCTTAAAAAAAAAGAAGACACCCCAAACAAAAAGTTCTAGTATGTGGGATCAAGTTGCCCTTTTACATTCTCAGCCATACATGTCTCCTGCAAATTTACCAATGGCAGAAATCCTGTAAGAGGCTTAATTGAATTAAAACTGCAGTTAGCCATTTACAGAGCTTGGTCTGCATCTTAATTGTGCTCCATAATACCTCCCATTTGTCTTAGAAGTATCTCCTTGATGCTGCAAATATAGGAATTTATAGTTGTTAATACCAAAATTAAAGTTCAGACTTTCTTTCTAAACATTTCCAGAATATGATTCTCTTCAATGGAAAATGCATCACCATGAGGTTGAAATGTACAGCCTCTGCTAGAATTTACTGAAATAACCAAAGGATCTAGTCACAGGACGTTTGTAGAGATACTTTAAAGTTTTCCCTCGCCCCTTAAAAATTACCACTTTTCTTGAAAGCCAGAGGCTGAGTCTGGTTCCAGTGAAGCTTTATCAAAAACCTCCTCAAATGCTTGAAAGATTGGAGGGATGACTATTTCCTTGGGCTCCTTAATGCTCAGCAATGATGGATAACGTCTTACAGGTGCCTGATAAAATCTTTCACCCCCTTTAAAATGTTTTTTTTTTATATCAGAAGAAATGCCCCTGTGAAGAGCTCACAACCAGAACAAGCATAAAAAAGTAATTCTTCCCTCTCAGTCCTCCGCCCTAGGGTGAAAAGCCATGGCTGGAATATGTAAGAATGAGACCTTCTTCCTTATGTTCAACCAAGAAGAAATGTTCATGTGAGGGATCCATTTTCTTCTTGGCAGGAGGAACTACACCAGATGCTGAAGTATCTACTATCAGGGGTGTAACAAATTGCACTCACTGCCATCCTGCCACACAGACTACAGCAAAATACCTGTAGTCAAAAATGGCTGCGGCTGAAGTAGCCAATGTGGGGGTGATAATATGGCCCAAAATGAGCATCTGTTTCAGGTAGATTCAGCCCGTTTAGATATTTCTGAACTGCAAAAATCATAGCTTCCTATTTTGGAACCTCAACAGGAAATTGACGGTGATATCAAAGGAAGAAAAGCATTCACCAGTGCTAAGTACCCTTGACAGGCAACTACTGCCTGGTTATGAAACAGGCAAACTATCATTTGTTTGTGAAATTTTTGCCCCTGCTAACTACCAACCATCAATCTTTTCTTCATCACTTGGCCCACTCATTCCCCATAAAACAGGGTGACTGCAGACTTGAGATGGGCTATCATTTAAGCAGCTACCAGCAGCAGACTGCTTTTCCATTTTTTGCGGCTTGGACCCCGCTACTTATACCTAGTATCACACCCAAGGTTCAAAGTACAATGGACATCATCTAGGGTACATAACTTGCTTCTGAGTAAAGTAACACCTTGAATCCAGCACTCACATGGGGCCTTTGGTCTCCACTGGAGATTCAACCACAGGAACACATGTTCCAACACAGTCTTCCCTCATGCCAGCTCCAGCAGGTGCCTGAGCTACTAATTGATCTCTAGTACCCTAGGTCACAGTCAGGCTTTTACAACCAAGGGCTTGATCCTTCTTTAGCCAAGGGACAGCAGCTGGAATGTGAGAAGCAAAAGAACACATCACAGTCTCATTTCTGAAGACCTTGACCAGTATCTGAATTCCAAGGGTTTTCTTTCTTCATTCTACTTATCTCACAGAATGAATCAGTTTTAGGTGTACCCTCTCTAAAAGGAAGAGGGAAGCACCCCCCAAGGGATCAGACTCATCTGACTGAAAAGTGGATGAACCAGACCAGGTCAGAATTCAAGAAAACAAGGTGCTAGGAGCCTGGCACCAAGATTGTACTGGTAACTGTGTGAGCTTCAGTCACTGGATAACTAGTTAAGGACTCTGGCAGTCCAAGAAATTCCTTGTACCTTTTCTAGGCTGTACAGAGATTATTTGACTTATATTTGAATTAATCCATCATCCTATTGAGGGCATCTGCAAATGAGAAATCCTCTGGTGGGAAGGAACAGGATAAGGTGTCCTCAGTGAATGACTTACAGTTAAGATGTAATATGTCATTTCTTATCACTTTTGTAGTATTCTTTACTCTTGGGAAGAATACAAAAGCTACTGGAATGTATGGGAGGAGGACGACAGAGAGGAGCCCTATACAAATCCATGAAGGATAGCCCTGGCAAATCCTAACCTGGAAACAACATCCAACTGATGATATTTGATAAAAGTGTGAACAGAAGGCCAAGTAGTAGCTTCCAAGGATCTAGTATCCAGACCCTTGAAAAATGCCCCAGAAGAGGCTACTGCTCTGGTAGAATGAGCATGAACAGAACAGGAAAGCTGCCTGCCATGAAATGAAATGAATAACAAAAAGAAATGGCCTTAGAAATCTAAGAGATGGTTTGCTTAGACAATGCCAAACCAAAATTCCTGGCATGAAAGGAAACAATTTTATGAACTCACCACAACATTCCATCTGTGTTGTCCATTTTCATTCTTCCTCAACCTGTGGGTCCATTTCCGATCCTTGAAACCAATTTGGCCACTACTATAGCTCGTGGTAACCAAAAAACTCACAAGCTTATCCCTTACCCACAATGCACCTGTCCCAGTTACCTCAGATCGAGTTTGGTGATAGATCAAGGAAAGATTAGTCATAAGACATTGACTCAGACTATATCTGGAACCACAGTTATATGCCAAGGATAATAATCTGTTAGCCATCCTTTCCTCTAGAAATCCAAGGTTATGGGGGTTGGAGGCAGGGGAGATGAGGAAGAATGAAAACACACAACACAGACAGATGGAACGTTATGGTGAGTACATAACTTCTTTATCTGATGTTGTCAACTTTCATTCTATCATCATCATGTGGGACAGAGTCCCCAGCTACTTTAGACCCCAAGATGTTCCCGAGTACCATTGAACGGAATGATGCTCTTCCCCTGGAGACCAGACTGAATTTTTTAATGAGTAATAAAAGTATAGGGAGTAGCCCAGGTTGCTGCTGCACAAATATCATCCATGAAGGGTCTAGATTTGAAGACTGCTGAATTCCCTATAGTTCTAGTTGAATGTGCTTTCAAAGGTGTCGATAAAGCAATCCCCAGTTTGTTGTAGAATAGATGAAAGTAATGCAATCTGTTAGCCATTTGGCCAATGTCACTTTGCTCACAGGTTTTTCTAGTCTTGAATTTGAGTAAGATATAAATAACTGGTCAGATTTTTTAATAGCTTTTGTTCTGTGAAAATAAAACCATAATTGTGTATAAACATCTAATAAGTGTAAGCAATAAATAAAACAAAACAGCTGTCAGAGAATAAAGTGTCTCTCTGAAGAAAGAACAAAGTCCAAAGCAAATTAGTATAGCAACACAGAGAGAAATACACCACAGCCTCTTAGGAACTGAAGTTTTTTAAATGTAGTTAGAGCTTTCGTGTCCTGCCTGGACACTTCATCAGACATATAAAATCAACAGTGTTAATCAAATTTAAATAGCAGCATCACAAATCAATTAGCCAATCACTGACCATGCTATAACATTTAAAAATTTAAAAACACAATACAGTCACTCTATCCTAACAGTTATATATGTATATATAGTATTATGATAAGACATCAAATAAAACATTCACTAATAATTAATACAAAAAGAACATCCATGAAAAAGAATAAATAAAAACGAAGACACACACACACACACACACACACATATATATATATATATATATATATATATATATATATATATATATGTGTGTGTGTATACACAAAATACAAAAATCATTCATAACATTTAATACTTCAACATATATAGGTATATAAAAGGCATACATTAATTACTACACTACATGTCATTCGCGTATTAGCCACAAGATTTACTATTTACTTAACTAATCGAATACATACGAATGCCACTTTCTCAATTTAAAAATGTTTACAGAATATCCCTACATAATCAATAATTCAGAACATAGTGTATGAAAAATAAAAATATATGCATATATACCTAACTACCAACACTAAGGATATCTAAAATCTAAAAGGCACAATGAATAAGGCAGCTATTATCAATGTTTTAAAGGTCTATCTATTAGAAATGGCTTCAAACTGACTATCATTTAGACCCCAATTTTTATCAACCTGTAATCTCAAGATCCACCTCATCTCTCATGTCTCTGTATAGTTCTTTACATTACCTAGTCTCATACTTTTATTAAGCAACTCACTAGCCAAAAAATTTAATTTATGTGTTAAATCATTGTTAAACACATGTCTCGCTAAAGCGTTACCATCGTCTTCTCTGGTAATGGCACATAAATGCTCTCTTACCCATTCTCAAAGGGTATGATTGGTCTTACCTATATAAAATATGGAGCATTTGGTGCACTTTGCCAAATAAACCATGTCCCTTGAACTACAATTGGCACAGTGTTTAAAATCATATTTCTTTTTTGTACTAGGATGTATAAAACTACTATCATTAGCCATAAATGGACAGTAGCTGCAATTTCTACAACCAAAAGTACCTGTCCTATCAGACTGTACCCTTCTATAAACTTGATTTTCATAACAGAGAAGTCTTTTCAATTATTTGATATTCTTATATGAGTAATTAGGTCTACTACCCACTACTCCATAATTTTTTTGCCATTTTCCAGGATCTCCCAATTCCTAGTTTTAATCTGTCATATACCATTATTAATCACAGAAAAGGGTATAGCTAGTCTGCATATATTTCCTTTAGCACTAGGGGTTTCTATATCAACTCCTATATTGTTCCTTCTACCTCTATTGTTCCTATCCCCTGTGGTCGATATTATCTTCTCACATTCATCTTCTTTATAACCCCACTCTAGGAACTCATTCTTCAAAACATTAATAGCCAAGTCACATTTAGCATCCACACTTGTCAGTTTAGATAGTCTTAGGGCTTGTCCCTGTATCAAATTTCTATAAATGTGTGCTGGATACATATGATTCCCATGGAGTACATTATTTCTTCTACAAGATTTTCTATATAAATCTGTCTGTAGGATATAAATCCATACTTCAAGGAACTCTATTCCTTGTATAGACCATTAACCTTTTAGTTCTAAAAATGTGGCTGTGGTATTAATATAATCTATAAACTCTATCAATCTAGATTCCATACCAAAAAGATGTCATCCACGAACCTCATGTAATAAGGAATAGAGCGAGAAATCTCATTATTTATTATATATTGCTGTTCCAAAAATGCCATAACTAAATTTGCATAGAAATTCGCACATGGTGTGCCCATGGGGACATCATTCTTCTGCAAATAGTACTTATCTTTAAAAAGAAATCCATTGTTGCTTAAAACTAAATCAAGTAATAAACACAACCTAAGAATCTTCTCATTCAATATTCCCTTCTGAAAAATTGCCTGTTGTAATCAATTCCTATGTCATTTGGTATTACAGTAAAAAGTGACATAACATATAATGTGACTAAAATCACAGTATCACAATATCTATCAGAATAGGTATAGTCAAGATAAAGTTTCTAGACATTGCTTTGTATCTTTAAGTACAGTTGGAGTATCATTCATTAGCCACCTCAGCTGTTTTTCCAAATAGATGGACATAGCTTCAGTTATCCATCCTTTGCTTGAAACTATAGGTCTAAGTGGAGGGTTAAGCATATCCCTGTGCACTTTAGGAAGGCCCCTAAATGTAGGGATAGTATGTGCATCATTTAAGAAATAATTATATAACTCTCTATTATATCACTCATTAGAAAGTCTACACAAACATTTTTAATAATCTTATCTAGCTGTTCAAAAGACAATTCAGCATAGGTATCGGCATTAGTGATCATGCTTGTCATTTTTTCATTATAGAACTCCCTTTCTAAAATCACTACTGAGCCATCCTTATTGGCTGGTCTAACTATGATCCTTTCATTCCTCTGCAAGCTCAACAATGCCTCATATTCTAATGCATTTAAATTATGAAACCTATGACTATCGTTACTGTTATGGTAATTGCAAAATGTCCTTCTCACAAGCTTTTTCAAGGGCTTCTAGTAACAGATGCAACTGTGGTATAGTTGTAGCTGGCTTTTTAAAGGGAAAAGATCATCAGTAACATATGTTTGCCCATACAGCAATTTAAAAATTACATTTCTTACAAACATTTTTATATCTACTATACAGTCTACTGAGTCTGTATTTAATGAGGGTATGAAAGACAAACCTTTCCATAGTAGTGACATCTCTCCCTCATTCAAAACTATTTTAGAAATGTTTATGACTAGTCCCTGTTCAGAAACTGCCACAACTTCATCATCTGCATCTTCATTTCATTTCTGTCTTGCAACATCTTCCTCTCTCTGTCTGTTGGAACTGGAGAGTGGGAGAATTCCTTGACAGGTTGTGGAAACTTCAGAAAAAACAAATTCAGAGTCTCTTTTACTTTTTGTTTTACAGCAGTAACATTCGCTGTCTCTGTATGTATTTCCCCCATGGTTTTTAGCTGATCCTGCCTCCTCACTTCCGTCTCTTATTGATGGAGCTGTTGATTGGCTACTAGATAGGAGTTGGATCATATTAGCATTCTTAATTGGTTGTCTGGGCCAGGAGAAAACATGCCCATTACCAAAATCCCTTCAGTCACGTTCTAATTTCTTTTGGACATGCATTTTTGTTCTAAAATAGACATATTGGTACTTAAGTCATTGAGAAAATAATTCAGTCTTTCAACTGAATACATCCCATCAAGCTGCTGTTGTAAACAGGTGATGCATGTGGTTAGTTCATTCTCAATGCTCATATACTGTTCAATCAGCAATTTCATATAGCCCATGCTTGTCTCTATATTTAGTTTTTGCCATTTCACTAGCAACTCATGGTATGTAGTACCAAACATGGGCATTTTTAAAATGCATAGACCTCGTGGTATTACCTTGAAGCAAATGTATGCTTCTACACTGCCACCGGGTCCTTTTCAGTTTTATTACCTTTGTTTCCATTTCACAAGTTAGCTTAAGCATCTTCTGTGTATCTTTGGTGTTAACTCCAGCTTGTAAGCAATATTCACCTTTAATAGCAAATTTGGGGAAGAAAACTGGTAAGTTAATAGCTTGATTGACACTGGCTTCTGAAACTACCTTTGGTAGAAAACAGGGGTTGGTTCTTAGCACAACCCTACTCTTATGAAAAATCAAATATGGTGGTTTACAAGACAAAGCTTAAATTTCTGAAATCCTTCTGGCATAAGTTATAGCTACTAAGAAAATAGTTTTCCTGGACAGAAACTTAAAATCACAATCTAATGCCCATTCAAAAGGAGGTTGTATGCCTGTTTGCAACACCAAGTTCAGGACCCAGGGTGGGGTTGAATTGTTGTAAGGAGGTTTTAAAAGGAGAGTACCTCTCAAAAAAGCTTTACAAAGCTTGTGAAAAGTAAGTGATGAGTCTTCAAATCCATTATGAAAATTGGATATAGCTGCTAAATGAATTTTAATAGAAGAAGACGAAGCCCCTTCACTGAATAGTGAGGCTAAAAATTTGAGAATCTTATGAACAGGTGCTGAAAAGGGGTTAACATTATTTTGATGTGCCCACTAGACAAACCTTTTCCATTTACTATTGTAAAGTTTATGTGTAGATGGTTTGTGAGAGGCCAAAAGTATGTGTCAGACAAATGAAGAGAGCATAGATTGCCTGGCTATTAATGGAATTGGAGAAACCAAGCTGTCAGCTTGAGGTTCAAGATGTACAGGTGGATCATGCCTGTCAGATGGGACAGGAGATCTGAAAGTGGGTCCACAATCCAAGTATGGTGAATAATATGAGGCCAAAGGAAGGAAAACCAAATCTGTTGAGGCCAATTAGGTGCAATGAGGATTACCTTGCTCTTCAGCCTGATTGCTTTCTGTAGAAACTTTGGAATTAGAGGAATCGGAGGAAAGGTATAAAGAAGACCAGCTGTCCAATTGCGCACAACAGCATCCCTTGGTGATTCCCCCTGAGAGGGAATTAGGGCAAAGCAGCTGCTGCTCTTGTTGTTTAGGGGACAGGTGAAAAGATCGCAGCAAGGCTGGCTCCACTGACAGAATATTCTCTCCATCACTTTTGGATTGAGGGATCACTCATGAGGCAGGAGTATGCATCTGCTCAGTCTGTCTGTTATCATACTGGACTTCTACGGAATGTGCATGGTTATGAGAAAGCAGCTGGATGAGATCATCCATTGCCACACTCTAACAGCTTCTCAACACAATGGATAGAACCTGGTTCCTCCTTGCTTGCTGATGTACCAAACTACTGACACGTTGTCCATTTGAAATGCAACTGTCCCTGAAGGGAGAGCATCCTGGAAGGCCTGCAACAGTAAAAGCACTGCTCTCAACTCTAAGACAATGGTATGCAAGTTGGCCTCTACAGAGGACCAAGTGCCTTGGACAGTGCTACCCAGATAATATTCCCCCAAACCTAACTGGGAAGCATCCGTGGTCACTCTGGCCTTGGGTTGACAGGGGGTGAAAGGACAGCCTTGTAGAATTTGATCTGATTCAATCCACCATTTGAGATTTCTCTTGCAAATGTTGGTGACTGCAATCAAGGTTGACATTGGTTGAAGTAGTATTGACCATTATGTCGCAAGCAGCCATTGTAAAATTCTCATATGAAATCTGGCTAAAGGGACTAGAGTTATAGCTGCTGCCATGCACCCCAGGGCCTGTAGAATTAGGCATGCAGATACTTTCTTGCTGTTGATTATCTTCATGGCTTGTGATCTGATTTTCTGTAGTCTCAGTGGGGGAAGAGAGGCATTTCTTGTCTTTGTGTTCAGGATAGCTCCTATGAACTCTAAGGTCTGAGATGGTTTGAGGTGACATTTTTCGTAGCTTATGGTTATCACCAGATAGAAACATGTCTGGAGAACTTGTTCTCTTGCTTCTAACAATTGATTCCTGGTCTGAGCGGTAATGAGTCAGTTGTCTACATGTGGAAATACCTGGAATCCCAGCAGTCTCAAGTGAGCCTCTACTACTGCCATGCACTTGGTGAACAAGTTGGGGTCTGTGGTGAGACCAAAGGGATGAACTCTGAACTGATAGTGAGTAGCTCCCAGCTGGAAACGGAGAAACCTCCTGGATCACCTGTTCATCTTTATATGATAGAATGCATCCTGAAGGTATACTGAGCACATTCAGTCATCCTGTCCAAAAATGGAACAATGGACTTAACTGTGACCATCTGGAACTTTGTCAAACTGACTTGTTCAAAACACTGAGATCCAAAATCTGTCTCCAGTCCCCTGCATTTTATTTGGCACTAAAAAGAATCTTAGTAAGTTCTGGATTGTCTCTGGTCTGGCAGGACTTCTTGGATGACTCTTGTTTCTAGCAGTTCTTGAATTTGTAGTATTGCTTGTTCCCCTCTGATCAGGTGAGACGTCAGGAATTCTTTTGCAAATGGGGGTAGTGGAAGGGAAAATTGTATAATATAACCTCTGGAAATGATCCTCTGCACCAAGGTATCTGATGGTATTCCTAGTCAGGCTCTCTCGTGCAGGGATAACTGACCCTTGACTGCCCCCAGAGGAAGACAATCATGCCTCCTTTCAGGAGCACTGAAAGGGTTTAGCAAAGAAAGAATCTCTGTACTCTTGGTTTTACAGGCCTCTTCTGCCATGAGGGCAATGTCTTCCACTGGGATTTGGAGGGGTTGGGAGGGTCATCTAATGGTTAAGGTGTTTGCCTTACAAACATAAGGTGCAGGGTTTGAGTCTCACAAGGGATAAATGGCTAGGCTTAAAATGGCTCGCAAGTGCAGTTAGCCTAGTACTAATCTATGAACCTATTGAAGTTCTCCCCTCTGCCACTGGGGGAATCATTGCCACGTGTGTCTTGAAAAGACCCTTGGGACTTTTTGAACCACATTTTTCCACTTCTCTGCTGATTCCTTGAAAAGGATCACTGAGGAGTGGAAAAATGCATGTCTATGGCAGAAAGGGTCTTTCCATCTTTCTCATGTCTGGACAAGGTTTCACTAACTTTGGGGTCATCAAAAGGAGCACTGACAAACAAAGACCTGAAGGACTCCACAAACTCACATAATTGTATCCAGACGTGTCTCCTGATGAGAATGCCTGAACCCATGCTTATGTTGTCCCTTCAGCTGCATGAGAAATGAGCCTCATGGACGAGTTAGATACGAAGTGTATGGTATCCCTCTGAGAGGCAATCGAATCTTGAAGCTCTTCAGAGATGGATTCTGAAAGGGTACCTGAAAGCTCCTTAATCAGATCCCTCTGTAGTCTGGTGAAGTGTGCCAAGAAATTCAAGGACCGTAATGCGAAGGTGATTGAAGCATAAACCCCATTTTCTAAACCAATCTATCACCCGAGGCTCCTTGTTGAGTGGAGGGATAGTGGAACGTTCCTCAGCTAGTTCCTTTTTGGTTACTGCCATCACAACCAAGGCATCAACATGCAAAGCTTTTGACCAGAATTGCTGATCTTCCTGGGCAGTGATAATTTTATCAGGTCTCTGGGGAATGGCTTCAGTGGTGTCAACGACCTTCCACGCCCACCAAGAGATCAACTTGAATGAGCACATCAGTGAGATAAGTTACACAAGAGGTAGATGGGTGAGTACAAACAGCTTGCAGGTACACCAACTCCTTAGACGAAGGACTGTTGGACTTCCAATCACCTCTCTGTTTTAGGATCTCTAAGATGTCTCCAATGGAAACAGCATCCACAGGTGACCATGGAGATCATTCGCCCTCATTGAAATCTGTCTCTTCTGTGATAGATTCCTCCAAGGAATCCAAGTGCTTCCTCTTGCACTTTTTCTTCTTAGGAACTTCCTCAATGGGGTGATCTGGGGAAGTATCAGAAGAAGAGGGGACTCCCCTCTTGGGACTCCTGAAGCTTTGGTACTCACTGTCCTTGTGGAGGTAAAGGTAGAGACTCTGGATGTAGGTGTGACAGGGAAGTAGTGTGTTCTGAGTAGGATGGGACTGACTGAATTATTGCCACAGTCATAGCTCTCTCCATACCTTCAAAAGCTGATCCACCCAGAGAAGTAATGGTTCATGAATCCAAAAATAATAGGTTTGGGAAGTGAGGTCACCTCCTGCTCCAAGGAGACTGCTCCCAAACCAGAAGTTGGAGCCAAGCTGATCCATGCCAAAGCTCTGAGGTGCACAGAGGCCTCCAAAATTATAGGAGTCGACTCTAGCCCCTTGGAACCCACAGGACAGATATGGATCTGGGAGGTTTCTGGTTCAGACTGAACCAAAGAGCTCAGGGAATAATCAGTTCCAAAGATAAAGAAATATTTGGTTACAACACAGCACTGGGAAGCTCAGAACGAAAGTCTCTAAACATTCAAGTGAAATTAGAGGAGGAAGTACAGAGAGGGTAGCTGAAGAACAGAATCCTGGACCCAATATGGTAGGAGTCGAGGAGGATCCTGTCAAACCTTGCACTCAAAGAATCTTTCTCACAGTCTCTGCACATCATCTTCAGTTAGACTTTTACAGGATCGCGCTAATATCACAGATGCTGATTTAGGTCTCTTCAAAAAGGAAGATGGAAGTTTGTCTGGAAATGGATTGTGAGAAGGTGAATAAGTTGTTCTTGGCAAAATAACTGCCAAATCCTGCAAGTGAGGTGTTGAATTTGAGGATCTTGGCAGTGAAGCATGTCTTATTTTTTGTGTCATCAGAGCCAAAGGCATTGGTTCTGAAGACAGAGTCAATTACATTTTTGGTTCTGATGCATCACATGGAGCAAAGTATTAGATTTTGTCAAAGTCGATTCTGAAGAATAAGATGGAACCAAGGATTTTGACTTTTTTGCTGTCGAAACCAAAGGAGATGTCAGAACTGAAGCACTTCTCCTCTTGGTCTTCTCTGACAACTTGGAAGAGGAGGGGCTGGAAAGGTCAGATTCACCCCTAGGTTTGTCAGTAGTTCTAGATATAGCTTCATTAAAGGAAGTAGGAATCAAGCCTTTCAAAATTAACTTGTTTTTTCTCTCAATGAGAACTCTATGGCTAAACAAATAGTAGCTGGAACAATCCTCTTGCAAATGGATTGGCCCCAAACAATAAACGCAGGGAGAGTATAAGTCAGAATATGGTATGTTATGGCCACACTTCTAGCAGCATTTAAACCCAATTGGGATTTTCTCCTTCTCTGCCAACTTTATATGCGGAGACACACACACACACACACACACACACACACACACACACACACACACACACACACACACACAGCACCAGAACAACTGAAGAGTTAGGAAAGAAAGAGAGAGCCTAGAATTAAGTTTTTCAAGTTTTTGAAATACCAGCGATGATAATACAAGATTACACTAATGTATACAAAAAGGAGAATACTATCGACAATATTCGAGAATTACTGAAAGTACAGAAAAAGGTTTTTAGATAAAGTCATTAGGTAAGACAGAAGAAAAAATTAAAGATTTTGAGAAGATTTCAAAGTTAAAAAGAGTTAATTACTTAGCTTGCTCAAGAGCACTGGAGAACCACATCTAACTCACAAACGAGATCTGAGGTAACTGGGATAGGTGCATTGTGGGTAATGGTTAAGCTTGAGTGTTTTTTGGTTATGGTAGCGGCCGAGTCAGTTCCAAAGATTGGAACCAGATCCACAGGATGAGGAAGAATGAAAACTGACATCAGATCAAAAAGTTGCTCAAATTTCCTAATGTATTTTGTCTTATCCTTTACATTAGGCCTCAAAGAAGGCCTATTCCTCCTTCTTGAGACCCTAGTTTTGTTCTTGAAAAATTGACTCAGTCACTTTTTGAGCATGCCTTTTCTTCTTCCCTGCTGCATTGTAGTTGGAAGACTGATTTGTTAGTGGCTGTTACTTCTGCCAAGAGAGTTTCTGAACTCCAAGCTCTCGTGGCAGTTCTTCCTTTTTTGTTTTTTCACAAAGATAGGGTGTCTCTTTGTTCCAATCCTTCTTTTATGCCCAGTGTGGTTAATGATTTATTCTTGAATAAGTCCTTTCATCTTCCCTCCTTTTTTTCCCTTTTCCACAGACTTCTAGTGAGAGAGTACTACATACCTTGAATTTATGTAGACAGTATATGTATTACTTTGATAAGACAAAATATATTAGGAAATCAGAGCAACTTTTTGATCTGATTTGACTTCATAACTAGATGCTAAATGTGGACTCAACAGGTAGAAAGGCAAAAATGGCTAACAAATAAACTTTAACAAAGAAATATGCCAAAAAAAGCATTGGAACAATTCACACAATTAAGGACCCTAAGGACCACCACAAAAAGGGCCCAGATCATGCTTGAGACACCAAACAGAAAATCTCTTCCATTTAGCCACATAAGATTTTCTAGTAGTGGGTTTTCTTGCCTCCTGCAAAACCCAAAGTATATTCTAGTATATTCTCAGAAAATTGATACCTGAAAGGAATCAAAATCCTATCACCCAAAGTGTCAGCTGAAATGTGGACAAGTGAGGATGAACAACCGATCCCTTGTCTTGTGTGAAAAGATCCATGACTACTCCTGCCCAGGTGAAAGAGAAGAGGAAACCAGTGCTCTCTGGGCCAAAAGGGAGTAATGAGCAAGATTTTGGGTGTGATCCACATGATCTTGAGCAAGACCCTGGGAAGAAGAGGGCGAGAAGAGGCATACAGAAACACCCCCTTCCAAGAAAAAGACATGATGTTCACTCTTCAAGTCAAAGAACTTGGCTTGGCACCCTAGAACAAAACTGGGGAAGTTGTCTTTCAGAGGGGAGGCAAAAACTATCTACTTAAGGATTACCCTACTGATGTACAATGTCCAGAAACACCTCCCAGTGAAACATCCATTTGTGAGGACGTGTCCTGGACCTGCTCAAAGAGTCTGCCACTAGATTGTGCTCTGAAGGGATGTAAACCGCCTGAAGGATTAGGTGATGGTGAAATATAAAATCTCAAGCCAGAAGATCCATTCTGCAAAAAAGGTAAGATTTTGTGCCCCCTTGCTTGGTGATGTACCACATGACTGTGGTATTGTCTGCAAAAACCTTTAGAGGACTTGAATGCAAAGGGAGTGAAAGGCCAGATGAACTGTCGATGAGACCAAAGACCCTAGACTTGCAGGTTGTTAGAGGAAGCTCTCCAATCTCAACCAGAAGCATCTATGTACAATTCCTGAGTACAGAGAGGAACCTGAAAAGGCAGAGCTGGATTTAGGGAAATCTGCTAACTACACAAGTGGAGTTCAAGTTTGAAACAAGTAAAATAGGAACCAGATATTCCAGGGAGTGGAAGTGTTGAAGCTAAACAGGCTTGAGATTTCATTGAAATTTCCTCATGTGGAGTTTGGCAAAAGAAACAATGAGAATGGTGGATGTCATGTACCCCAGGGCTCAGAGAAACAGTCATGCAGGAAGAAATGGAAAATGAAGAAGAGACTGGAAATAAGAAGTCAAAAAGAGGAACTTGGGAGGCAAAAGGTAAGTCAACATTGAGATGGCATGCATCCTGTAACTCAAAAACACTTGGTCCTAACAAGGAGTCAACACAGACTTTTTGAGATTAAGAGTGAATCAGGAGAAGCATAGTGAAGTGTAGATTTTGAAACAGGAGCTGCTGAGAGGGATCCTGAAATAGAAGGTCATTCAAACAAGGGAATATCTGAATTCCCTGCAAAATGCAGAAGGCTACTGCAGGGACCAATTATTAGGTAAATACCACTAGAGCTGTAGAAAGACCAAAATGCAAAGCAGAAAACAGATAATGATAGGAAGAAATGGAAAAACATAAAAGCCTCCTGAAAAGAGAGTAAATAGGAATATGGTGGTAAGTGTCTTTCAAATCCAAAAATACAAGAAAAGCTTGGGAAAGCAAAAGAGGGAAAAGTGTTTGAAGAGACAACATCTGGAAGGAAGGAGTCCTGATAAAGGAGTTGAAGAAGGACAGGTTGCAAATGGGCTTCCATGCCTCCCACTCATTTTTCCTGGGAACCAGAAACATTCTGGAATAAAAAATCTGTTCCCTGCTGAGAGAAGGCAGTTTAGATGGCTCCCTGTTCCACCAGATCCTGCACAACCAAAAGAAACTGAGGAAGCTGACAAGGGGGAGGTTGAGGAAGGCCAGAAATGAAGGAAGGGACTTTCAAGCCATAAGATAACTGTGTTGGGATGACAGAGATCCCAGGAATCTGTGGTTATCTGTGGCCAAACAAGTAAGGAGAGGATTAACCTGAGGGAAAGAGTAATATGGCCAAGGTGAGGGGAGGCTAGATGTCACACAGAGGTAGATTTATCAGGAAAATAAGTTTTTTGGCCTCCAGAACTCCAAGGGTTTGACTGGGAAAATCCACTTGTAAACCCTCTTACTCCTAAGCACTCTGTCTGGGCTGCCTATGGACAAAGGAATATTATGATGGACAGTTCCTCTGAAACTTAGGCACAAGAGAAACAAAAAAATAGTTTTAGGTCCTGCATAACATTGCCCTTATCCTGTAAGGTTATAAACAATTCTGCAGCAGCAGTTCTAAAAATATTCTGGTTTTCTAAGGAAAAATCTAAAAGTCTGGCCTTAATGTCCAAGGTAAAGCCTGCAGGTACAACCAGGAGTATCTCCTCATGACAGAATTAGACTCAGTTGCCCTAGAAGCATCAACTGCAAAATAACTGCATTTAATGGAATGATGAGCTACATGACAGGCAAAACTCAGAAGAGAAAAAGTTGTCTTACTATCCAAATCACGCATATCTGTCAACTACCCCTCCCAGAGGGGGGAGAAGAGACAGGACATATCTAGTCATAAGGGTCTGGTAATTAGTGGCCCTAAAAGAAAAAGTAGCAGAACTATACAAATGTCCCATAACATCTCTCCATAGCATGGCTGTCCTTGTTAAAAGGTAAAAGCTTGGAAGAGGAAAGCTATCTGTGGACATAGAAACTACAGCAGGATTAGTTGAAGCCCTTTTATACAAGTATTTATAATTCTCAGGAACTTTATAAAATCTGTCTGGCTTCTTAGGGGGCAGAGGTTGAGAGTCAAGAGCTAGAGAAGCTGCTATAAATATGTCCAAAAGGGCAGCTAAGACATGAGGGACTACAGAAGGTCTGGGTGAGTCTATCTGCAAGAGTTCATATGTCTTTTGAACCTCTGAATCCTGGGAACAATCCCACTTAAAAGTGTTCCATCATATGGACCACTGTGTCCTCAAAAGAGAGTCAGGGAAAAAAGGCTCTTCCTCATCAGATCCCAGAGCCAAAGGAGAATGTGTCTGTGAGGAATATGCAAAGGATTCTTCACCAGAGTCCAACTCTTCATCAGAGGAATCAGAATCCATAAGTCTCCTAGATGGGATGGAAGACCAGGGAGCAACAGCAGTGACAGAAAATCACTGCAGGGGCTTCAGAGTCATAAGGACATTAAACAGATCCTTAGTAAAGTCCTGCCACTCTTTGTGAGGATCCTTAGCCACAGCAGCAACATGTTTGGTTTTCTGTTTCTTTTTCAAGGAACATCTGCCTTAACAAATCTAGGAGGTTCAGACTCCTCCCTAGATTCAGCAAGGGTACCAATCTTCCCAAACTAAAATTTGGGGATCCCCTGGCTCCTTCAGGTATAATCAGCTGTGGTTATCCCTCTGCACCTATACCAGGCATATGGATTGCCTCAGCAGATGTGCATGTAAGCAGCTCTGTGTTGGTCTTCAACTGGGGAGTGGTACAGGGAACTGGTGTTGACACTCGTGAATACTCAGCTTTTTCATCCAACCCAAGGGAAACATCCGATGGAGCCTGAACTGCAGCAGATTCAGTACATGCTTTTTTTCTTAACAGGTGGTTAAACTTCAGGGTAGCCAGAGTTGGCCATGGTACTCTGGGTTAATAACTTCAAATGCTGATTTTCCAAATAAATAAAAGGGGAAGACAAATGCCTGACAGATATCACATGGAGTACAGTTGTGCATAGCAACCAAATACAAAGGGTTCTTCTCATGTCTGTCTTTATGGGGAAATCTACCTCCTACACTCACCTTTTCCCTTCCTAGATGACAAGAAAACAAACTGCAATGAGAGAAAAAGAAAGGAAAGAACCCCAATGGGACACTAATCTTTAGAAGGCATGACAGATGAACTAGCTTGATGGACTATATACTGACTGAATTCAGACATAGCATTTGGACTGGCAACAAAGAAGTTCTGAGGATTAGGTATTCATACATACCTTACACGCTGCATGTAGGACATACATCTGACATATGACACCTTTAAGGTGTAAAAGTCTTTGGTATACTGGATGGATGTTAGGCTATTCTTTGTAGGATATCCCAAGATTAAAAAAACAGCAACAGTAAGAATGATGGACATCATCTGGTTCATCCATTTTTAAGTCAGATAAGTCAGCCTCCTGGGGGGGGGGTGCATCCATTTTTCTTTTTAGAGAGGGGACCCTAAAACTGACACTTGCTCTGGAAATAGCTACAGTCAGAAGTACAAAGTCCTGAGCCAGCTAAATCAGATCTTGAAATGAGGCTTTGGTGAGTAAATGGGAGGAAGGTCCACCCAGATCAAGCTGAGGTAAGATGGCAGACACTGAATACTTGATCATGTTCCGGCTTTTAGGGGTGGCAACCAGCTTACAGGTCTTCAGCCACAGGCAACAGCAGATGACCTGTAGTTCAGACCCATGGATATCCTCACCTGTCAGTAGTGAGAGGCATACTGCCCTTACTTATCAGAATACAGATGTTGGAACCTAAAGCCTATGAAGAGGCTATTTCCAGGGTTTTAGCTCAGGAGGATATGCCATCTTCATTATGTGTGTGTCACCCTCCTGAGGGGCACTGTCACAGCCTTTGTTCCAAGTAAGCATCAAAATTCTAAAGCTGAAAATCACCTCAGTGGAACTATAACCCTCAGTGTGAAGTGAACTTTAGACTCCATGGCTTAATCATCAGACTCCCAGGATTTCTTTCTTCTGAGGCACTTCACCTTTCATTTTTTGTTTTTAGTTCAGCATCAGTAGATAACTTGGTAGATGGCATGGTGGCCCTGAACATGTCACGCACATATTTTTGGTTCAAGCTGTCATTTGGTGATTTGTCTCTTATCTTAATGGTCTTCTGATAGAAACTAGCACAATTAGGCCAGGAGGCAATGAGTTAGATTCCCAAGCAGCACAAAACACCGACTATGAAGCATTTGTGTGGGATTTGATTCCTACAAATAAAGTAGCTATTAACTTTAAATTCTGACACCTATAGTCCCTGACACTCGAAATCTCAAACTACATTCATGCACATGAATGTGTGACAACATTTTCCCCCAGTGTGGTACTTATTTGTACTTTGGAAGCCAGGGCAAATTGATCGACTGATGGCACTTAGTAACATACTCTAAAAATGGATTCTTGTATTGTACAAAAAAGAATCAAAAATGTAATCTGTACATATTACTCCTATACCACAGATTGGACATGGGAGTGTACACATTTTTTGCTCAAGCAATCCTGGAGTGAGTTGTCTCTTGGTTGAACTTAACACAAAGGGCCAGGAGGCAATGTGTTAAATCCCCAAGCAGAACAAAACTAACTAAAAAAATGTATGCAGGATTTAAGTCCTACAAATAAAACAGCTATTAACTTAAAATTCTGACATTTGTAGTCCCTGACACTCTTAATCTCATCAAACTTTAATAATGCACACAAATGTATAACAGCATTTTTTCCACCTGTGGAGTACTTATCTGTACTCTGGTAGATAACTGCCAGTATCTTGTGGACTCCTGTCCGTGCCCCCCCAAGTTTTTGTCTGAAGCATCTGTGTACAGTTCTTGACCCGAGGTCTGTCATTTGAAGGCAAGCATGGACTGATGTTCACCTGTGTCGGCCACCAAAGAATCTCTTTCTGCGAACAAGACATAAGAGGGATTTGTGTTTCCAGGGGGTGAGAGTGTTGGGAACATACATTTTTCTGGTAGCAGTGAATTTTCCACATATGCAACCTAGCAAATGGAAACCTTGGTATGGTTGCTGCCATTTATCCTAGAGACTGAAAGTAAATAATGAGGCTCTGCTCTTTTTCCTGTGGCAAGAAGTTCTGCATATTTTTTATATCTAATCTACAATCCAAGAAAACCAGGTCTTGAGTAGAGGTGAAGAGAAAATTTTATGAAACTGACTGTGAATCTCAGTTGGTGGAGGATGGTGAGGGTGAACTTGAGATGCTACAGAAAGACACAATGTGAAGAGGCCTAGATTAGCAGACTGACGAGGTAGAGGAATATTTGTAGTTTCTAAGGCCTGAAAAAGGATGTAACTGGTGCTAGGCATTTTGTAAAGAATCTGGGGGCTTTAGAAAGCCCAAAAGGCAAAGCAGTAAACTGAAAATGTGATGAGCCAGTAGAGAATCTTAGGAATTTCCTGCAAGGAGGAGGGTATAGGGATATGCAGGTAAGCATCCTTTAAATCCAGAGATACTAGAAAGTCCTGCACAAGGATAGTTGAAAGGAGCAGGCGGCTACTACTGCCATACACTTGGTGAGCACTATGGGCAGTGGTGACACCAAATGGCACTGCTCTGAACAGGTAATGATTGGTCCCAAGTCAGATGTGCAGAAATCTCCTAGACTGTCTTGCAATCTTTATATGATGATGTGTCCTTCAGATTAGTCTTGCACATCCAGTCATCCTTCCTCAACACAGGCAGAATGGACTGCAATGTGACCATCTGGAAGCCGGTCAGCTTCACAAACTGATTCAATTTGCTCAAAGCCAGGAATTGTTTGAGGTCATTGTTTTCTCTGCAATTAAAAAAAACTTTAAGTAGACCCCAGAGTCTAGCTGGTTTGGTGGGACCTCTTGGATAACTCGATTTACTAGCAGCTTCTGAATTTTGATGGTTGCCACTCTGCTCTGGGGTGGAGTGTCTAAAAGACATTTGGGATTCATACTTGAAACCTGTAAAAATGGAATTAAATAGTCTCTGGACATGACTTTTAACACCCATGAGTCTGAGGTTATGGTCTCCCAAGCTTGTGGGAATAAGAGCCGGTTGGCCCCCAACTGCTTCCAGAGCAGGACTGTAGGGCAACCCTTCAGGGTCGCTGAAAAGGCATACTAGACAAACCTCTGTGAAAGCCCTGGTTCTGCAGACCAGCCCTGCTGTGAGAGCTATGGCCATTGTGGTTGCCCACCTCCCTGCTGTAAGGGGAAACCTCAGAAGGAACTTCATGAAAAGACTGATATAATTTCCTGAAAAAAATGATGCCCCCCCCCAAAAGCTTTCTGGTTCTGAAAAAAATGTCTTTTGAATGGCTGGAAGACAAACACCAACAGCATACAGCGTCTTTCTGTCTTGCTCACTACTGGTTCAAGTTTCCTTAACTTTCAGCCTGAAAACAGACTAGTCATCAAATGGGGCATTGATAAAGGATGCCTTCAAGTAGTCCAGTAAGTCACACAACCTCATCCAAGAGCGGCAAAGCACAACGATGCTGATGCCAGCTGTCTGGGAAGTGCCATACACTGTGTTGGAAAGCAGAAGTATGGACACGTTAGTGACAGACTGCAGGGTGGACACGTTAGTGACAGACTGCAGGGTGGACAGATGAGTCTCTAGAGTCTTCTGGGAATACAGAGACTGCTTGTGTCTTAGGCACTCGACATTTCTGACATGATGCTCTGCTGAAGTCTGTTCAAGTGAACTAGACAGATTAATGAATTCAGTGAGAATATGGCTAAGGCATAGAAGTGCTTTCCTAAGTGACCCAATGCACAAGACTTTCTATTAGGGCATGGACTGAGAAACTCCTCCAAAATGACCTCTTTTGTGCCACTACCACCACCATGATTGAATCCACAGCAGGACCATTACTCCAGTGCTGCCGATTCTTAGGAAGGGTGAGTATCTTGTTTTTTTTTGGGGGGGACTGGTTCCACTGTATCAGGCTCCTTCCATTCCTTCAGGACACCAGGTCAACAAGTGCATCCAGAGGAGGATTCAAGCAAGATGTGGATGGGCCCACTCTGAAAGCCTTCAAAACCACCTACTCCTACAGAGAAGGGGCTTTGGCAGGCCAACCAGTGCACTGGGGAAGGAGCTCCAAGACTGCTGAAAGAGGCATCATTGCAGGGAGGATTTGAGGAACCCCTCTCCTTCCTCAAGGTTGGTAACTTTGGTAAAGGACTCCTCAGGCGAGTCCAAGTGCTTCCTCCTCCACTGTTTCTTACCTGAAACTTCCCTCCCCAAAGACTCCGGAGGGGAAATGGAAGATGCCTAAGGCACTACAAACAGAGCAGATTGGAGGATACCCAGGGGAAGATGTCCTGCAGCAAACTAAGCAGCAGTCAGAGGCAAAGCCTTGGAAGAGGGAGAACACCAGTTATACTTCACTACTTCCTCCTTTGAACAGACAGCATCCTTTCCACAATGTCAAAAGCAGAGGCAGAAGCAAGTCAACTGAAGCTAGCCGATCTAGGGTCCAAAGACCCTAAAGACACAGTGGAATCTGGAGCCATTCTGCTTTGCCCTGACACTGACACTAGGGTTGGACTATCAAAAGCAGAGGCCCCAAGCAGGAGGGACGACCCCAAAACAGGAGTCCCCGAACCTGATCTGCAATCTTGTGACTCAATCTGTCGGCCTGGAGGTTCACCCAGCTCTGACACCTCCAAAAATGAGGAAACCACAGTAGGGATTGGAGACAAAATCAGTCAGGCCATCAGATCTAATCCTAAGAAATGGAGGACAACCAATTCTAAAGAAGTCCGATGTGTAGGTCCAGAGGGAGGTAACCAGGGGAAGGAGCATGGCTTTGGATGAGGGCTCGTAGCTGATGGGATGAGGCCAAACTCCATCTGTGCCTGTAAAAAGGACTGCATAAACTGCTCAAATTCCCAGGTCTTCAAGCTCCCAACAGACTGAGATGACCAAGATGACCAAACTGAGGAAGCCACTGAAAAAGGATTAGAAGATTACTGACTAGGCAGTGGCTCTAACTTACAGATCTGGGGAAGCTTACATTCCAGAAGCACTCCAGGGAAAACTTGTGTGGAGTAGCAGGGGAAAAAGGAGAAAAGGATTGTCCCGAAGGAGCCCTTCTTGCCATGACAGAATGTAGCACACTAATGCCAGTGGAAGGAGCCTTGCCTGCAACAGGAGCTGAAGGAGACCAGCTCTGATGTAACTGAGCTGAAGGAGATCAGCTTTGAGGCAGGGCAGCTGAAGGAGACTGGCTCTGAGAGATCAGTCCCAATGGTGAATAGTTCTGAGGTATCAAATCTAGTAGCAGAGCCAAGGCTGCCAGGGGATTGGAGTGTCTCATGACCACTGGATCTGATGGACAAGAACCAGAAACAGCAAAAAAGAAGCTAACTCCTTATTTTCCCCTTAGAGATTTTAGGGTCATTAGCACCTCATTTTTAACCCAACTTGTCCCCTTTACTACCAAAGGCCAAAAAAGAGTCTCCCAAAGGAAAGAGACCCTTTAACATCAATTTGGCCACCCTCCTCTCATTAATGGCATGAGATGCAAAGCCCACAAAAAGCACATGGGGACTCAAGATGAGTAGACCCTAGACAACAAATGCGCAGCTCATGGGCATCATGTGATGGAAGCTTATGCCCATATACAACACACTTTTTGAAACCTTTATCTATCTTAACCTAACCTAAACCTACCTAAAAGTACAGTTTTGTACCTACCATAAATGTAGATGTCCGATAGATATGCAACTGTAGTCCTGACATATGGGTTGTCCTGCCTCAGGCAGCCCTTCGGTCGGCCAGATTCCAAAGTCCGGGTCCGGCATCGGCCGATGTCGCCTACTCCCCGACGTCAGAGCGGCTGGGGTATAAAGGCATCCGCCGATGCCATCTTCTTCAGTGTTTCTTGCCCCAGATGCCAGGTGCCCTCCAGAGAAGGCTAAATTTGGTGAATGGATAAAAAATTCCAGACATGCACAACAGTAATAAACAGATACACCATAACAGATATCCCCAGCTAATAGAGGAAAGGGGGAATGGACCCAAAAGGAAAATTGCAGAGGGGTAGGAGGGAGGGAAAACCTGACTGCAGTTGCATATCTATCGGACATCTACATTTATGGTAGGTACAAAACTGTACTATGTCCTTCAAGAATGCAACTGCAGTCCTGACATATGGGTTGAATACCATAGCCAAGCTGGGGTGGTAGGATCTAAGAAAGGGATGGTGTAGCTAAAATGCCCTGCAGGACTGCGAAGCAAAGCCTGCTCGGGATCTGGAGTATAAAGGCAGGTTGTAGTGTTTGGTAAATGTATGCACGGAGCTCCATGTAGCAGCCTCTAGAATGTCCTTTGTAGCCACTCCTCTTAGAAAGGCTGTGGATGTGGCTATAGCTCTGGTGGAGTGTGGCCTAATATTGGCTGGCACACCTTTTCCATGGAAAGAGTAACAGAATCTGATGCAGTGTCCAATCCATTCTGAAATTGTTTGTTTGGAGATTGCCTTTCCTTGCACTCCAGCAGCAGAGGCTACAAATAGTTGGTCAGACTTTCTGGTGGTCTTTGTTCTGTCCAAGTAGTAGCATAATTGTCTGTGTATGTCCAAAGTGTGCAGCAGCTTTTCCCCCTTATTTTGAGGGTTGGGAAAGAATGTAGGCAGGTGAATTGCTTGATTTAGAGACAAAGCTACAAATAATTGGTCAGACTTTCGGGTGGTCTTTGTTCTGTCCAAGTAGTAGCGTAATTGTCTGTGTATGTCCAAAGTGTGCAGCAGCTTTTCCCCCTTATTTTGAGGGTTGGGAAAGAATGTAGGCAGGTGAATTGCTTGATTTAGAGACACCCTGGATATCACTTTTGGCATGAATGAAGGATTGGTTCTTAGAGAAACTCTGTCCTGATGAAAAATGAAAAAGGGAGGTACTGCCATCAGGGCCTGTATCTCCGAGACTCTTCTTGCTGAGGTAACTGCCAACAGGAAAACCGTTTTCCAGGAGAGAAATTGCATTTCTGAAGATGCTGCTGGTTCAAAAGGAGGAAGAGTTAATTTTTCCAAGACGAAATTGAGGTCCCATGCAGGTACTGGTGGTTTTCTGGGAGGTTTGATATTCTTTATCCCTCTTAGAAATTGTCTTAGCAAGGGATGTGAAAACACAGGTGGGTCACAGTTGTATTTTGCTGAGATTGCTGAAGCGTGAATTTTTATGGGAGAATATGAGAGGCCACTATGAAACATTTCTGCCAAGTATTCTAATATCTGTGGTATGCTCATTACTGATGCATCTTGACCCTTGCTGGCATTCCAGATGGTGAATCTCTTCCATTTGGCTGAATAGGTTTTTCTGGTGGAAGGTCTGTGTGCTTCCAGCAAGATTTCTTGCACTTGTTCGGAAAGAGAGGTATGGGTAAAAATCATGGAACCCTCCAAGCTGCCAGCTGCAATGTTTGCAGGTTTTGATGGACAGTCCTGTAATTGTGCTGTGTTAGAAGCAGAGGCCATTGAGGCAAGGGCCACGGTTTGGTGTGAGTTATGCTCAGTAGCAATGGGTACCAGTGCTGCCTTGGCCAGTCTGGAGCTATCAAAATTCCTTTCAGTTGTTCTGCTTTGATCTTCAGTAACACCTTGGTCAGTAATGGTAGAGGAGGGAATGCATAAATTGTTAGGGAATTCCAGCTGAAGGAGAGGGCATCCATTCTCCAGGCTAGAGGATGGTGCGTCCTTGAACAGAACTTCTCCAGGTGATGATTGAGGTGAGAAGCAAAGAGATCTATATCCGGTTTTCCCCATGCACTTGTTATTTGTGAGAAAATGTGTGGATGCAGCATCCATTCGTGTGGATCCAAGAAATTTCTGCTCAGCCTGTCTGCCAGAACATTGTCCTTGCCTGGAACAAACTGGGATTGCAAGTGGATGTTCAGCTTCAGGGACTTTTCCCAAAGAGTCATTGTTAGTCTGCAGAGGGGGTAAGAGTGAGTGCCTCCCTGCTTGTTTATATACCACATGACAGTGGTGTTGTCTGTCCTTATTAGCAGATGACCTTGTTGAAGGAAATTCCTGAAGGCCTCGATTGCATGTATCACTGCCAACATCTCTTTCTGATTTATGTGTAGATGCATTTCCCTGGGAGTCCATTGCCCTTGAATGCATCTGCCCTCCATGTGCGCCCCCCCATCCATGATCTGAGGCATCTGTTGTAATGGTTTGACTTGCTAGTGGTTTGTTGAAAGACATGCCCTTGTTTAAATGACTTGCTTGAGCCCACCACAAAAATTCCCTTTGCAGGCATGGAATGAGTGGTATTACGTCTTCTAGATTTTGGCTGTGTTGAGACCATAAGCTTTTTAGGTACCATTGTAGCTTTCTCATGTGTAGTCTTGCCAGAGGTACCAGAAGAATGCAAGATGCCATGAACCCCAGGGCCTGCAGGATTTTCCTTGCGGTCAGCTGGGTGAGCTTTGCTAGGCTTTTGAAGTAATCTGGTAAATGTTCTTGTTTCTCCTCTGTGAGGAAAGCCATTTGTGATTGTGTGTCCAGTTTGGCTCCTAGAAAAATAATCTGTTGGGATGGCAGTAGTCTTGATTTTTGGATGTTGACTGTGTATCCCAAAGCCTGTAATAATTGAATTACATAATCCAAGTGTCTTATCAAGGTTAGTTTGCTGTCTGCTTGTATAAGGCAGTTGTCCAGGTAAGGGTATATTTGAATTCCCTGGAGTCTGCAATGTGCAACTACTGATGCCAGGCATTTCGTGAATACTCTGGGCGCAGTAGATAAGCCAAACGGCAATGCTGAGAATTGATAATGCTCTGATCCTGCAAGAAATCTGAGGTATCTTCTGCAACTGTGTCTGATTGGGACATGCAGGTATGCCTCCTTGAGGTCCAGAGTAACCAGCCAAGACCCCTTGCCCAGCATGGGAAGGAGTTGCTGCAAAGTCAGCATTTTGAATTTTGGCACAATGAGAAAAGTGTTTAGAGCGGACAAATCCAGTATAGGTCTCCATTGCTTTTCTTTTCTTGGAACAAGGAACAGTCTTGAATAGAATCCCTGGCCTTGTTCCTGAGGAGGAACCTTTCTATTGCTTTTATTTGTAACAACTTTGAAATCTGTATGAGTGCCTCTGCCCTTTGATGTTGTGGCAGGTTTGGCATGCCTTGTCTGGTTGGTAAGGTATGGAAGTGGAACCTGTAACCTTGGTCTACTATGTCCAGAATCCATTTGTCCTTGGTTAAAATGTGCCAGTTCTTTGAGAATAAGGATAATTTTCCGCCTAAAGGTGCTTCTCTTTGAGCCTTGGTGGGCGGGGTGAAAGTCAAGTCATTGTGATTGTCCCTGTGGTGCAGCTGAACTCCCTGCGCCACTTCTCTGATTTGGAGGTTGCCATTGGCGGCCCCTGTAAGAGCCTCGGTATTGCCCTCTACCTCAAGCACGCCTGCTTTTTCCCCTTTGAAACTTGTCAGTGTCCGGAAAGGACCATTTCTTTGAAGGCCAATTCCTGCTGAATCTAGGTGGCTGAACCTGGAGGAAATCCTTGACTGTCTGTACTGATTTAGCCTTTTCCTCAATAGACTTCAACACATCCTGTGCAGTAGCACCAAAAAGCTTCTGTTTTTCCAGAGGTGCATCTAGGAGCTTTACTTTAACATGGTCTGGCAGTGGCTGTTCTTTCAGCCAAGCATGTCTACGTATAACGGCCCCTGTCATAGCTGACCTACATGAAGCTTCCAATGCATCATAACCACACTGAAGAAAATGATTGCTAACCTGCTGAGTGTTATGAACCAAATCCTGCAATGCCTTTCTATCTATAGGCTCAGGAGAGGCTAGCGTTTTCTGCAAATCATCCATTAAGTAATTCTGGTACTGAAACATATGAAAAAGACAGTTAAGTGACCTCATGGAAAGGGTGGAATAGGTATAAACTTTTTTGCCCCATCTCTCCAGGGACCTTGATTCCCTGTCTGCGGGCAAAGGGTTTTTGGCCGAGGAAGTAGCCACTCCTTTGGGCCCCTGAGAAATAGTTTCTAGATCCACAGAGTGGGCCTTAAAGAGATGTTTGTGAGTTTCAGGAACCCTGTAATATCTGTCTGGCTTGACAGGAGCAGGAGGGAGAGAATCAGGGGAAGCACTGGAGTCTGAGTACACATCATCCAAGACATCCAACAGTGGAGGAATAGCTAAAGGTCTGTGCTGGGGTAACTTGAGGAAGGTACGTAGCCTTTTCCTGGAGTCAGAAAATTCCTGGCCCTGCCACTGAAAATGTTCTCTCATGGAGTGGAGAACTTCTCCGAAAGAAATATCCTCTGGAGGAGAGGTAGAAGGAATTGATTCCTCAGCATCAGAGTCCTCGTAGGCCTGGAAGGATTCTTCCTGGGTATCTGAGTGCTCAGAATCCCTAGAGGCTTCATCTGAAGAGAGGGTATCTGGCTGTTCTGTCCTAGGTCTTTTATCTGCAGGAGGCTGAGAACCCCTGTCTGGGTGCGACTGAGAACCTCTGATGAGAGAGATTAGATCAGCAGCCAGGGTCATGATCTGTTTATCAGAAGAATGGCTCTGGGGAATAGATTTAGGTGGGCCTTAGCCTGGCTGGCAGCCTTTGCACGTGTGTAGGTCTTGATGGACATGGAGACCGGAGGCCTAGCTGCCCCACGTGCAGGAGTAACTTTATCCACTGGAATGGTGTTGGGTAATTCTAGAGCTTCGGTTTCGGGAGGAAAATCCACAACCGGCACCAGGGTAACCCCTGGGACCGAAGTACATGGTAAAGCGGTGTCGTCGGCCTGGAGCAGTTGAATTACCACCTCCGAAGAGGCCGATGCACTCGTGGTAGGCTTGGGAGTGGTATCGGTGGATGGCGCGGGCCGAGGATGTCGGTCCCGGTCCTTACGTTTTTTGGAAATATGTGCTGTCGGTTGTTCCGACGGCATGATATAAGCGTAATGTTCGCCAAAAAAGTCTTCGGCAGAGGCAAGAAAAATGTTCCCCAACTGGGTACTTAGCTTTTTGATGACTTCGGTAACTGAAAACACAGGAGCTGACCGACCGGCACTTGAGAACTGCTTCTGCTTCGGGCACCACGCAGCAAGAAAGACTGAAGAAGATGGCGTTGGCGGATGCCTTTATACCCCAGCCATTCTGACGTCGGGGAGTAGGTGACATCGGCCGACGCCGGACCCGGACTTTGGAATCCGGCCGACCGAAGGGCTGCCTGAGGCAGGACAACCCATATGTCAGGACTGCAGTTGCATTCTTGAAGGACATCTAATCCTACCACACAACCCCCCCCCAAAAGAATAGCCCTAATACCATGTGGAAACAAAACTATATAAAAACACGCACTAAACATAACAATCTAACCCAAGTCACATAAAAAAGAATACTAAAGTAGACAAAAAGAAACTAACACTATCAAAAAACTATCCGGAAAAGGGTATACTCCATGGAGCACACAACCAAGCTGCTGTCTGGAATGGTGGCAAACTAGATCTGAGGTAGTTCTGGTGAAGAAGGGGATTGTGGATAAAGGAGGTGCAGACTGGCAGGCTGAAGTCCTTGGAAGTTGGCTGGCACTGGATCAGAGTCAGATCCGATAACTCACAGGTTGAACCCAGATGGAAAACAATAACATCAAATCATACATTCTCAGATACTTATTTCTTCCCCATTCCACATCCAGCATTTGCCATTTACCTGACAAAGTCTTTGGAGTCTGCATGGGGATATAAAAGTACCCATGCAAACACTTTCAGGCAAAAATCTTAAATCTTCTAGACTTTGCGGTGTATTTGGGAGTCATACATATGTTCTCCAATTGTTTTCTTGTGAGCTGCTTATCCAGTCTCTCTTCCCAATCTTTTCTAATCTCCACTGATGATTTATTCCTATAGTTACCATTTAATATTTTATTTGCCCTACTAATTATCCCTTTTTTAACAGCAGCTTCTGTTCTAGATCCAACTAAAAATTCTTTCTGAGCAGGTCTCTCACTTAGAATTCCCCTACCCCTTTCTCTTTGTCTGTACTCATGATATTAATCCCTGAAAGGGAAAGCAGTCTCCAGCCTGCAGTCTAAATGTCTTCTTGGCCTCTTCCCATCTTATTTTCCCTCTCTAGTTATTTGCTCTCAATACCATAGTTCCTTTACCAGTTTTCTGCAGTACATTCCAGCCCCCTCTTGCCTATTCTCTGTATGCCTAATTGCAGTCACCCTTATTGGCAAAATCTCCTTTCTCCACTCTCTTGTTGGCTTAGTTCTTAGAATACTTTTTCCTACTTTATGAATATAATATTCTGTATGCTACTGTTAATGCTGCTGTTATTCTCCTTAATGATATGCATCCAAACTCCTGCTCTCTCATTTCTTGAACTTTCCCCACTTCATCATTCCTTTCCACTTTTAATTACAGCTTTCTGCTTGTGTTATGCATATCAACCTTAACTATATAACTCTAAAATATCCCTTCAGATCAGATGCTCCAAACCACCTTGTTCTACTGGAAGAATCAACTTATATCACTTGACCTCTGTCTTCTTCCCCACCCAGATAAAATCCTTCAGCTCTTTACTAATTACTGCATAACTTCTCCTGCGGTTAATAACAGTTTGCCTGACCCGTATATAAAACTAAAGGGACTAAAAACATTTTCTCTGCTTGTATCTTGCTAACCATATCCATAAACAAGAGCCTCCAGTTTCTCAGTTTCTGTATTATCTTTTGTTTAGTCTCTTACCACATATTCTTAGTTGCCATAATGATTCTTTTTAACCATATTCTGAAATAATTTGTTCTATCATGTCCCCCTAAATATAGGTACTGCTGAACCAATGTATGTGTGGGTGCAAAGTGTACAGCTATGGCCTTTGATTCATCTTCATTAATTTTACATCCTGAAAAGTCTTATCTGTCTCAAAATGTTCTACAAAACTAGGATGTCCTTTTCTGGTTTTATCAGTTACAAAATTATATTGTCTGTAAATAAAGTCAATTGTTCTTAATTACCATACCAGTTACAGCCATGAATTTCTGACTTCCTCATTTTATTTGCAAATGTCCCTAAATATAATGCAAATAAAGGGGAAAGAGGATAGCCCTGCATAGTTCCTTTGTTCAGACACAACTTATCAGACAGGAACCCTCCCACTTTAATTTTTGCCACTGATACCGCATACATCCTCTAAATTAACCTTATTATTGTACCAGGGAATGCAATACTTCCACTGCCCTTCTCATAAAATCCTAGGTTACTCCATTGAATGCTTTTGCTCCATCAAGACCAACCAACCACAGCAGTATTTTCTGACATTCTCCTTTCCTCTGGATCATCACTTTAATGTTATAAAATGTTTACTTCCCTTCCATAAAGCCATACTGATACAAATCAATCAGTTTGGCAACACCTTTGCCATCCTTTTAGCTATTATAGACATAAACACATTATAATCATGATTTAAACTGAAATGGGCCTATATGAAGCGGGATCTGTTGGTGCTTCCACTCCTTTTAAAATACTGTTAAACAAAGCCATACAGATTTTTATTATTTTCTTCCCTCCTAGCTTCCAAAATTCTACAAGAATACCATCTAGTCCTGGATACTTTCCAGCAAACTGATTATACATCACAGTTTTGATCTCATCTCCTTATATCTTAACTAATTGTTGAGTCTCATTTACCTCTAACCTTGGCATAGCTAAGTCTTCAATAAATACTTCCATCTGTGCTTTTTCTTGATTTCCACATTCCTCTACTTTATACAAATTTTTATACAATTTCAGAAAAATCTCTAATCCCTGTACAGAATATCTTTTTCTTGTTAGAGGCTTCATACGTGTGACAACATCATTTTCTATTTTCTGTTGTCTAAGGCATTGTGCTAAAGTTTTTGTGTTCTGGAATTATCAAAATAGTTCCTTACCAGCAAGTTTTCTAAACTTGTGCACATTTTTCAGGTACTCCCTTATTTCCCCCTTCAGTCCTCTGCAATTGCTCCTTTTCTTCTCTGTGAAATGCCACTTATTCTGCAACACTTTAACCTTTGTCAGCCCCTCTAAATAATTTTTGTTACTTAACCATATCACTTTCTTTTATGTCAGCCCTATTTTTAAACTCCACTTTCATTTTATCCTACTCACTAGTTATAACTTCTGAATACATTTCTATCTTTCCTAATAACTCTCTGAAGAAATTTCTATCTTCCCTAATAACTCTCAAATAATTTCCACTACCCATTCCTCTATTTTTAACAGGTAGGTGGGGAAGTGCCAGTGTCTCTTTTGTACTTCATTACCTTACATTTTTATCCTAGTTGTTATTGGTGCGTGATCTGAAATAGTTATTGGATATGTGTTGAAGCTTCAATTAGATGCTCATGTTCCTGAAAAATATCATTTCTGTCTAGTCTAGCCCAGTTATTGTACCTTGGGGAATGATATGTAAATTCTCTGAGAGTTCCTAGTATGGAATTCACATCTTCCACACCAAATATTTTCATAAATATCTACCCTCTTAGGTTCACAAGTACTAGGCTAGCTGCCCTTGTGGGCCATTTTAAGCCTAGCCAATTCAATTTCCATCTTGGTGCTCGAATTGGCCTAGCCAATTCAATTTCCATCTTGGTGCTTGGATTTAGCTATCTCATTTGGTACTATTTTGGCCTTTACTATCCCTTATTTGATAATTATATATTACCTGAATTGAGAATAATTGAATCATCTCATACATAATTTGAGGGGACCCATGCACAGGATAAAGCATTTAAGAGCTGCAAATGTAAGTTCTCAGATACATCCTCAATGGTAAAAATAAAGTTCCAGTTCCAACTATAAGTAATATTCCCTGTCTAAGCTGACAATTTTTCTCAAAAAATTTCTTAAAGCTCCATAATAGCAATTTTAGGTGGAATATAAATACATGTCAGTGTAATCCTCCTTCCTTGTCAATAGTCTCTTAATACCACAAATCTACCATTACTTTTTTCCTCTTATATCATTACTAGAGCTCCTCTACCAATTAGTATAAATACTTCCCTTTTCCATTGTCCCTGACATTCTACTGAATATCTATCCCAAAATCCTCTCTTTATGAAGTTCACATGCTCACTTATTTCCAAACATGTCTCATGTAGCACTGCAATCTACACTCTGCATTTAATATAATTCAGTACTCACTTTTTTGTCCATCTCTGTGACAGGCCATTCACAGTCCAAAATAATATGTTTAGTGTAGCCATTATGATAAGTTAATATTCCTACCTATTATACATCAGTTTTTAAAACGTGTATCCAGCTTGAGGATTATATGTACCCACTAATGTTTGGCAGGTTGAAACTTTATACATTTGTTTCTTATCTCCATTTGAACCTGTCACATTTTACAATACTTTCTATTTTAATGAACCCCCACATAAATAACACCCTCATAACCTATTAACTTAAAGCACACAAAACTATGTCACCTTCAAAATACTGAAGTTTAACATTACTGACAGGAACAATTGTCTCAAACTGACAGCTGTACCCACAGGAATTAACTAACCTACAATTAAGGTAATCTATTCTAAAGTACATGTTACAGCCTGTATTCTATTTAAATAGCTGTCTGCTCATCTTTATTTTTACTCCCCTCCCAGCTGTGATAAAACAGCTTATATACTTTCAGAAAGCATTTAATTTTAGGTCTTAAGAAAAAGTACACTGGCTATCTTTATATAAAACTAAATTATACATTGTTCTAGTAAATGCATTAAAGTAGTCACCAGAAAAGATGATATCTTATTCATTTCCAATAATTTCAAACTTTTTTTACTGAGCTGCATGTTATAAGTTTACATTTATATCAGCAAACATCCAGACCTCTTTATTTATTGGCTTCATCTTTAGTCAGCTTGTTTCCATGGGAACATAAGAACAGAATGTACTACTCAATTAACACTGAATATTATTTTGCTAAAGAAAAACTATTCATGCCATTGTGGTCTCTCATTAAAAGAAACACTTGCTTAAACAAAACAAAACCTTACCATTAGATTAAGCCAAGGTCATTAATTCAGATATTTGCCTATGCAAAGTAAAATAAAACATTTCACCTCTACACATATTACATTCAGTGCACTTTTACATGCCATCCCCTACCTCAACTGCCAAGACTACAGAACATTAACTCAGACAAGCTACTGGCCAGTCTTCCTTCTCTTTTTACATTGTAATGCCTACATTTCTTACAACTAAAAAATAAAAAAAAAAGTGTTTGTTTACTTTAGTATCTACATCACACACAATTACTAAAATGTTTTACTGTACAACACTGAACTTATATCATGACATGTTTTATAAAAATACTGCTAATAGCAAAACATGTTTTATTTATTTACTTTCCCATTTCTCCCCTTTTACTCTCTTTCCAAAAATCAGCAGCATGATGTGATGTACGTGCCTGTCAGTCCCCCAAGTTTAACAAAGTCAACAAAAATCCATTCTCAGCCTCTATCTTGTAAAGCCATATTTCACAAATATTATTGATGTTTTATAATCTCTCATTTATTCACTAAGTTCAGTGTTGCTGGCCCTCTTCTCATTCATCCCCATCTCCCAATCACAGACTACAGTTCAGGTCCAAGGTACCTCAATTGATCTAGACAACTCCTGTGCTTTTCTTTCAGTCCCTCAGGTATTCTCACTTAGAACACTGGAAAAGGTTTCTTTGGCAATGTCTCTCTATGAGCTTTATTATCAGAAGAATGAGAAGCAGAGTCCCCTTCGGTTTGATGGCTTTTTGTTGGGCAAACTTTTATACTTCCCCATTAGGCTTAAAAAATGACTATGATTTTCAAGGAAAAAAATTCTTAAGACAGCTGGATACAGCAGCTTGAATCCTACAACTGCCTCTCAACATTCCCTGACTGCTGGGATAAAACTGCTTCTCTTCTGCACAGTGTACAGTGAATAGTAATTTTTCACAAACACTTATACTCTCTCCGGTTTTTAATATTTAGCCCTTCTGGCACAGTTTTGTGAAGATCAACTCTTGCTGTTGGCATGATTCCAACTTTAATAATATAGGTATTGGCTGTTTTCTCATTGCCAGGACTGGAGCATATACATGATGTGCCCTTTCAATTAACAAATCCTGCTGGGGAATACCAGTCCAGTCACTTATTTGTGCTTTGATAAAATGAATGTCTGCACCTTTCAGTTTCTCTGCTACAACAAAAAATCTCAGCTTTTCTCTGGTGTGTTCTGTCCTCTACCATTTTTTTTTGAAACAGCTCTTCTTGAGCAGTCTCATACTCAGCCAGCCTTTCCTTCATTTTGATGTCCGATTTTTGCAGATCAGTTCATCTGGATAGCTGTTTAAAATTTTTATTTTTTCCCAGGCTTTTGTTACTTGAGTTGATAAAGTCTTCCGATGTTTATTTTAATCAGCTCTGAGCATATTTGATTTATTTTTTCCTATAAATTACTGGAAGCCATCTCCTGTACCAAAGATGGAGCTTGAAAGTACAGTTGTGCACACTTACCATAAATGTAGATGTTTGAGTGTATTCACTGTTGCAGTCATCACACTTGGGTTACTTGCCTGCAGGTAGCTCTCAGTCTGCTCAAATACCAGAGTCTTGGGATTTCTGCATTGGATGCTGTCACTTCTTCCATGACGTCAGGTCATCACGGGTATAAAACATGCAGCTGATGCCATTACATCAGTTTTTCTGGGTGTACATTAGAACATCGAAGTTTCAGAACTTCGAATGTTCTAATATCAAACCCAATTCAGCGAACGCTGACAACATTGAACATTCAGAACAGCAAATTTTTTCCTAGGGAAAAAAAGAAAAAAAATTGCTGTTCTGAAACACATACACACAACATAAGCACACCAAACAAACAGCAATCTACACACATACACCTAAAATCTTACATCTAACCCTTCACTAAACTGTACATACACCACTAACTATCCACTTACCTTAACCCAAACCCTAACCCTAAGGTCCGTCACTATCGCACACTCACCTCACCAGCGCCCTAACCCTAACTCACCTACCCTGCCCTAACCCTCATGTTCACACAATCGTACACTTACCTGCCCCATGCCCTAACCCTAACTCACCTAACCTGCCCTAACCCCCACGTCCACACAATCGCACACTTACCTGAACCTGACCCGCAATGTTCCACCACAGTGCTGAAAATAGCAAAGTGACAGAAATGGACAACCAAATTCTTTCCCTGGGAAAAAATTTGGTTTTCTGCCAGCTTCACTATTTTCAGCGTTCGCTGAATAGGGTTCGATATTAAAACATTCGAAGTTCTGAAACTTTGATGTTCTAATATAGACCTGTTTTTCTTGCCCCAGATGTCAGGAGCCCCCATAATAGGAAGCAATTACATGATGTGGAACACCTCCAGTAAAAAATAAATACCATTGCCATAAGATATGGCCAAAAAGAGGATAGGTGGAAAGAACAGAAAAGTCAGGGGGCTGGAGGGAGGGTAACCAGGACTGCAACAGTGAATACACTCGAACATCTACATTTATAGTAAGTGCACACAACTGTACTATGTTCTTCGTGTTTCACTGTTGCAGTCATCACACTTGGGTTGATTGCCAAAGCTGAGGAAGGGTGGAGGCATTCAAGAAGTATTGGGACTGGCTAGCAGGCATTGTAAGACTGCTGTGGCAAATCCAGATCTGGATTTAGAAAAAATAGGCATGTGGTAATGCTTGGTGAAGGTGCATATAGAACTCCAGGTTGCAGCTTCCAGGATGTCCCTGGTAGGGACTCCTCTGAGGAATGCTGTAGAGATTGAGGTAGCCCTAGTGGAATGAGTCCTGATCCCCTGTGGGGTAGATTTTCCATGGTGTTTGTAGCAGAAATGGATGGAGTGTGCTATCCATTTGGAAATGGTTTGCTTTGAAATGGCCTTGCCCTCTGTCCCTGTAGAGAAGCTAACTAGCAGCTGGTCAGATTTTCTGAAAGGTTTAGTTCTGTCAAGGTAGAATCTGAGCTGTCTGTGCATGTCCAAGGAGTGCAGAATCCGTTTCCCTTTACTCAGAAGATTAGGGAAAAAGGTTGGTAAATGGACGGTTTGGTTTAAAGCCACACTAGATACCACCTTGGGCATAAATGATGGGTTAGCCAGAGGGAAAACCTGTCCGCATGGAAAATAATGAAGGGTTCCACAGCCATTAGTACCTGTAACTCAGACACTCTTCTTGCTGAAGTGATGGCTAGAAGTAAGGCTGCTTTCCAACAGAGGAGTTTTAACTCTGCTGCAGCACAGGCTCAAAAGGGGGAAGCGTGAGCTTCTCTAGTACAAAGTTAAGGTCCCAGGCAGGGGTGGGAGCTCTCCTCGGGGCCTTAAATTGTTAGCTCCTCTCAGGAACTGTTTGATGAGAGGGTGAGAAAATAGAGGTGACTCAGTATTGCAGCGAGCTAAGGTGGCAGAGGCATGAATTTTAATTGATGAGAAATATAGGCCTTTGTGGAGTAGCTCTGCTAGGTAATCTAGGATATGAGATAAGGTGGGCACAGCTATGTCCTTTCCTTGAGACTGGCTCCAAGAATAATATCTTTTCCACTTTTCTGAATAGGATTTCCTAGTACTAGGCCTTCTGGCCTCAAGGATGATGTCAAGCACCTGTTTGCTGAGGGTTGCTGGTGGTATATTCAGGGGATAAGACAGGCTGCAAGGTTCAGGGTTTGCAGCTGTGGATGCAAAATCTGTCCCTCCTGCTGGGAGGGTGGGGGGGGCTGATGAATGTGCCAGGGTGGCACTGCTGTCAGACTGAGTAGGAGTGGGTACCAGTGCTGGCGTGGCCAGTCTGGGGCAATAAGGATGGTCCTTGGCCTGTCCTGTTTGATCTTGAGTAGTACTTTTGAGAGGAGGGGCAGAGGCGGAAAGGCATAAATTGAGAGGTTTTCCCTTGTAAAGGATAAGGCATTTACTTTCCACGCTTGGCTGTGGGGATTTCTGGTGCAAAATTTGCTCAATTGATGGTTTTGAGGGGTGGCAAAGAAGTCCACCTCTGGAGTCCCCAACCTGTGGATTAGAAGTTTGAATGAGTTGGGTTCCAGCTTCCACTCGTGTGGATCCAGCAGATTTCTGCTTAAGTCGTCTGCCAGAGAATTTTGTTTGCATGGCAGAAATTGAGCTTGCAGGTGCACTTTGTTGCTCAGGGCTGTGTTCCACAGGGCCATAGCTAACCTGCAGAGAGGGTAGGAATGACTTCCCCCCCACTTGTTTATGTACCACATAACTGTGGTGTCGTCTGTCTTTATAAGGAGTTGTCCTGGAAGGATAAGGTATTTGAAGGCTGTCAGAGCATGCTGTACAGCTAATATTTCTTTTTGATTGATATGCATGGGAATTTGTTCTGTGCTCCACTTGCCTTGAATGCATTTGCCAACCATATGAGCCCCCCATGCATAGTCTGACGCATCTGTTGTCAGGGTTTGGGTGGCGAGGGGTTGAGTGAAAGGAAGTTTCTTGTTGTGGTTGCATGCCTCTGCCCACCAAAGGAACTCTGCCCTTAGACAAGGAATGATCGGAATCAGTGTTTCCAGGTCCTGAGAATGCTGACACCAGAGACTTTTTAATTACCATTGAAGTTTCCTCATATGCAGTCTTGCATATGGAATTAGTAGAATGCATGAGGCCATGAACCCTAGGGCTTGCAGTATTTTTCTTGCAGAGAGCTGGGTTTTGGTGGCCATTAGTTTGAAGTAGTTTGTCAAATAAGCCTGTTTTTCTGGAGTGAGGAATACTATCTGGGAAGATGTGTTCAAGCTTGCTCCTGGGAACACAATCTTTTGGTTGGGCACTAGTTGTGATTTATTTTCGTTGATGGTATGCCCCAGATAAGTAAGAAGTTTCTTTACAAATGCCAGGTGCTGAAGTAGGAATTCCTGACTGTCCACCTGAATCAGGCAATCATCCAAGTATGGGTAAATTTGAATATTTCTCTGCCTGCAGTATGCAATGGCTGGAGCCAGGCACTTTGTGAATACTCTGGGCGCAGTAGATAAGCCAAAGGGAAGTGCAGAGAGCTGACAGTGCATAGAGCCTGCCCTGAAACGTAGACATTTCCTGCAAGATTCCCTTATGGGGATGTGCACATAAGGTTCTTTTAAGTCTAGGGTGACTAGCCAGGTGTCCTTGGCTAGCATAGGAAGAAGCTGTTGCAGAGTCAACATTTTGAAATTTGGGACCACCAGGACGGTGTTGAGAATTGACAGATCTAGGATAGGGCACCAAGAGCCCTCTTTTCTGGGCACCAGGAATAGGCTGGAGTAGAAACCCTGTCCCCTTTGCTCTAATGGCACAGGTTGAATAGCCCTGATACTGAGAAGAGAAGGTACTTGCTTTTGAGCCTCTGCCCACTGGTTTGGAGGAAGGTCTGGAAATCCGCTAGGGGTTGGCAGTGAGTGGAAGTAGAATCTGTATCTCTGGGATACAATGTTTAGGACCCATCAGTCCTGGGTAATGGATATCCAGTTTTGTGCATGCAGGGCAAGTTTTCCTCCTAGGGGTACACATACTTGGGCTTTGCTGGGAAGGGAGATAGACAAGTCATTGTGAACTTTTTCTATATGGGAGTGGCTTACCACTCCCTGTTTTAGAGGAGGGAGCACTTCATTATTTAGATCTCTGCATACCCTGAAACTGTAGTCTTGGTGGCCTGTTGCCCCTGGGTTTGGACTGACAATGCCTGGGAGGGACTGGAAAGGACCAGTTTTTAGAAGGCCAATGCCTACTGAATCTAGGTGGCTGGACATGTAAGAAATATTTAACAGTGTGCATAGATTTAGCTTTTTCCTCCATCTTTTTAATAACTTCTTCTGCTTTTATGCCAAACAACCTTTCCTGGTTTAATGGAGCATCTAGTAATTTTGCTTTGACATGGTCTGGCAAGATTTGCTCCTTCAGCCAAGCATGCCTTCTCAGTACAGACTCAGTGACAGCAGCCCTGCAAGATGCTTCTAAGGCATCAAAACCACACTGCAAAGTATATTTGCTAAATTGGTTTGCAGAATGCATTAACTGTTGTAAATCTTTATTTTCTGTACAATCTGGAAGCAACAACATTTTTTGTTTAATTAGTTCCATAATATGCTGCTGGTACTTTAACATGTGAAACTGGCAATTTAAATCCCTAATGGCAAGAGATGCAGAGGTATATACCTTCTTATCCCATCTGTTTAAAGCTCTAGAATCCCTTTCCAAAGGGGTAGGGTTTTTGGCTGCAGTAGCCTTAATGCCTTTAGGTCCCTGGGAAATAGTCTCTGGATCCGCAGTGAGATTCTTAAAGAGAAATTTGTGAGAGTCAGGTACTTTGTAGTACTTGTCAGGCTTTCTAGGAGGTGGTGTTAAAGTATCAGGAGTAAGACTGGATTCCATGAAGACATCATCTACAACATCCAGGACAGGGGGTATTGCCAGAGGCCTCTGCTAAGGCAAGTCTAAAAATTCTCTGAGTCTCTTTTTGGACTGAGGGTAGTCCTGGCATTCCCAGTGGAAATGCTCTCTTAAAGTATGCAAGATTTCACCAAAAGAAAAGTCCTCTGGAGGAGAGGCAGAGGGTATGGAATCCTCTGCATCAGAATCCTCATAGGTAGATAAGAGTATGTCCTGGTAATCAGAGGGATCAGAGTCATTGGACTCATGGTCTGCAGAATCAAAAGTAAAATCAATTCTTTGTCTTTTAGAGGGGGGGCTGGCTTCCCCTAATTAAAGTTATAAGGTCTTCAGCCATTCTAAGCATTTGATTCTGTGGCAAGGGAGCTTAAGCATGCGGTTTGGTCATCGGTTTTCTAGGTGTAGTGCGAACTCTGGACCTGAGAAACACGGTAGTTTTTGTCAGAAATGAAGCTATCGGTTTAATGCGAACATCAGAAGGTCAGAATACACCCTCAGAAGCCGGTGCCTGCACAGCGGCTCCGGACCCATCCAAGGTAGAGACATCTGCAGGTTCCATAGTCAAAGAAGCATCTCGTGGTATACAAGACTCCGAATGGGTCTCAGCAGAGGCCTGCGAATCTGTAGAAGTGGGTAACAGGGGCTGCGAAGGTGCCTCACTGAGTACCGGGGGACTGGCGACTAGCTTAACGGAAGCGTTGTTGGCAGTTTTGGACCTATGCGGTCTGTCTTTATCCTTATGTTTGCTCAGAAGATCGATAGTCGGATGGCTTATGGAAGCCATTTTGGAAAATGGAGAACGAGCGAAAGAATTTAGTGACAATGATAGCCCGATGACGAATAGCTCGGGCATTAAACAAGGCACAAAACCTACAGCAAGGAAGGTCGTGGTCTGGGCCTAAACAGATGATGCAGTAAGAATGAAAATCTGTGAGGTATTTGCTTTCCACAGGCAAGACAATTGTTAACTTTTTCTGACATCGGTTAGAGTAAGACAAAAGGATCCCGAACAGGGTACTTTGCTTTAGAAGACTTCACGTCTGAAACTCGAAAAATGAAAATTTCAGGTAGCGGCCGACCAGCACTTGTGAACTGCTTCTGCTTCTGCTTCGGGCTCCCACATGGCAAGAAAAGCTGATGTAATGGCGTCGGCTGCATGTTTTATACCCCTGACAACCTGACGTCATGGAAGAGGCAACAGCATCTGATGCAGAAATACCAAGACTATGGTATTCAGGCCAACTGAGGGCTACATGCAGGCAGATAACCCAAGTGTGATGACTGCAACAGTGAAACATGAAGAACATCTGCTTTTTTGCTGAACAGTTGCAGGATTCTTCCTAATCAGTGTTTTTCTTCACCTTTTCTACCTGATTTTCTTTCAAGCTCTCTAAATTTCTTCTTTACTGGCATAGAGACAGTTTATTTAGCAGCCAGTAACCAAATTTTACTAGAAAAGGCAAAATCAATGGCCCTTGTACGTCATTTTTTTTCACACTGGGAGAGCTGAAATTAAGCAGTTTATCAGTATGCAGCCATCTTGGAAAGTCCCAGTCAGGACATATATTGATATGAATTAGCAGTAAGTGAAAAGGACTTATAACTTGTATTTGTAACTAGTTCTAAAAGTTGCACAGGAGGACACTGCAGCAAGATGTTGGTGGGTTAGTAAGGGAATGAAGTACTCAGATGAATCCACAGCTACAAATCAAATTGTTATTGTGGTGAAAGATCAGATGAGCTTTAAATGCGAGTTTATCTTTAGCAGCTCTTACCTCAGGAGGGAGTTTATTACAATTTAGTAATGGAGTTGGAAAATGCTGAATCACCAAATTTAGTGGAAGACACAGAATATGGATCAACTACTGAGTGGAATAGATAGGGCTTACATAAGAACAATAAGCCTAGTGAAATTCCTCAGTATAATTTAAGCTGAACCCCATTTTAATTATATGTTTATTAGAAATATAAAATCACCACGGCCAAAGGTGATGCTTATTTATAACATTAAATAGGGATTGTCAGTTTGGACAGTGGAGGAGGTTGTGAGCCCAGTGCAGATGAGCAGCGATAAGACAGTGGTTTTAATCAAGCAAGTCAAGATTGATCATAACAAGAGAAACAGAAATGGATTCAATTAAAGTGCCATGAAGCAAAGTATGTGTGTGTGTGTGTGTGTGTGGGGGGGGTGCACCTCAGGGGAGCTCAACATGAAGTTCATTAAGCTATGGAGGATGGTATCAGGAAGAAGGGAACTGCACAGGCAAGCTTTCCTAAATTTGTTCACCCACATACTCAACACCAGAGCAAAGAAGGCCTAATGACCTGAACTGGGCACTACAGAGCCAGAAGGTACTGCATAGACCTATGCTGATGAGATGGCCTCAGTATGGAAGGAAGCAGAGGAAATCGATCTTAGATCCTAAACTAGAGGGCTTACTCTGTCAATGCTCAGTTGCTGAAAAATGGGTAGCACTTACCCCAAATCAATGAACCCCCAAAAGAGAATACAAAGGGTTGGATGATGCAGCTATATGAGTCTTGGTCATAAGATAATGACATTTAGGGTACTGATGTCTCATAAAGGAAGCTCATTGTCACAGGAGAGCTGCAGGAGAAAAGGGATAAGGTGGGCGTAAAGCTGAGTATTAAAACCTGGCTTTGGACATAACCAAATGCTTCAATACAAGATGAGCACTGATGTACACCCTGGTAATGGGTGCTCTTCACTTATGTGAACTAATGAGCAACAAGGAAAGTTTAAACTATTCTCTGCATATTACTGACACTTTGTATCAATGGCATTTGAGAAAGCAGATGTGTATGAGAATTACTGAAAACAGGCAGCTGTTTAATATTTCATGTAGTGATAACATAACCACAGGTACACAAAGTGTAGGCTTTTTAGGAATGAGATAAAGGCAAACTTTAGAAGAACCAAGCTACATAACTGACAAGGGAGTTGTTGAGTTAGAACCATACAGCAAGTTCACAGATAAATATAAACCAAAGTAAGACAGTAAAGGCATATACACCTAAAATTAAATGTTCAAACAGAATAATCATTACTGCAATACAAATCTGCATCAGTATGAATTAGCTGCAAGTAGGCATCCTTCTGAAACAACTTACAGATGTTCTGGGAGAAGAGCTAAACTTTTGCACCTGCCCAAGATGTGCAACATTGGCCTGATTTGCTGATAAAGGGGACAGCAGCTTACACCACCTACATTTTTCCCCTGATCAAATGTATCAATAATGTGTGTCCTGGACAGTGAAAGTCATAATTTGCCTAGGTGCTAGTCGGTGTTAAATTTTGGATCCACTTGATCTGCTTATGTACATGGGGGACATAAAAGTACTCTGTAAAACCTACAAGAAGGCTCTACAGGATAAGTATAATTCCTAGTTCACCCCCCCCCCCCCAAAACAAATTTTTTCAAGGACATCAGGCAGAAAGATGCAATGGGTCTCTCTCCTTTCAGATAATTCCCATTTTTCTGGAGTATTAAAGAGTAGACAAGAAAGAAAAAAAGCAGGCCGCTACATTCTTCTTCCTACCTCCTAAAGGGTAGCACACAGGTAATCCTATCAGATCTCTTCTTTTATCCTTCAGTCCCATTAAGGAGGAGATAGTCAGTAGCAGTCAATTCTGAAATAGTGACCTTTCTATCACAACATGCACTGTTATGGTGAATGCACTCACGGCACTGCACTACATTCAACATAACAGATCATTTGATATCATTCGCGGTTTGTGGGAAGAGTACTGAAGTACTCAGTTACCCTCGGGGGAGAAGGGGGTCACAGCATGCCATGCTTAATAGCACTGATGAAACCTGTCCAGATCAAGGAGTGGGTATCTAGTCTGTAATGTCGGGAGAAAATACAGATGATATCCAAAGTGGTTGTCTCAAAGATTATGAACTGTTACAGTTTGAAACACAGCCACTGCCTTGCTAGAGAATGCCCTTACTTGCCTTTCCAGTGTTATTTACTACTTTCATTGAAAAAAAATGACATCCCTTTCAATTCTGTTCTGTATATGTGGAAAAAAGGCTGATGTGAGAGCCATAACTATTTTGCTATTTTTATAATACCCAAATTACCAAAGCATGGTGTAAAGGATGGATTAGCTGTAATACCTATGAAAGACACAGTACATCTATTCATCCATATAAGCCTGCAGCTCAGATAGCCTCCTGGCCAAAGTAAAACCCCAATTAAATAAATAAATGAATGAATGAATAAATAATAGCCAACAAGTGTTTTCCAGAACACCTTAAGTAACATAAAAAAATACACGTTTGAAGGAGCTGAGCCAACTTTTCCACAAACAATTTAAAGTCTTTAAAGAGGGAGACAGGCTTACTGGAGGGATTGAAATGCAGCACCCTCTTGAAAAGTGCTTAATTACAGGGTGGGGGACAATATGGGATCTACAGGAAAAATGATATATAGACCTTTATGTCTGCATGTGATAACCTTCTAAGAACACTCAGATAAACATTTAAAAAAAAAGTACAGCCGGTGAGCAAGTCAGAGTAACAGCAGATGTCTGTGCATGGTTGATCAATGTTGCATTATAAGTCCTTATCATTGGGAATTAGCCAAAGGTGGATATTTGCCCTTCCATACTTCTCTGCAGATGTACCCAGCAAGCTGAACCCCTCCCTGCCATAAGACACTGGTCTTACATATGGCTTAAAAGAGAACCAGGTTACAGTGTCCATTTTCAGCACTTTTCTTTGGCCAAACATAACTGTTAGTATGCCCTGGGTCTCAAGTCCATATATCCCAAGCCTACAGCAAGTGAGGTAAAGGTATTTTTAGCCACAGCACTTTGCAAGGACAGAATGGCTCAGAAAACAGGCTTTAGTCATATATTTCCACTGCCAGTCCTCCTTGTCCTTCATGATGAATATGTTAGACTGTGTGCCTATATATGTGTGTGTGTGTGTGTGTGTGTGTGTGTGTGTGTGTGTATACATATATATATATATATATATATATATATATATATATATATATATATATATATATATATATATATATATATATATATATATATATATTTATGTGTGTGTATGTATATATATATATATATATATATATATATATATATATATATACACATACATAAAATACACACACATATATATATATATATATATATATATATATATATATATATATATATATATATATATATATATATATATATATATATATATATATGGGTGTACATATTTATATATATATATATATATATATATATATATATATATATATATATATATATATATATATATATATATATATATATATATATATATATGGGTCTACTTTAAAAAGTCAACTTACCATTTAGTCTTTTTTCAAAACCTCAAGATGGAAATGTCATAGGTTTACAAGCGCAAACTCCCAGAACATCGTATTACCTCTCTGGGAAAGTAACCAGTTGGCCACCAATGATAAAATAACCAATTGAAGCAAATTACACCCACCAAAGTGGGAGGTTTTGCCCCCCCTTCACCTCAAATATACCAACTCCGAGATCTTACAACAGCAGAGAAAGGGCAACGTTCACCATGGTGGCCAAGTGGTAACTTTCCCAGAGAGGAAATATGATGTTCCTGGAGTTCGTGCTTGTAAACTTTTAGTTATGTACTCACCATAACTTCAGATGTTTGGGATCCATCTCGCCTACATTCTGACTGATGGGTTCGGAGCCGATCCCTCGGCTCCGACTCGGCACGCTTATGCCAAAGAGCGAAGTCTCTTATTGGCTGAGCTTACTATATCCCAGGATGCACCACTACCAGTCCCCCAGATCTAGTTTGTCCGCATACATGCACACATGCACGCCCTGCTTATATAACATCGTCAGATGAATCAAGATAAAACAGTAGAACTCAAAACCGTTCAATCTCTTCTGATCTCCAAGGCAGGGGAAGGAGGGTGGGTATTAGGAATGTAGGCGAGATGGATCCCAAACATCTGAAGTTATGGTGAGTACATAACTAAAAGATGTTATGTGATCCTATCTCGCCTACATTCTGACTGATGGGACAGCGTCCCTAGCACCTGAATCCTGGGTGGCTCACTGGAAAACACTCCTGAGTACCGTGGAACCAAATGATGCTCGTCCTTTAGATGCCACATCCAATTTGTAGTGGGAAATGAAAGTGTGCGGATTGGACCAAGTAGCCGCAGCACAAATCTCCGATATAGCGAGCTTGGAATGAAAAGCTATAGAAGTAGCCATAGCTCTGGTAGAATGAGCTTTGATAGATGTTGTAAGTTGCTTATTCGAAGAAGAATAAGCCTGGGTTATGCAATCTCTAATCCATTTGGAAATAGTCGCTTTTGTGATGGTTTGACCCAATTTATTATCTGAGAAGGACACAAACAACTGGTCTGACTTACGAAGTTGCTGAGTCCTGTGTAAATAGAAGCGTAATTGCCTGTGAACATCCAATTTATGGAGAGTGTATTCTGCTTCATTGGAGAAATTTGGGAAGAAAACTGGTAACTCTAGAGACTGTTGGAGACAAAGATTAGAACAGACCTTTGGGACAAAGGATGGATTAGGCCTAAGAGATACTCTGTCCTTGTGGAAAATTAAGTACGGTGGTTTAATGGACAGGGCTTGAAGCTCTGAAACTCTTCTTGCAGAAGTAATTGCAACTAGGAAAGCAGTTTTCCAAGACAGATATTTTAACTCACATGTAGCAGCCGGTTCGAAAGGGGAAGATGTCAATGCGCGAAGCACTAAATCTAGATCCCACGGAGGCGCAGGATGAGAAACTGGGGGTCTCAACAGACCCGCACCTTTAATGAAAGTCTTGCATAGTCTGCAGCTCATCAATGGAGGATCCATGGACTCGTGAAATTTAGAGATTGCCGCTAGTTGGACTTTAATAGTAGAGACAGAAGATCCTTGATTAAATAGGGATGTTAAAAATTTCAAAACCTCTGGGATAGGAGCAGTGATAGGGTCTAAGCCCTTGAGTTGAGCCCAGATAGCAAACCTCTTCCACTTACTGAGGTACAATTTGTTAGTGGTGGGTTTGTGGGCTGAAGATAAGATGTGAACAACTTCCGGGTCTAATGTGTGACTTCTGACTAAAGTCGGAAGTGGAGGAGCCAAGCTGTCAACTTCAAAGCTCGAAGGGACTGATGCTGTTGTCCCGACTGATGAATTAGCAGGTCCGGAATTAGGTCTAAAGTCCACGGATCGTCCACCGCATGTTTCTTCAGGTAAGGAAACCATACCTGACGAGGCCAGTATGGGGCAATCAGTATCATTGCGGACCCCAATTGAGAAGCTTTTTGAATGACTTTGGAGAGAAGTGGAATCGGAGGAAAGGCATAAAGTAGCCCTGTTGGCCAAGGTTGTGCCAGAGCATCCATAGCTGGTACTCCCTGATGTGGAGTCAAGGAGAAGAACCTTTTGCACTTGGTGTTTAGTGGAGTTGCAAATAGGTCGCAGCACGGCGTCCCCCATCTCCTGAAAACCTGAGCTGCTACTGTTTTGTTTAGGGACCACTCGTGAGGAGAGAGAATTGTCCTGCTCAATTTGTCTGCCAATATATTTGATTTCCCCGGAATGTGGGTCGCTACCAAGAAGCGGTTGGTAGCTACAGCCCATTCCCACACCCTCATGGCCTCTCTGCAAAGGGGGTAAGATCTGGTCCCTCCTTGTTTGTTCAGATACCAGACCACCGACATGTTGTCTGTGTGGATGGCGATGATGCCCTGAGGAAGAAACTTGTGTAAGGCCTGTAGGGATAGAAGTACAGCCCTCATCTCCAACACATTGATGTGGAGAAGAGCTTCATCTGGAAGCCAGGAGCCCTGAACTAACCTGCCCAGACAATGCCCCCCCCACCCTATCTGGGAGGCATCTGTCGTCAGGGTAACCACTGGAGAGGGAATAACAAAGGGGCTTCCTTGATTTAGATTGGATGTCTGAAGCCACCAGCGAAGGTCCCGTTTGCATGTTTCCGTAATCATGATGTGATGATTGAGGGGAAGATCCTGAAAGGACCATTGAGTTGACAATAGCCACTGAAGAATCCTCATGTGCAATCTTGCCAGAGGAACTAAAAGAACCGTGGCAGACATTGAACCTAAAACTTGTAGAACCATCCTGGCTGGGGCTTTGGATCTCGAGATCAGAGCTTGAACTTGGCCCTGTAAAGTTTGGATCCTTTCGGCAGGAAGAAAGACGCGCATCAATCTTGAGTCTATCTCTGCTCCTATGAACCTTATGCGCTGAGAGGGCAGCAAGACAGACTTTGACCAATTGAATGTAATCCCCAGGGTAGCACCCAGGGAGATGGTGGCTTTGAGGTTGTCCATTAGTAGATGCCTGGTGGTGGCAGTCAGGAGCCAGTCGTCCAGATAGGGAAACACTTGGAATCCAAGACTTCTCAGGTGAGCCGTCACTACTGCCAAACACTTGGTGAACACCCTGGGGGCTGTGGTGAGACCAAAGGGCAGAGCACAAAATTGGTAATGACTGACTCCCAGGCTGAAGCGCAGATGCCTCCTGGATGCCTGATGTATCGGTATGTGATAATAGGCGTCCTTGAGGTCTATGGAGCACATCCAAACATCCTTCTCCAACAATGGGAGAATGGATTGTAACGTGACCATTCGAATTTGGATTTCGTGGACGGATTGGTTCAGTCTGCTGAGATCCAATATTGGTCTCAGGTCCCCTGTCTTTTGGCACTAAAAAGAACCTGGAGTAATTTCCTGATCCGATCTGGTCTGTGGGGACTGGTTGGATGACTCCTTTTTCTAGCAGCTTTAAAGCTTCTGCGGCTGCCATTTCCCTTTGACTGGGTGGTGGGTCCGGGATTTTTTTGGACGGTGGGGGTGAGTATGTGAATGGGATGGTGTAACCTCCAGCAATGAACCGAAGCACCCATCTGTCCTGAGTGATTGACTCCCAGGCTTTTAGGTGCATGGCAAATTGACACCCGACTGGCTCCGGAGCAGCACAGCCGGGCAATCCCTCATGATGTGTGGGAGGCTGAAGAGCCACGAAAGGACTCGCGGTCTCTAGAATTGCGGGCCCTCTGCCGCCTCTGGGACGTCTCCCAGAAAAAGTTCCCATCCTCTGCCTCTGGAAGGGGAATCTTCCTGCTGTTGGGGAAAAACTTGAGATTTGGAACCACATCTTCCCCCTCCTTTAGCCTTGGGGTAAGGCCGAAAGGGAGTGGAATAACGGGCACCTACGGCAGATAAAGTTTTTCCCTCTTGCTCACAGCGGGTAAGGGTGTCTTTAACCTTCGGTCCAAACAAAGAGGACCCATCAAAGGGAGCGTCGGCGAAGGAAGACTTGAAGGCCTCCGAACTGACACAAGCGGAGCCAGGCTTGTCTCCGTAGAGCCACGCCTGTGCCTGCCGCTCTACCCGCCCCTTCGGCCACATAGGAAATGAGCCTCATGGACGAGTTAGAAATTGACGTAAGGATAGCCAACTGAGAGCTAACCGACTGGGCTAGCTGCTCAGGTAGGTTACCCGAGAGGGAATCTGACAACTCCTTGACCAGATCCCTCTGAAGCCTGGTAAAATGTGCCAAATAATTCAGAGACCTTAAAGTAAAGGCCGCTGAAGTCAGGGTGCACTTCCCGTACCTGTCCATGCTCCTAGACTCCTTATTAGGAGGATGGACGGACGTTGAAGCCTCTGCCACGTCCTGTTGTGTAGCAGATGCCACCACCATGGCATCTACAGCCACGCCTTTAGTGAGGAACTCCTTCTCGGGTGGGGCAGACAAAAATTTATTTGGACGAGAAGGGACTGGTTCCACGGTATCTGGATGTTCCCACCTCCGACAAACTAAATCCAGAAGCTCGTCGAAGGGCGGAGACACCCAGGAGGCGGAGGGCTGAGCCCCAAAGGCCTTGAGGAGCACTGACTCATCAGCAGAGGGGGGTTTGGATATCCAGCCGCCTCGTTGTTTGAGGATCTCTAAGATGTCTGCAAATGAGACATCATCCGAGGACGACTTCGGGGACCCCTCTGCATCATCAAGATCAGTGTCCGATGTAATAGACTCGGGGGAGTCCACGTGCTTCCTCTTGCACGATCTCTTCCTTGGGGGTTCCTCCGAAGACAACTCCGAAGAACCCTCAGGAGGAGGGGAACCCCCAATGGGGGTAACCTCAGGCCCCGGGGCTCCGCTGTCTACGGACAGGGGAACTGCCAAAGACCCAGTCTCCACGCCCAGGGAAGGTGCTGGTAAAGCCGGAGAGATGGCCGAAGAAGACTTGGCCAAGGCACTCCTCATGGCTCTGAAAGCCGGACCCCCAGAATCCTGGGAGTGTCCGGTCCCCGGAGCCATGATAGCCGACGGAAGTCCCGCAGCCGAAGCACCGAGGGGGAGGCTCGGAACCGAAAGCATAGGTCCCGAAACATCACCCCCGGGTCCAGCTGAAGAAGTCCGTGTACCAAACTCGGACCCGAAGGCCCGGGTTGGAGTAAGGGTCGGAGCCGACCCTAAGATCTCCACCGGCTCCAACAGCACCTGCTCCGACGGAGCCGAAGCAGTCGGAGGAGGAATGGCAATGGGGTGGGCCAGGGTTATCGGCTCCGAAGCCAACTGGGTCGGAACCGAAACAAATTTTTGGAAGACTGGGGACTGGAACAGTCTTTGGAGCACCC
>NC_056731.1:1002375779-1002458279 GCF_019279795.1 Protopterus annectens
ACACTCCCAGGCACCCCCCATCCAATTACAATTACTAATATACTCACCCATTAAGTATTCACAAACACATACACACCCCTACCTTTTCTAGCCCCTAATTAAGCCTCCTGCTATAACCACCCAAGCACACTTGCCCCTGGGACCAATCATTCCTCTACTTACACTCACTCATGCAGCTCCTCTCATATGCAAACTCCCCCATTACTACCTCTCTGTTAAACTCCCTAGGTACTTACCTCTAACCTGATCTCAACCTCTAAAAGTAAGGAGTGAATGCAAGCTTTTGGACAAGTAAAGAAACTCAGCTGTACCAGTTAATTTATGCAGCAGAATGATTCTCTGAATTGCATGGCTATAGAAATGCCTTACCCCAGGCATTTCTGGGGAGAACATGTGGTTAATTAGCCTAAGTCACTCACCTGGAATGCCTAATTAGTAAGTAGCTCAGCAAAAGTGGCAGTCTACTGCTGTGATTCTACAGATTGTGTAGAATCACTGTGGAGGCCCTATCTCGGAAATGGAAAGGCTAACCCCAGCAGGAAATTGGCTGAGTCAGGGCTTACTCAGGTGTAGCCCTTTCTGAATCCCAGGGCAGATCTTTGCAGGGAACCAAGAAAGAATCAAAGCTATCAGAAGGAGAACTGTTCACCTGTTAGAGAGATTTTCAGTAATGTTATGGTGAAAGGGATAACAACATTGTGGTTTCCTGATAATGCATGATATGTGCAAATTACATTTTCACAGTATTTACAGACAATACTAATCTACAAAACAATGCATATGAGACAGCAAGTATTAGCAGCAAAAACATTTCTCTTACTGTATGAAACCATTTGTTTGCATGTCACAGTGATACAGGAACATAATTTTCTTGGGTGGCGAAAGCCAGGTTACCTTTAGGCTAGGCTTACATATGCCCTAGGGCCAATAGCCTAGTACCTACCTATGAACCTATGCAGCTAAAGCACTGCAAACATTAAAAATTGCTTATGAAACAAACACTTATGTCTTCATATTACTCACCACATTTAATGTCATTTAAGTAACACCAACTGTTTGAATCCACTACCTATCAAGTTTTTACAGTCAATTTTTTAACTTAACACGTCACCCACTGTTTGAATAGGACTTCCTCAGCATTAGAGTATCATGCTTCATTTTTGCATTATTATTGTAAATGTGCAAAATATATATTTTTTTCACACTAGCCCTGCACATTTCATGCTGTTTCATTGTGCAAGCTTAACATATCATGTCAGACAATACATGTCACCTTGTTGCATTAATTTCAGGTGTACAACTGTACCACAACTTCAGAAATTAGACTCCCAAAACACTTATCTCGGGAGTAGGGAAGTGATCTGCTAAGATGAGTATACTCACAGGACGCACAGGGAACACTGCCTTTCCGACAATTAGACTTATAATGCATATATATTTATATAGTGCATGCATTCACAAATTATATGCACATACACAAAACACATTTAATATATAAATACATACAAATATCAAGTAAAAAAAAACTTTAGTATCTCCTTCCTGACCTCATGGGACAAAATCAAAAGCAAGACGACACAGGAAAGAGGGTGCTATACACTGTTAAGCAATTCTCATCTACTCTTTTGATTACTTAAACAAGAATACTAAATTGACTGTAGGGATCACTGCTACAGCGTGAACCCTCATTCACAACAAGAATACTAAAGCAGCCACATGGAGGAGGCTGTTAAAGCACAACCTACAGAAAATAAATTGGGTAAGAACGTACATATTAGTAGATGTTTGGGCAGATAATTATTGCAACAGTCCTGACTACTGGGACTTCAGCTGCAAGCCTGATGAGTGGTCTGAATTCCAGGGCTCAGCATGCTTCCCCCTCTGGACATACAGAACATACACATGTAAAGGGTGTCAACACTCTCCAAGTATAAAACAAATATCCACCTATGCCACTTTAAAGCTTTCATGCCCAGGGAGCAAAGAACATACATACATACACACCTAAGCTATGGGACAAAGCCCTGATTTAACCCTTAGGGAGACAAAAAGAAAGGCTCTCAAAATCTAAGCTGAGTGTATGGGAAAGAGGTCCAATTGAAGAGTTAACCACTGTTGTCTGAGCCAGAAGGGAGTAATCACAATGATCTATGGAAAGCCATTCTGAATATTAGTGGAAAGAGTGGATAAGGATAAAAAAACACTCCTGTTCAAGGAAAAGAAAATACATTTGCCTTTCATGGTCTTCTTGTATGAAGTCCTGAGTGGAACTTTGCCAAATGATTGTTGTGAGTGGAGTCAAAAAGATGTATTTTAGGTGTTCCACATAGCTGAATCAATTCTTGGAAGACCCACTGATTCAATTTCCATTTGTGAGGGTCTGTTCTAGTCCTACTCAACCTGACTGCCGCATAATTTTTCACCAATGATATGTAAGATGCCAGCAGAGTGAGAATGTGCTGAAAAGCTATATCGCAGGCAACCATGGCCAGTCTGGACAGAGGGTATGATCTGGTTCTCCTCTGTTTATGTACCACTATGGTGCTGCCTATAAACAATTGTAGTGGCCTTGGGATCACAGACTGAGAAAGCTGAAAACATTTATAAGCGCCAACATCTCTTTTATGTTTATGTGTTTAGCTCTGTCTTTTATGTTCCAAAGACCATGCCCATTTATCTCCAGACACTTCTCCCCCTGCAAAGTCTGAGGTATCTGTGATTACAGACTATGCTGGAGATAAAAAGGAAAATGGGAGACCCAGATCCGGAGAAATTTGGTCTCTCCAAAAAAAACTTCATTTTTATAAACTCCAAAAGTGAAATCTGGAATGTTAGGGAATGTTGATGTTGGGACCAGACAGATTTTAGGTTCCTCGGTACCACCATTTTTTTTTCATATGCAGTCTTGACGGAGGAATAATATGTATCACAGATACCATGAGACCCAGGATCATAAGAAATTCCTTGGCTGAAACAGTAGTTTGAGTGGATAACCTCAGGAATGGATCTAAATACAAATCTATATTTTCCTGTGGAAAAGCAGCTCTTTGAATTGAGGTATCTAGGAGACAGCCCAGTAAGGAGTCAAACAAGACTTATGTATCTTTTCTCTTGGAAGCAAGAGATTCCGGATGCTCTGAAAAAGACTGCAAAGATAAGTAAGTCATCTAAATAAATAAGGGAAAACATGAACATGTTGCAGTCTGCAGTAAACTGTCACTGGAGCTAGACACTTTGTGAACATCCCTGGAACAGTGGACTGACTAAAGGGAAATGCACCAAACTGATAATGTGATACAGAGGCAGAAAACTTAAGAAAAGTACACTTACCATAACAGTAGATGTTCGAATGATCACCACTGTAACAGCCTTAGCTATATGGCCTATATCCAGCCAAGGATACAATAGCCTGCCAGGCAGGACTTAAATGAGCTATGCAATGTTTGACTGAAAATGACTGGGTAGATTATAAGTGATATATGATGTTTGCAAGTGGGAGTGTGTCAGTATGGTTTGTGATGTAAAATGCTTGCAACTAGGATTGTGTCAGTGGGGACTGTTTTCATTTATATAAATTTATGACTGCTTATGTGATAAGTAATGGTTTAATAAAGAAGTTTCTTGTTTTTGTTTTGAAAAAAGGGCAGGAGTTGAATAATTTATGTAATGTTGCTTAGGTTATATGATATATAGCAATATATGTAAAGTATAATGTTTGCAAACGTGAACTTGTTAATATAGTTTGATTGCTTTTTGTATAAATGTAAATTTGCCTATGCCACAAGTGAAAAGGTGTTTAAAAAAAGGGGGGGGGGTATAATAGCCAGCCAGTCTCCAAAGATTCAGGGCAGCTTCCACACACCTAAAGTGTCAGGCAGCTCCAGCTGAGCTGACTAACAGACAAGTTTGGGTGCAAAGCCCTTAACAACATTCCTGCCAGCAGAGAGTGAGAGGCTGTACACTGAAAGGAGAATGCTAGGAACAAACTGTCCACACCCTGACATAAAAAAACACACCAAAAAATAAGGGCAGTGGAGGTAGGGAGTGGCTACTACAGCAGTGATCATTCAAACATCTACTGTCATGGTAAGTCCAACTTACACAACTGCACTATGTTCATCATACTGATCACTGCTGCAATAGCCTTAGCTATATAGGTAGCTTACCTTTACTAACTACATTTGGGAGGTGGAAGAAGAGTCCAGGAGCCCCTGGAGAAAGTTTCTAGCAAAATTAGATCTGGACCTACAGAAGGAATCAAGCTTATGATCCTTTGTAAAACTAGGTACAAAGGACAAACAAATTCTGGAATATGTTTAGAATCCAACCCCTTTAGTTTTGTTATGGTGAGTATAACAAAAGGTAGTGGCCTTAGACAACCATTTGAAAATAGTAAGTTTTGACACAAGCTTTCCCTTCTTAACTTTGCAAGAAATGAACACTCAATCTGAAGATTTGAAATATTTAGTTCTGTCAAGACATACTTGAGTTGCCTGCAAACATGCAAGGCATTGAGTATCTTTTCTCCCTCATTTTTAGGTTCAGGAAAGAAAATGGGGTAATGGACATTTTTGCCTAAAAGTAAACTCAGATACCTCTTTGGGCACAAGAGAAGGATTAGTTTTCAAATAAACCCTGTCCTTATGAAAAATGAGAAGGTTGGTCCACCGATAAGATCTTACAACTCAGACACCCTTCTTGCAGAGGTCACAGCAATTAGTAAAACTGTTTTCTGTGTTAAGAATCTCAAGTCAATGGACCAAGTGTTAACTTCTCTAACACAAAATTAAGATCTCAAGGAGAGGTCTCGGGTTTTCTTGGAGGCCTCTTATGCAAAACCCTTTCAAGAATATTTTGACATGCATCTGCACTAAAACAGGATTCATGGGCAAACAGGCTGAAAGGGCAAATAAATCAACCTTGAAAAAGGAATAAGAAAGGCCACAGAGCCACAAGAAAACCTTTTCTATTTGCTAACATATTATTTTCTAGTAGCAGGCTTTCTTACCTCCATTGTACATCCTCAGTAAACAGGTGACTAAAAGGAATTCAGACCTCATCATCCAGACAGTCAATTGAAGACGACTGATGTTGGGAGTGTAACAAACATCCCTGTTCTTGTGTGAATAGATCTAGTCTGTGAGAAAGCTTGTGGTATCTGCACCTGGCCATTTCCAAAATAAAAGGAGGACAACAGTTACCTGGGCCAGAAGAAAGTCAACAATAATCTTGGGGGATTCCTTCTGAATATTCAGATGTATCCTGGACACACAGGTTTATTGATGTATACAAGGCTAACAACCAGTAGGGCCCTTAAAAGCCTACCTGTGCAACCCAACTGTGACTAACAAATATGATTTATATTTTATTTACAGGGGTGATTTACTGACCGCCTTTGTCTATGAGAGACATATGACCCAAACCAGGGGTGAATGTGCTTCAAAACGGATAGGGAGGAACTCTGCTTCACATGGCTGAGGATCCTGTTCCAGAGAATAGGAATTCTCTGACAAACAAATCATCCGTGTCTCCAATATATCCTACTTATTTTCCAAACAACATTTAGGTCTTTTAATCTTGTAGTTCTGATGCTGTTTGTTTTGTGGATGTGCAAAAGATTCATGGAAATGGGGTCCAGGGATGTCTTGTATGCCAGGCAAAGATCACCTCTCAGAAGTCTGTAGTGAGTAAAGAAACAGGGCTTTGAGGTGATCATCATAGGACATTGTGTTTAATCCACGTATTCTTTTTTGTAAGGAATTTCAGAGGATGTTCTAGTTGTTGCATGTTGTGTTTACTCCCTGTATTCTTTTTGAAAAGAATTTTTGGAGATGATATAGTTGTTGCATGTGTCTGGTCAGGTACATACCAAAGGGATATTATACTCCATGATGGGCCTGAGGTATACACCTAGCTGTGTAAGTTTGTTGACAATGCTTGAGTGTGGTACTGTATCATATGCCTTAGCCAGATCTAGGTAGGCAGTATGCACAGTTTTCACTGCATCAATATCCTGAGTGACCTTTTCAAAGAAGTCCACCAGATTCAGTAAGCATGACTTTCCTTTGACAAAGCCAAACTGAGATGGATCCAGTGTCTGGAGGTTTCCTACATCCTTGCTGATAATTTCCATTATAATTCTTTCCATGGCTTTTCAAGTAAGACTAGTCAGCCTAATGGGTCTGTAGTTTCCAGGATCAATTGAAGGTTTCCCTCCTCCATTCATGTGACACAAAGCCTGTTTTAAGACTACAGTTAAATAATGACACCAGTGGGCCTGATAAGTCATATTTCAGATTATTCAGGAGGCATCCTGGGATGTTATTGTGTTCTTGGCTTTAGTGAGTGCAGCCAGTGCATGCTCCCTAGTTATAGTTGGCGGGGTTATGTTTAAAGGTATTACTGAGGAGATGGTTGCAAGTGAAAGGGTAAAGTTGGAACTGCATCTGGCTGATAACAGACTCGCTATATCGCCAGGGTTGGTAGATGTGGTACCATTAACCACCAGTTCAGCACACTGCTATGTACCTGCCCTTGAGGTTTCTGACATAGCTGTGGAAGGTCTTAAGGTTATTTTTCACTTGGGATATCTTAACCTGAAAGTTGTCTTTGCTTGACCTAATTAGCCCTCTATGTTGCCAATTTACTTTGATGATAGAGTTTTTATTTTTATGGGAATTACCTTTCCTGAGTTTTGACATTTTGTCCCTTTTGTTGTACGTCCTGTTTAATTTCAGATGTCAGCAGGATGGACTGTTTCTGGGGCTAGTTTTGGGTTTACTTCTGGTAAGTACAGCAGCCTCTACGCAGTTATTGGCATGGTTATACTGCGTTTCTGAGAGCAATTCAGCATAGGCTGGTGCGTTCATGGGGATTGGAGGGGCACTGAATTTTGACAAACTATCCACTTAACAGGTAATTTACTCTGGACTAGTTCCTGTTACTGATTTTTACTGGATTACAGAGCTGATTTTGATTTCGAAGGAGACAGCTTAAGTTCCAGACCTTACCAGAAAGGATGAGACACTGGGTAGGTTCAACATTCTTCCCTATTTCATATTTGTCATCATGAGGTCCAGTATGTTGGAGCTTCTACTGGGTGTATTTGTTATGTGGTCAAGGGTGTCTTGTATTTACAAGGTCCAGGAATCTCTGTGCCTGTAGATCTGAGGCTGTGTAGGACTCCCATTCCTATACCTTACAACGGAGTCCTCTATTATAGGAGTCATGGGAAGTATGCTTGCTTACCTTAGGGGCTTCGTGTTTGGGGCTCCACTGACAGTGACAATGTGTGTGGTGTTAAAAAGAAGTTATGTACTTACCATAACATTCCATGTGAGTTGTTCATCTCGCCTTCATTCTTTACTGATGGGTTTGGAGCCGATCCCTCAGCTCTGATACGGCCAAATGCAAAGCTTGAGCTCTTCAAATAGTTTGAGGCCAAGTCCCTATCCCATGATGCACCTGGAATTACCTCAGATCTTGTTTGCTGCGTTTAAAAATACCATATGTCATTCTTTCATTCCCTAGAGAAAGGTATAGAAGGATTGAGCAACCAGGATGGATCCAGCATCTCGGTCATCTATCAGCCCAGGAGGGGGTAGGAGGGAGGGACGTAGGAATGAAGGCAAGATGAACAACTCACATGGAATGTTATGGTAAGTACATAGCTTTTTTATGTGAAGTTGTTCAATCTCACCATTCATTCTTTACTGATGGGTAGCGTCCCAAGCACCATCAACCTCGGGTGGCTCACGGGAGTATATTTCCCAGGACTGTGGATCCAAAGGAGGCCATGTCAACTTTGTAATGAGTGCTAAAGGTATGAGGTTTTGACCAAGTGGCTGCTGCACAAATATTATCAATGGGAAGCCTGGCAGAAAAAGCAGATGTAGAAACTGCTATGGTCAAGTGAGCTTTAATCTTGTGTTGCAAAGGTATATTGGCAGCTGAATAGGAAAAGGTGATACAATCAGATAACCATTTAGACAGAGTTGTTTTAGTCACTGGTCTACCCTGCCTGGAGTCCAAAAATGAAACAAAAAGTTGGTCTGACTTTCTGAAATCTTTTGTTCTATCAAAATAAAATCTGAGCTGTCTGTGAACATCAAGCTTGTGCAGCATATACTCCAAGTTGTTTAAATGGTTGGAGAAGAAGACTAGCAAATCAATAATCTGGTTGAGATTGGTCTCAGTGCAAACTTTGGGCAAAAAAGAGGGGTTTGTTCTAAGTGAGACTCTGTTAGCATGGAATATCAAATATGGAGGCTTGATGGATAAAGCCTGAAGCTCTAACACTCTGTGGGCAGAAGTAATAGCTACCAAAAAGATGGTTTTCCATTATAAGAATTTGAGGTCACAAGAGGAAGCTGGTTCAAAAGGAGGAAGAATTATCCAGGAAAGCATAAAATTCAGACTCCATGGTGAATAGGGAGATTTCACAGGTGGTCTAATATGAAAGACCCCTTTGAGAAAGGCTTTGGATAACTGATATTCAACCCTTCAAATCCAAGATGAAAACTGGAAATAGTAGCCAAATGGACATGAACTGTTGCTGCTGCAGCTCCTTTGTTAAAAATCATAGTTAAGAACTCTAAGATGAAGGCCATAGGGGCTTTGTAAAAATCGATATTTTCAGAGGCCCATACAGAACATTTCTTCCATTTGCTAAGATACAGTTTCCTAATAGAAGATTCATAAGATAAAAGGATTTGTTTTGTCTCATTGCAGAGTTTATAGAGCCTGGTTATGATGGAACTGGAGCAGCCAAGCTGTCAGTTTCAGGGACTGCAGAAAGGGATAAAGATCCCCTGACGAATGCATCAGAAGGTCTAGAACTGGGTCCGGAATCCAAGGATCCTCCAAAAGATGAAGTTGAAGGAAGGGGAAACAAATCTGATGAGGCCAATGATGGGCTATTAGAATGATGGTCCTTCCCAGGGATTTTGCTTTCTGTAGAATCTTGGGTATCAACGGGATTGGAGGAAATGCACAGAGGAGACCCGGAGGCCAATTGTGTAGGAGTGCGTCCCTTGGGGCTTGTCCCGGAGGGGGAATCAGGGCAAAGCAGCTTCTGTATTTTGTGTTCATGTGACTGGCAAAAAGGTCGCAGCAAGGCTGGCCCCACCTGCAGAATATCATGTCTGCTATTTCTTTGAGGGACCACTCGTGGGGCAACAAGATGGCCCTGCTGAGCTTGTCTGCTATCATGCTGGATTTCCCCAGGATGTGCGCTGCTAACAGAAAGTGCTGAGTGGAAATAGCCCACTGCCATACTCTGAGGGCCTCACGACATAGGGGGTAAGATCTGGTTCTTCCTTGTCTGTTCAAAAAACAGACTACTGACATGTTGTCTGCCTGAATCGCAATCGTATCCAGAGGAAGAAAGTCCTGAAAGTACTGCAACGCCAGACGTACCACTCATCTCCAGGACAATGATATGCAGATGTGTCTCTTGATTGGTCCATGTGCCTTGGGCTGTCTTTCCCTGAAAATACTCTCCCCACCCTATCAGGGAAGCATCCATGGTCACTGTGGCTGCTGGAGGGGGTAGCAGAAATGGACGTCCTATTGTGACATGAAGTGAGGTCAGCCACCACTGAAGGTCCTTTTTGCAGGAATTTATGATCACTAAATTGTGAGACATGGGAAGTTCTTGGTAAGACCATTGAGTGAACAACAGCCATTGTAGTATCCGCATGTGCATACAAGCTAGTAGTAGGGCTAAAATTGCTGCTGCCATCATGCCTAATAATTTCAGAACTTCTGATGCTGGTGCTCTGTCTTTTGATATCAGAAGGCTGAGATGCTGCTGAAGAAGAGAGACTCTTTCTATTGGAAGCCTTAGTGTGGTGGTGGTGGTGGTGGTGGTGGTGGTGTCCAATTCTGCCCCGATAAAAACGATATGCTGTGATGGCGACAAGGCAGATTTTTCTGAGTTGATTGTAATGCCCAGATGATTGCAGAGTGACAGAGTGGACTCCTTGGCCTGAATGAGATGATGCCTGGTGGTGCCGGTAAGGAGCCAATCGTCTAGGTACAGAAAAGTACAGTATATATTAAATTTAAAACACAAAAGAATATACCTCCGAACAAAAGCAAATACACAAAAAAGGCTTTTAAGCATAGTAAAAGAAAGGAGAGGTGTAGTAGGAGAAAAACAGGGGGCTGGAGGGTGGGTAACCAGGACTGCAACAGGGAATACACTCGAACATCTACATTTATGGTAAGTGTATACAACTGTACTATGTCCTTCAGGTTTCACTGTTGCAGTCATTACATTTGGGTAGAATCCCAAAGCTATGGTTGGAAGGATGGATTTATACAGCATTAGGAGCAGCTATATGGCCCTGCAGGACAGCAATGGCAAACCCAGCTCTGGATTTAGAGAAGAGAGGTAAATGGTAATGCTTGGTGAATGTATGAAATGAGCTCCAGGTAGCAGCTTCTAGAATGTCTCTGGTAGGAACCCCTCTGAGAAAGGCTGCAGATGCAGCCCTGGTGGAATGAGATCTGATCCCCTTGGGAATAGGTTTACCATGGTGCATATAGCAGAAATGAATACAATGGCTTATCCATTTGGAAATGGTCTGCTTTGAAATAGCCTTTCCCTCTGCCCCTGCAGCAAATGCCACCAATAGTTCAGATTTTCTTAGAGATTTTGTCCTGTTTAAGTAGAATCTAAGTTGTCTGTGTACATCCAATGAATGCAGAATCCACTCACCCTTGTTCTGTGGATTGGGAAAGAAAATTGGCAGATGAATGGTCTGATTCAGAGCCACACTGGATACCACCATAGGCATGAAAGATGGACTCATCCTGAGAGCCACCCTGTCCGGATGAAAAATAATGAAAGGCTCCACTGCCATAAGAGCCTGTAATTCTGAAATCTTTCTAGCTGAAGTAACTGCTAAAAGAAAGCTGTTTTCCAGGAGAGAAATTTTAAGTCCGCAGTAGCAGCTGGCTCAAAAGGAGGGAGAGTGAGTTTTTCCAAAACAAAATTGAGGTCCCATGCAGGAGATGGCGCTCTCCTGGGAGGTCTTAAATTTTTGGCCCCTCTGAGATACTGCTTTAGCAGAGGATGAGAGAAGAGGGGAGGTTCTGTGTTGTAATGAGCTGAAATGGCTGAGGCATGGATTTTTATGAAAGATAAAGATAGGCCCTTGTGAAGCATATCAGTTAAATATTGCAGAATCTGAGGAATATTGGGAATTGCTGTGCTTATTCCTTGGGACTTGTTCCAGGCACATCATCTTTTCCATTTGTCAGCATAAGATTTTCTAGTACTAGGCCTTCTAGCTTAAAAAATGACATCCATCACAGGTTTGCTGAGTGATGCCAAGGGTGAAATTAGTTGATTAGCCACGCTGCAAGATTCGAAGTTTGGAGCTGAGTGTGCAGAATTTGGTAGTTCTGCTGAGACAGTAGGTAAGGTGTCTGAGGCAGGTGCCAAGGAGGAGGGTGTGAAACATTGCGCAGGAGTGGGTAGCAGTGTTGGCGGGGCCAGTCTGGAGCAATCAGAATCATTTTTGGTTTGTCCTGTCTGACTTTTAGTAGAACTTTGGAGAGCAGAGGCAGAGGGGGAAAGGCATAGACTGATAGGTTTTTCCAGCTGAATGATAGAGCATCCATTTTCCAAGCTTTTTTGTGATGAATTCTTGTGCAGAATTTGTCGAACTGATAGTTCTGGGGTGAGGCAAAAAGATCTATGTCTGGACTCCCTCATTTGCATGTCAACATGCTGAAAACTTGTGGTTCCAGTTTCCATTCGTGTGGGTCTATAAAATTTCTGCTTAGTTCGTCTGCCAGAGTATTTAGCTTTCCTGGCAGGAATTGAGCTTGTAGTTGTATTTGGTAGGTCAAGGTCCTGTTCCACAATGCCATAGCTAGTCTGCAAAGGGGGTAGGAATGTGTAACCCCCTGCTTGTTTATGTACCACATAACTGTGGTGTTGTCTGTCTTTATCATTAGTTGTCCTGGATGAAGGTAGTCCTTGAAGGCTGTCAGTGCATTCTGTACAGCTAGCATCTCTTTCTGATTGATATGTAGGTGCATTTGATTTGGGCTCCATTTGCCCTGAATGCACTTTCCTGCCAGATGAGCCCCCCAAGCATAGTCTGATGCATCTGTAGTTGGGGTTTGGGTGGCAGGGGGTGGAGTGAATGGCAGTCCCTTGTTTTGGTGGCAGGCCTCTGCCCACCATAGGAACTATAGCTGCAGGCAAGATATGATAGGAGTCATTGTTTCCAGGCTGTGACAATGTTGACTCCATAAACTTTTTAAGTACAACTGAAGTTTCCTCATATGCAGTCTTGCATATGGAATTAGAAGAATGCAGGAGGCCATGAACCCCAAGGCTTGCAGAATTTGTCTTTCAGATAGCAGGGTTTTTGTGACCACCTGTTTGAAGTAAGTCTCCAAATGAATTTGTTTTTCTGGCATAAAGGAAGTAATCTGGGCAGTTGTATTCAAGCTTGCACCCAGGAATGTAATTTTTTTGAGAGGGTACCAGTTTTGATTTATTTTTGTTTATGGTGTACCCTAGACAAGTTAGAATTAGAAGTTATGTCCTTACCATAACGTTCCATGTGGAGTGTTCATCTCGCCTTTGTTCTTACACCTGGGTTCGGAGCCGATCCTCGGCTCCGTGTCAGCCGCTTGCAAGCTCTGCATCGAGAAGAAGCTCGAGACCAACCTAACTCCCAAAATCCCCCTCTGCCTTTACCTCAGATCTAGTTTGCAAGCAAACCAGAAGTCAGAGAGAGAAACATACTCATGCAAAAACTACATAACTGCAAGAACACTTATACCTATATATACATATGTACATACATATATACACAACAACTGCGAATGCAGAAGCAAAATAAACCAGACCAGGCACCAAACTGTACGTTCTTCCTGAGGGTGGGAGGGTGGGAATGTAAGAACAAAGGCGAGATGAACACTCCACATGGAACGTTATGGTAAGGACATAACTTCTAAATGTGAGAGTGTTCGATCTCGCCGTTTGTTCTTACACCTGGGTAGCGTCCCTAGCTCCATGTTCCTGAGGAACTCATGGGAGAATGTTCTTGAGCACAGTGGAACCAAAGGTTGCCCTATCCCTAGAAACCTTGTCCACCTTGTAATGAGAAATGAATGTATGTGGTTTAGACCAAGTGGCAGCTGCACAAATAGTGTCTAATGGTAAACGAGCTGCATGAGCCAGGGATGTAGATACTGATCTTGTAGAGTGTCCTTTGGGTTTGAAAGGTAAGGTTTGTTCCGAAGTAGCATAAACAAATATAATGCAATCAGTTAGCCATTTGGAAAGGGTTCGTTTGGTAACTGCTACACCTTTCCTGCTGTCCAAAGGCTATAAAAGTTGATCTGATTTCCTGTGATCCTTTGTTCTATCCAAGTAAAATCTAAGTTGTCTATGAACATCCAACTTGTGCAACATATACTCCAACTTATTGGAGTAATTTTTGAAAAAGGTAGGGAGTTCAATGGATTGATTAATGTTATTAATAGAACAGACTTTGGGGAGAAAGGATGGATTAGTGCGAAGAGATACTCTGTCAGAGTGAAAAATCAGATAAGGGTGCTTAATAGAAAGAGCCTGAAGCTCTGACACCCGTCTAGCTGATGTAATGGCCACCAAAAAGAGGGTCTTCCACGACAAATACTTCAATGGACAAGAGGAAGCCGGTTCAAACGGAGGCAACATCAATTTAGACAATAAAAGGTTTAGATTCCAAGGAGATGTAGGAGTTCTAACTGGTGGTCTAATATGGAAAGATCCTTTTAAAAAGGCCTTACAAAGTCTGTGGGCCATAATAGGTGCCCCACATTCTTCCACATGAAAGTTGGAAATGGCAGCCAATTGCACTCTTAAAGTGGCAGGAGAAGCTCCTTGGTGGAACAACTCTGTTAAAAACTCCAAGATCTTGTTTAAGGGAGCCATAACAGGATCCAAATGCTGTGTATTTGCCCAAAAAGCAAAGCGCTTCCATTTACTAGTGTAGGTCTTTGTAGTGGAAGCTTTATGAGAAGCCACTAGTATATTCTGAACTGCAGGTGAAAGAAGATCAGACCTGGCTAAGTAGGGAAGTGGAGCAGCCAAGCTGCTAGATGGAGTGAGGAGAGCGAGGGGTGTGGAGCCCCTGACGAGTGGGTCAGTAGATCTGGCTCCGGGTCCAGGATCCAGGGTCCCCGAATGCGGTGTGCCCGAAGAAAGGGAAACCAAATTTGATGAGGCCAGAATGGGGCAATGAGGATAATCGTCCTTTGCAGGTTGTTGGCTTTCTGCAGAAACTTCGCCATCAGGGGAAAGGGAGGAAAAGCGTACAGGAGACCCGGGGGCCAATTGTGAACCAGCGCGTCCCTGGGGACTTCCCCTGGAGGGGGTAATAGGGCAAAGTAGCTCCTGCATTTGGCGTTCATTGGAGACGCAAAAAGATCGCAGGACGGCTGGCCCCACTTGCGAAAAATCTTCTTCGCAACTGACTGTTTTAGGGACCACTCGTGAGGCAACAGGATTGCTCTGCTCAGCCTGTCAGCTATGACGTTGGATGACCCCGGGATGTGCGTTGCAATCAGAAAGTGACCCGTGGACTCCGCCCATTGCCAGATTCTCATGGCCTCTCTGCATAGCTGATAAGACTTGGTTCCCCCTTGTTTGTTTATGTACCAGACTATGGACATGTTGTCCGTCTGGACTGCAATAGTCCCTAGAGGAAGAAGGGGAGCAAAGTGTTGCAACGCTAGAAACACTGCCCTCAACTCTAGGACATTGATGTGCAGATTGTACTCTAAATTGGTCCATTCGCCTTGGACTGTCTGTCCCTGAAAGATGCCCCCCCACCCTATCAGGGAAGCGTCCGTGGTCACCGTAGCTGTCGGCATGGGTAGCACAAATGGTCTTCCGCCGGAAAGGTTGCAAGTCTGAAGCCACCAGTCTAGGTGTGATTTGCATGTATTTGTGATCAGAATTTCGTGTGTCAGAGGTAGCTGTTGGAACGACCATTGTGCAAACAGTAGCCATTGTAGAACTCTCATGTGCAGTCTTCCCAATGGTATCGCAATGAGAGAAGCTGCCATGAGACCCAAAACCTTCAGAACCAGTTTTGCTGGGGACTTTCTGGATGACAGAAGGAGAGAAATGTGGCTTTGTAGTGAGGCTATCCTTTCTGGAGGAAGTCTTAGAATTAAATGATGCGTATCCAATTCTGCTCCTATGAATGAGATATGCTGTGATGGCTGTAGTGAAGATTTTTGAAATTTACGGAAATTCCGAGATGAACACAAAGCTGTAGTGTGTAATCCCTGGCCTGAACTAGTTGATGCTGGGTGGTGGCAGAAAGGAGCCAGTCGTCCAGATACGGAAACACCTGGAATCCCAGGCGTCTCAGGTGAGACGCCACCACTGCCATGCATTTGGTGAAAACCCTGGGGCTGAGGTCAGACCAAAGGGCAGGGCTCGAAACTGAAAGTGGCTGGCTCCCAGCCGGAAGCGCAAGTGATCCCTGGACGCCCTGGCCATTTTGATGTGGTAGTATGCGTCCTTCAGATCTATTGAGCACATCCAGTCGTCCTTCTGTAAAAATGGAAGGATCGATTGAAGCGTGACCATTCGGAACTTTTCTTTCTTGACGAAGGTATTGAGGTTGCTTAGGTCCAGAATCGGCCTCCAGTCCCCTGTCTTCTTTGGAACTAAAAAGAACCTTGAGTAAGTTCCGAATCCTCTTTGGTCCGCTGGGACTGGTTGGATGACTCTTTTTTCTAGCAGCTTTGAAATTTCTATAGCAATTTCTATATGCAGGGTCTCGCAGATGGGGCGGTACATCTGGGAGTCTTCTCTTCGGAATTGGGGGCAATAGGAAGGGTATTCTGTAGCCTCTGGTAACAACGCTTTTTACCCAGTTGTCTGATGTAAGATTTTGCCAGGCCTGAGGGTATAAAGCTAAGCGACCCCCGACTGCCTCCAGAGCAGGACAGTCGGGCCTCCTCTCAGGAGTGCTGGAAAGGTTTTCCAGGGGGTGTATCCCTGTCACCTTGGTTTTGTGGACCCCCTCTGCCGCCAGGGCAGTGTCTTCCACCTCTGCCCCCTCCTCTGCCTCTAGAGGGGGCATCACCCTGTGTGCCTGGGAAAGATCCTTGGGGTTTTCGAAACCACATTTTTCCACCACGTTGCCCTTTGGGGTACGGTCTGGATGGGGTGGAAAAACGGACTCCGACAGCAGACAGAGTCTTTCCCCTCCTGCTCACACCGGGTAAGGGTCTCCTTTACTTTAGGGCCAAAGAGAGTGGCACCATCAAATGGGGCGTTAGTAAAGGAAGACTTGAAGTCTTCCACAAAAGAACATAAGCGCATCCAGGATTGTCTACGAAGAGCAATCGCTGAAGCTGCTGCCCTACTCGATCCTTCGGCTGCGTATGAGATCAGCCTCATGGACGAGTTTACAATGGATGTAAGGGTATTGAGATGTGCCGTAACTTTTTCTGAAATAGCAGCATCTGTAGTACCCTGGAGGGTATCTCCCAACTCTTTGATTAGATCCCTCTGTAGCCATGTGAAGTGGGTCAAGTAGTTCAGGGATCGCATAGAAAAAGCCGCTGAACTAAAATGCGCTTCCCATACCTGTCCATAGTCCTAGAATCTCTGTTAGGCAGATGGACAGATGAGGAAGATTCAGACATCTCCTTTTCGTGGCCGCTGCCACCACCATAGCGCCCACTGGCACTCCCTTTGTCAGATAAGCCTTATCCTGAGGAGCAGTAATATATTTGTTAGGCTTTCTAGGGACTGGCTCCACCGTGTCAGGCGTCCCACGCCCTTCGAGCAATCAGCTCCATCAACTCATCAAGGGCGGAGTGACCCAGGAGGAGGAAGGGCGAGCACCGAATGCCTTCAGCAAAACTGACTCATCCTCAGAAGGGGGGAGGGCTTGCCAATCACCTCTCTGCTTTAGGATCTCCAGGATGTCAGAAAAGAGACATCCTCTGAGGGTGACTTTGGGGACCCTTCTGACTCATCTAAGTCAGTGTCCGATGTCAATGATTCTTGTGGAGAATCTAAGTGTCTCCTCTTACACAATCTTTTCCTCGGAACTTCTTCGGTGGGAGCATCCGAAGAAGCCTCCGAGGAAGAGGGGGCACCCTCCAAGGGTGGCTGAGACACAGGTGCTCGACGCTTAGATGTAGCCGTGGGTGCAGAGGAGGATAACGGTCCTTTATGGGGAGGAGAAGCTGTTTCTGCTGATGTGGTTGTCTGGGTAGACAACACCTTCCTCATGAGGTCGAAGGCCCCCGGGTCCCGAGTCGAGGTATCTCCCGGTTCTGAGGAAATGGGAAGAATCCCCGAGACAGGCACCGAAGGCATCGACCCCGAGGACGGAGCCGAGTCGATCCGAGCCGAGGCCCTGAGAGGGAGAGTCGGAACCGAAACATCGGTCCGACTCTCGGTCCCGGAACCAAGGATGGATCTTCGGCTCCGAGACTCTGGTACCGGATCCGACGGAGTCGAGGTGAACGGCGCCGACCGAGAGAAGGATGGTTCTGGCACCGAGGGCTCCACAATCAGCAGATCAGCCTCTTCCGGCTCCGAAGACTGGATAGGTTTCGGAGGAGGAACAGATGGAGATAAGGGTAGGCCTTCGAGTCTCGACACCAACTGGGAGGAGACAGAGATGAGTTTGGATAAGGCCGTATTCTCCATTAGTTTCTGCACCACGCGGTCTACATCGGTGTCGGAGAGGGGTCTGGAAGAGCGCGTCGAAGGAATCGAAGACGGAGCCGACCTCAACAGTGTCGGTGGAGGGAGCTCCGTCACCGGTTCCAAGACTCGAGGCTCGGATACTGACAAAAGTTCAACACTCGGCCCCGAAGTCTGTGGAACCGGTGATCGAACTTTAACTGAAGAGCTCGGAGCCGATGACCTGGGCTCCGACGTCTTCGATTCCTTCGAGGATTTGGATGCCTGGTCTGATGCATCCAGAGCCTCTTGAAAGGTAGGTTTTAAAAGACCCCTATCCATAAGTTTCCTGCACCTATCTGTCATGACCCTTCCACTGAAAGAATGACAAATTGAACAGTCTTCTTGCAGATGGAGAGGGCCAAGACAGTAGATGCAGGAACTATGGTTATCAGTCACTGACATCTTTTGCCCACATTGGCAATGTTTAAAACCCGACTTAGCTTTCTCAGACATCTTATTAAAGTAACAAGGTTAAATTTAATAAAAGTCAAATCCAGTAGTAAGTCTAATCCAGTAAGTTTAGTCAAATCCGGTAAAAAGGTCAATCCAATAGTCAATCCTGTATAAGGGATGTCCAATCCAGTAACTTTAGTGGGGTTAGGCCCCGAGGGAAAACTCTAATAAAGTTAAAATAACTTTATATGGAACCGAGGATTCCTCGAAACACTATAAACACACACACACACAGTCACTAGATAATATTTTGAAGAAAATTTCTTAAGAAATATAAGAAAAAATATAAATCTTAGCTTAAGGTTGCTCGAGCTCATCAAACTGATGCGAACGCTGCAGCAGCAAACTAGATCTGAGGTAAAGGCAGAGGGGGATTGTGGGAGTTAGGTTGGTCTCGAGCTTCTTCTCGATGCAGAGCTTGCAAGCGGCCGACACGGAGCCGAGGATCGGCTCCAAACCCAGGTGTAAGAACAAACGGCGAGATCGAACACTCTCATATCCCTTTTTACAAACGGCATATGCTTTAGAAGAAAGTCCTTGTTTTCTGCCTGAATTAGGCAATCATCCAGGTATGGATATATTTGAATATTTCTTTGCATGCAAAATGCAATTACTGGAGCCAGGCACTTTGTGAAGACCCTGAGTGCAGTAGATAAGCCAAAGGGCAGTGCAGAAAACTGGTAATGCAACTAGCCTGCTTTGAAGAAGAGGTATCTTCTGCAAGATTCCCTGATTGGGATATGCAGATAAGGCTCTAAGTCTAGAGTTACCAACCAGGCATCTTTGCCTAGCATAGGTAGTAAATGCTGAAAAGTCAGCATCTTGAATTTTGGAATGTCCAGAAATGTGTTTAGAGTGGATAAGTCCAGAATTAAGACACCATGATTTGTCTTTTCTGGGTACCAGGACAAGTCTTGAATAGAAACCTTGTCCCTTTTCTTCTTCTGGTTGAATAGCCCCCATGTTCATGAGGGACAGAACTTGTTTCTGGGCCTCTGCACACTGATTTGGGGGCAGTTATGGCCATCCGTTTGGGATTAGCAATGTGTGGAAATGAAATCTGAATCCCTGGGATACTATGTTTAAAACCCATTTGTCCTGGATAATAAGTTGCCAGTTTCTTGCATGAAGTGCCAGTTTTCTCCTCAAAGAGGCAGCTAAAAGGTACGTGCTTGGTGATTGTAGAGGGAAGTCATTCAGACTGTTTACCATAGGAAGGTGCCTTGTTGTTTCCAGATTTGGAGGTGGAGGCACCCCATTGTTTTGTTCTAAAAGTTCCTTGTGACTGAAACCTGGAGCATTTGGAATGTCTGGAATTGACTTGAGTGGCTCTCAAAGGGACTGGAAAGGACCATTTCTTAGTAGGCCAGTGCCTACTAAATCTTGGAGGTTGCACTTGTAAGAAATCTTTTACAGTTTGCATAGATTTAGCTTTATCTTCCATCTTTTTTAACACTTCTTCAGCCTTATTACCAAAGAGACAGTTCTGTTGTAAAGGAGCATCCAACAATTTTGCTTTAACATGGTCAGGCAGACTTTGCTCTTTGAGCCAAGCATGCCGTCTTAGCACAGATCCAGTTACAGCAGCCCTGCAAGAGGTCTCCAAGGAATCAAAACCACATTGCAAAGTAGGTTTTCCAACTTGCTCAGCTGAATATAATAAATCCTGCAAATCTTTATTTTCCACACAGTCAGAGATTAACATCATTTTCTGTTTAAGTAGGCCCATAATATGCTGTTGATACTTAAGCATATGAAATTGACAGTTTAACGCCCTGATTGCCAAGGTCACAGATGTGTAAATCTTCTTACCCCACCTATCCAGTGCCCTGGAATCTCTATCAGAAGGGGTAGGATTTTTAGCAGTAGAGGCCTTAATGCCCTCGAGACCCTGAGAAATGGTTTCAGGATCAGCAGTAGGGTTTTAGAAAAGGAATTTGTGGGAGTCAGGAACCCTGTAGTATCTGTCTGGCTTACTAGGAGCCTGAGGCAGAGAATCAGGAGTCATACTAGATTCTGAGAAAACATCATCAACAATGTCTAGAACAGGAGGTAGAGCCAAAGGCCTATGCTGAGGAAGAAGACAATCCCTAAGTCTCTTTTTAGATTCAGAGAAATCCTGACTTTCCCAGTGGAAATGTTCCCTTAAGGTATGTAAAGTTTCTCCAAAAGAGAAATCCTTGGGGAGAAGCAGAAGGAATGGAATCTTCTGCGTCAGAGTCCTCATAAGTAGGTATAGATAAATCCTGTTCAGTAGAAGAATCAGAAGAAATATAATCCTGATCAGAAGATTCATAATCAATGTCTTGCCTAGGCCTCTTAGCAGGAGGGGGTTGGCTACCCCTGATCAAGGTAATTAAATCTTCAGCCATTTTGATCATTTGTTTTTAGGCATAGGGGCCAGCACACGTGGCCAAGCATCAGTTTTTTAGACATAGAAGTAGATTTTGGCCTTAGTTTTGAAGATGGCATTGGTTTAATATACAAATCTTTAGGCCTGAAAACACCCTCAGAAGCCGGTGCCTGCACAGCGGCTCCGGACCCATCTAAGGTAGAGACATCCACGGGTTCAATACTTAAAGCATCTCGCGGCATACCGGACTCTGAATGGGTCTCAGTAGAGGCCTACAAATCAAAAATAGCCGTCATCAGGGGCTGCGAAAGCATCTCACTGAGTACCAGTAAACTACCATCTGGCTTAGGAGAAGCGTCGTCATCAGTTTGGACCTCGAAGGCCTGTCTCTGTCTTTTTCTTTGCGTTTTTTTAGGTACTCTGGTAGTCGGATTGCTAACAGACGACATTTCTGGATAGTTAAATCGTGAGCCAAAATATTTCGAAGCAAAAATGTACCAACGTTTAATAGTGCATTGATTAAACCTAGCACAAAACTGACAACAAGGTATATTATGATCAGGGCCTAGGCAAGGAATACAGTACAAATAAAAATCCTTATGAGGTATTTGCTTCCCACAAGCAATGCAATTATTAACTTTTACTGACATCGGTAAGAGCAAGAAAAAGTTTCCCCAACGGGGTACTTAGCTTTTAGTTGAAGACTTCGGATTTGAAACTTGAAAATGAAAATTTCAGGTGTCGGCTGACCGGCACTTGTGAACTGCTTCTGCTTTGGGCACCGCGTGGCAAGAAAGACTGATGTAATGGCGTCGGCTGCACGTTTTATACCCCTGATGTCATGGAAGAAGGGACAGCAACCAATGCAGGACCCAAGACTTTGTTAATCAGGCCGACTGAGGGCAACCTGCCAGCAGATTACCCAAATGTAATGACTGCAACAGTGAAACACGAAGAACATCACCTGGAATCCTAGACACCTCAGGAGAGCCGTGATCACTGCCATGCATTTGGTGAACACTCTGGGGGCTGTAGTGAGACCAAAGGTTAGAGCTCGAGACTGGTAATTACTGGCTCCCAGCCAGAAGCGCGGGTGATCCCTGGATGGCTTGGTCATTTTTATATGGTAGTACGCATCCTTGAGATCTATCAAGCACATCCAATTGTCTTTCCCTAAGAAGGAAAGTGTAGACTGAAGAGTGACCATCTGAAACTTCTCTTTCTTTACATATTGGTTCAGTCTGCAGAGGTCCAATATGGGTCTCCAGTCCACCGTCTTCTTTGGAACCAAAAAGAATCTTGAGTAAGTTCCGGATCCTGTCTGGTCTGCTGGGACTGGTTGGATGACTCTTTCTTAGCAATGTTTGGACCGCTATTGTTGCCTGTTCCCTGCAACTGGGTGGAACGTCTGGCATTTTTCTTATGATTGGACGGGCTGTGGCGAATGGAATGAAGTATCCTCTGGAAATTATACTTTCTACCCAGCTGTCTTTTATTTTGAACCAGGCATCTAGAGACAAAGATAAGTGACCCCCGACTGCCTCCAGAACAGGACAGTCAGGCCTCCTCTCAGGAGCACTGGTACGGATACCCAAAGAAGTGACCTCTGTCACCCTGGTGTTGCGGACCCCCTCTGCTGAGAGGGCGGCATCTTTCATTATTGCCCCCTCCTCTGCCCCTAGAGGGGGGGTTCACCACGTGTGTACTGAAAGGCTTTTTGGAATCACATTTTTCCTCCCCTTTGACCTTTAGGGCAGACAGAGTCTTTCCGTCCTGTTCACATTCACTTTAGGCCCAAAAAGGGATGAGCCATCAAAGGGAGTGTTCACGAAGGATGACTTGAAGGGCTCCGCTAAGGAACACAAGCACATCCAGGAATGTCTCCTAAGAGCAATTCCTGTACCCGCTGCCCTACTCATTCTATCAGCTGCATAAGAGAAGAGACGCATGGATGAGTTAATAATAAAATTAAGGGTAGCAAGCTGGGCGGCACCTTGAACAGAACCTCCTGCAGTTACTGTACCCTGAAGAGTATTTCCTAGCTCTTTAAGGAGATCTCTCTGTAACCTAGTAAAATGGGTTAAATAGTTTAGCGAATGAAGGGGAAAGGTCGCTAAACTAAACATGCGCTTCCCATATCTGTTCATAATCCTGGAGTCTCTGTTAGGTGGATAGATAGACGAAGTCTCAGACATTTGCCACCGCCGCCACCATGGCATCAACAGGAACACCTTTTGTTAAAAAAGTTTTGTCAAGGAGGTCAGAAATGAATTTATTAGGCCTCCTCGGGACAGGCTCCATAGTATCCGTAAACTCCCACTCCCTTCATGAGACCAGCTCCATTAGCTCATCGAAGGGCAGAGAAACCGAAGAGATGGAGGGCTGAGACACAAAAGCCTTCAGGAGAACTGACTCATCCTCAGTAGGGCTTTTGGACTGCCAGTCACCCCTCTGCCTAAGGATCTCAAGTATCTCAGCGAATGAGATATCCTCAGAGAGGGACTGCGGGGACCCTTCTGACTCATCTAAGTCAGTATCTGATGTTAGAGACTCCTGTGGGGAGTCTAGATGTTTCCTCTTACACAATCTCTTCCTGAGAACCTCATCAGTGGGAGCTTCTGGTGAGGTCTTGGAAGAGCAGGGGCCAGCCATTGGAGCTTCCTGAGGCTCTGGGTCTCTACGCTTGGCCAGGATGTGTGAGGCAAAAGCAGACACAGGCACTTTTGGGGGTGAGGAAGGCAGACCAAAGGTCGAGGATGTCCTAGGAGACCTGACTCTCTTCATGGCATCGAAAGCACCTCTGCTCTGATGAGGAGGAGACGACAGATCCGAAGAAACCGTCAACACCCCTGGCACCGGGACAGTGGGCTCCAAGCCCAAGGCCCCAAGAGGCAAAGTCAGAACAGACAAGTCAGCCTGACTGTCCTCCCAGGACCTGACCAGAGAGTGTCAGCTCCTAGAGTCCTCGGTCAGCTCCGAGGACATCAGAGTGCATGGAGCCGAAGACACTGGAGCAGGCGTCGGCTCCAAGGGTTCCACTAACATCAGGTCTGCCTCCTCCAGCTTTAAAGGCCCAGCATGGCTCGAAGGAAGAATAGATTGAGTTGGTGCAAGGGTCTTTGGCTCTGAAGCCATTTGGGTCGAAGCGGATAACATTTTTGCTAAGGCCAGTGCTAATAACAGCTTCTGCACCGCACGATCCACATCCAGATCTGACAGGCTGATAGAGGATCGAGAGGGGTGTGCCAAAGGTGGTACCGGCTGGAGCAGTGGACTCTTAGGCACTTCAGACACTGATTCCAAGACTGGGGACCGGCTTTGAAAGGTAAAGACTGTCGGCTCTGATGGCAGTGGAGCTGAAGTCAAAGACTTTCGATTTTTTTGATTACGAAGTCTTAGAAGACTGAGGACTTGCTGGATCCATCTTGGTCACTCAAAGCTTCCTGAAACAATGGTTTCAACAACCCTCTATCAATTAATTTTCTCTTCCTTTCCTGTAACACCCTAGAGGAGAAGGAATGGCATATACCACAGCTGTCTTGTAAAGGCAGAGCTCCTAGGCCGTATACACAGTTAACGTGGCTGTCTGTTACAGACATCTTTTGGCCACACTTTGGGCACTTTTTAAACCCAAACTTGGGGTGCTTGTCTTGGTCAGCCATTGAGAAAAAATGACTGTCACACTATACAAATCTGGCAGCAATTGACTACAAGAAGCCTTAAAAAATAGGCTAAATCACACACACAGCAGAAATGCAAGTTATATATATATATAAATATGACAGTAAAAGCCTTTACAGTCACAAAATTTTCTAACACACAAAATGAGCAGACTATGCAAAAAAGAATATAGCTGCTAAGATAACACACTCTAAATATGCTATAAAATATCTAAGACAGACAATTACTGTTCACACAAGAAACAATTTTAACAGTAATTTAACATTAAGCCTTTGTCAAACAACTGAAGGCTAAGTTAGTAAATAGAACAAACTCTACACACTAAATTTTTATATCAACAATGTGACAAAAGTCACTGACTAAGCACACTCTAAACTAGCAAGAAACTTTTAAACTAGGCCTAAAATAAGAGGTCACTAAAAGGCTTTATTACACACCAAGGGAAAGGGACTAAATAGCAGAAATACACACAATAAAGCTATAAGAGCTATGTAAAACTATCTAAATGCAGCAAGCATCTACATTTTAGACTAAAAAATTAGAAAAAGTTTACTGGCCCGAGCTAAATTCAGAACCTCCGATCTATTGCAGCAGCAAACTAGATGTGGGGTAATTCCAGGTGCATTATGGGATAGGGACTTGGCCTCGAGCTATTTGAAGACCTCGAGCTTTGCAACTGGCAGTATTGGAGCCAAGGGATTGGCTCCGAACCCATCAGTAAACAATGAATAGTGAGATTGAACAACTTCACATGTGTTGTTTTTTCTGAGTGCCTTTGAGCTTGCTGAGGCATAGCTTTGTCACTGGGTGGTCTAGGTGAGCTTTCCTGTTTTGGAAGATTGCTTAGTTTGCGTGTGTGGTTTTGACAACCTGATGTGGACTTGTATGTGAGTTTAGTCTGCAGTGTATTTGTATAACTATAACTCACACATACACTGTATCTTCTTTAAGGATTAAGTGGTTATCGGTAAACATGAGACAACTGCTACACTGTCTCAAAATACCCATATCCACCTAACTGGCAACAGTGAAGTTTGGAAATTGGATACCCATACTGTCCTGTGCTTTGATTTGTGATCTACCAAGGGGGTGATGTTATTAAGAGTGCTTTGTTTGTACAAATAGCAATTTATATGACTGTAGGGCACTAGTATGAACTGCGTATAACTGGAATGAATGTCTTTATCTGTTAATTACCCAAACTTGTGCTGAACAGGTGCCAGTCTCTTCTTTATGGGCCAAATCATCAGAATAAAGTCTGCAGACACTAATTTGGTTAAAATGCTTTATTATGTTCAATAGAGGTAAATGTCAACATCTGAATACTGTCTCAAATAACAGTGCTGATAAACTGAAATAGTCATTAGCCTCTGCATTTATATTCTTCATATTCCTTTCCTTCCGACTAGTATAATATTTTGGAATGCTGGATATTTGGCCTGACTTCTGCACTCATACTCAAGTGTTTGTACTGCAGTGACTTTCTGCATATCAGTAGAAGTTAACTAACTTAACTCAATGTACTGCACATTCTGTTCCCATCAGTATTCTTGACTGAATATGGCTGCATTTCTACACTTACCCAAACAGAATACTGTATTTTTGTATATATAAATGATACATGATCTTATAAGTCTTACTAGAGACACCTTAACACACAATGGTATCTTATTTTTTTACTTTAAAATTTGAAATATAAAATGAAGGCACATTCCTATTTTACAAACTGTACTTATGTAGGATTTATTCCGTTAACAATTAGGATCATAGCAAGTTGCCAGGCTACTGGCCCTGAGGCCCTTATAAGCCTAGCCATTAAATAAGCCCATGTTCCCACAAGTCAGCACCTGATGCCCCTGTCCAGAAGGGACACAGGTGGAATCCTAGGGGTGTATTTTCTATTTCCCATCCAGTCATCCTGGTTCCTCTTAAAGAGGGATAATGAAGTACTCTGCTTGACATGGACAGGGAACCTCTGGGAGAAAAATCTGTCCTGCCAGCAATGCCTACTGATGTTGCAGACCAAGTTGAGGTTTTGTGTACAGGTCACGCGAGTGAAGTTTGGCTTGCGGATATGCAGCAATTTCATCAAGGTGGGGTCAGAGATTGCTCTGTATGCCAGACACAGATCACCTCTAAGGAGTCTGTATGAGCTGTAGTAGAGGGACAGGGCTTTCAGCCTATCTATGTAGAATAGATTTTTTGAAGCCCTGGATTCTCCTGGTTAGGAACTTCTGTAGTCTCTCCAGCTACTGCATGAGCTTTGCGAGGTATATACCAAAAGGGGCCTTATACTCGATGATGGGCCTGATGAGGGAGGAATACAGGGAAGTTATGATTTCCTCGTTCCTGGAAGAAATACCCTTACTAATGAGGTGAGCCATGTAGAAAGCTCTGGTACTATAGAGGCAAAATGGTGGTCAAAAGTTAGACTGCTATCAACTTGGGTGCCCAGGTCCCTCACAACTGCTTGCACGCTTAGGACATTGTTATTAATGTGATAATTTGTGAAGACATCATTCTCTCCAAAGGGAATGATGATGCATTTTTTGGCATTTAGTTTGAGGCCATGTTTTTGGCACCAGTCATTTGTCTGGGTGAGACTATCTTGTAGTATGTCTACATCACTAGGGGAATTGATGACAGTGTCCATCTTGCAGTAAACTGCAAACTTAATCAGCCATAGACCTCTGTTTTGGCTTGCACCTCAGAGAAGTATATCCCAAACAGCAGTGACCTCAAGACAGATCCCTGGGGTATGCCACTCATTATGGGTCTACTACTTGAGGTAGCTTCTCCTATTTTGATGGAGTGAGGGGTATGCCACTCATTATGGGTCTACTACTTGAGGTAGCTTCTCCTATTTTGATGGAGTGAGTTCTATCGGTAAGCCAGTTAGCTACCCATCTGGTCAAATATGAATTTACACCAAGCTGGAATAGTTTTTATCTATTATGCCTGAGTGGGTAATAGTGTCAAAGGTCTTGGCCAGGTCAAGGTAGGCGGTGTGCACTGTCTTTCCCTCATCCATGGCTTTGGTGACTAACACAAAAAGTCTATCAAATTTAACAGGCATGATCTCCCTTTGACAAAACCAAATTGTGTGGGATCAAACATTTGGAGATTTCTGATATCCTTATTAATGCGGTCCATAATAATGCATTCTATGGCCTTGCAAATCAGGCTAGTTTTGATGGGTCTATATTTGCCTGGATTGGTGGATGTTCCACCTTTGTGCACAGGGATGATGGTGGCCATCCTCCACTCAGCTGGGATGAAACCGGTACTCAGGCTTAGGTTGAAGAAGGTGCCTAATAGTGCTGTCAGTTCTTGCCTCAGTTGATGCAAGATGCAGCCTGGGATTTTCTTGGGTCCCATAGAAACTGTGTTTTTAGCCTTTGAGAGGGCGGTAATGACTTGTTCCCTAGAGATAAAGGGTGGGGGGTGCATGTGCTGGGGATATCCTGGATTACTGATGGGAGGACAGAGGGATGAAGTTTTCACTGAACCTGTCTGTCAGGAGGTTGGCTATATACACGGCATTTGTGTATGTGGTTTCCTTGATCATCAGTTCTGAGCAGATTTGGGTGTCTCCCCTTAGATCGCAGACGTATGTGAAGAAGGCCTCATGACTGTTTTTAGTAGATGTGGCCAATTTGGACTTGAAAGTTAGCTTTGGAGGACTTCACTAATACCCTTATTTGTCTGTTTAGGCCAAGGAGAGATTCCTTCCAATTTGGTAGCTGTTCCTTCTTGGTCCTGGACAGCAATTTATTTCCTTTTGTTATATAGTTTATTTATAACTGATGTCCACCAGACAGGTTTACTCTTCCTTGAGGAGGAGGATTTTTGTCCTGTCAGGTATTGCTGAATTCATGCATTTATATACAGTAGGGAGTCGATTATCCAAACTAATTGGGACCTAGGGTAGTTCGGATAATCAAGCATATAACTGAGCCGGATAAAAAAAACTTCTAAAATCTTGTTTTTTTCTGCATGCAGGAATACACTTTTCAACCATTCAGCGATTCCAGTAGACAATAAAAAAAAAGTTATGTAATCACCATAACGCTGCATCTGAGTTGTTGCTTTTCATTTGTCTTCAACCTGTGGGAATACGGATCCGGTACAATATGACTCAGCCGCATTTTCCAGCATCAGATCCAAGCTCTTCCCCTATCCATAATGCCCCTGTCTCCCTCCTCCCCTCAGATCGAGTTTGCTGTAGACAGTAGTACCCCAACCTAACCATGTGCCTAACACATTAGCACCCACAAGCACGAAAAGGAAGACAAAGGCTCACCAGAGTAGAGTCTATGTCTTCCATCCAGTCCACAACACAGCCCACATAAGGAAGGGGGAGGGAGGGACATTTGAAGACAAATGAAAAGCTACAATTCAGATGGAGCATTATGGTGAGTACATAACTTTTTATCTGAAGTTGTTGTTTTCATTTGATTGATCTTCAACCTGTGGGACAAAGTCCCTAGCTACCAAAAAACCCAGGGAGGTCCTCCGGAGCACGGTGGAGCCATAGGATGCCCTCCCTCTGGACAGGAGATCTAATTTATAATGCAAAATAAACGTGTGATAATGCCCAAGTAGCTGCAGACCAAATGTCATCTAAAGAAACCCTACACCAAAAGGTTGCTGAAGTAGCCATAGGCCTGGTAGAATGCACCCTGACATGACCTGGTGGAGATAATCCTTTGGCTTTATAGGCCAAAGTTACACACTGAGAGATCCAATGAGCAATCATTACTTTAAGAACAGGTTTTCCTAATAAAGGCTTAGAAAAGGAAACAAAAAGCTGACCAGACTTATGAAAGGGTTTAGTTCTATGCAAACAGAAATGCAGTACCTACGAACATCAAACAAATGCAATTTATACTCTCCCTTAATCTGGAAGTTCAGAAAGAAAACAGGGAGATTGATGACCTAGTTTATATTAGATTCTGAAGCCACTTTCAGAAGAAATGAAGGGTTCACCCATAAGGAAACTCTGTCTTTAAGAAACACCATACAAGGGAGCTTGACAGATAAAGCCTAAATAAACTAAAATAAAAAAAAAACACCAACAAAAGAAACAGAATGGCAAAAACCAGAGAGCAACTGGTCCAGAATGTAAATGCAGGTTTTAATAAGACACAAAGATAAAAGCAAAGTATACAGGGTAAAATAAGCGCTTTTGTTCCAATAATACAGAACTTCATCAGATGGATAATTTAAATAACCTGCCCTTTTTATAAAATATAGATAAGGCCTGGATGTCTGATACCCTTTTAGCTGAAGTAATGTCGACCAGAAAAGCTGTCTTCCAAGACAGGAATTGCAAACCCACTGTAGCTGTTGGTTCAAAAGGGGAATACACCAAGCCTTGTAGGACTAGGGTAAGTTCCCAAGGGGGCGTATAGTCCTTAACTGGAGGCCTAAGTGAAAGGGTAACTTTCAAAAAGGCTTTACAAAGAAGCCAAGAAAACTGAATTGTCTCCTATATGAAAATTGGAGATAGCTGCCAATTGTACCTTTACGGTAGAAAAGTTAGCACCCTGATGAAAAACATCTGCCAGAAACTCCAAAATGTCTGGGACCGAAGCAGTAAAGGGGTCTAAATCATGCTAAGAAGCCCATATCGAGAAACATTTCCACTTACTGGACTAAACCTTCCTAGTGGAAGATTTGTGAGCTGCTACCAAAATCTTCTCAACAGGAGAAGACAGCCCAGGAGTCCTAGCTATCACTGGGACTGGAGTAGCCAAGCCGTGAGCTTCAGAATGACCAGATCTGGGTATGGAATCCTTAAAGGATGCATGACCAAATCCAGTATCAGGTCTAATGTCCAAGGAGGACACACTGCATGAGACCACAGAGAGGGGAAGCAAACTTGGCAAGGCCAGAAGAGGGCAATGAGGATCACTAAGATTCCCAGCAGTCAAGCTTTCTGAATGAATTTTGGGATCAGAGGGTGTGGAAGATAAGCATACAGAAGACTGGAGGGCCAAGCATGAACTACAGCATCTCTGGGGGAGTCCCCCAGAAGGGAGTTCAGAGTGAAAACCTCGCTGCACTTCGCATTGGAAGGAGAGGTGAAGAGATCGCAGCAAGCTCAACCCCACTTTATAAGATCTGTTCCACTACTGAAAGATTCAGAGACCACTCGTAAGGCATCAGAATAGATCTGCTGAGCCTGTCCATCAGAATGCTGGACCTTCCCGGAATGTGCACTGTCACCAGAAAAAGGCTGGTGGAGATTGCCCATTCCCACAATCTCAAGGCTTCGCGACAAAGGGAGATAAGACCTGGTTCCCCCTGTTTGTTGAAGTACAAGACTACAGACATTCTCTGTCTGGATGGCAATCATCCCTTGGGGAAGATGGGCATGAAGAGCTTGCAATGCAAACAGCACCGCCCTCATCTCCAGGACGTTGATATGCAGATGAGTCTCCAGGGAAGACCACATGCCTTGGACTGTCCTTCCCATGCAGTGCCCCCCCCCCAACTGAGTAGTGAAGCGTCCATGGTCATCGGGGCGGGAAGGATAAACAGACGACCCAGAAGAAGATCCGGGGATTGAAGCCACCAGAGAAATGAATCCCTGCAAGCCAGAGATAAATGAACTGGATGAGATAACAGAAGGTCTAGCAATGATCACTGGACCACTAGGGTTCATTGCAGAACCCTCATATGTAGAGAAGCTGTAGAGATCAGGGTGATTGTGGCCACCATGGACCCCAACGCCCAAAGAACAGACTCAGGAAGGGGATACTGGGTTTGAACAATGTACAACATATGATGTTTGATGGATTGAAGTCTGTCTGGAGTCAGAAAAATCTTCTCTGAGTGGTATCTAACTGAGCCCCAATGAAGTTGAGAACTTGAAATGGATCCATTTGGGACTTAATATTTATGGTTATGTCTAGCTGGTGTGTGGTCTGGAGAAAGAAATCCCTGGCCTGACAGAGTCGAAGCCTGGACAGAGTGGAAAGGAGCCAATCATCCAGGTAGGGGAACCCCTGCAGCTGCAGATGAGCCGCCACCACTGCCATCACTTTGAACACCCTGGGGGGCAGTGGTGAGACCAAAGGGGAGAACTCTGAACTGATAATGAGTGGCTCCCAGCCGGAAGCAGAGGAATCTCTGACAGCGCCTGTTGATTTTGATGTGGTAGTACGCATCTTGGAGGTCCACCGAGCACATCCAGTCATTTCTCTGCAGAATGGATTGGAGAGTGATTATCCGGAATTTTGTCTTGGCAACTGACAGGTTTAGGGTTGAAAGATCCAGGATGGGTCTTAGGTCCCCATCTTCTTTGGCACAAAAAAGGACCTGGAATAGATGCCTGATCCCGACTGGTCTGGGGGGATGAGCTGGATGACTCATTTTTTGAGCAGCTTAGAAATTTCCACTGCTGCCTCCTCCCATTGTGTGGGTGGAAAGTCCAGGAGGTGTTTTGGTAGAACTGGGGATTGAGTATTCTCTAGTTATAATCTGCAACACCCAACAAACATCTGTGATCAAGTCCTGTTGGGTGTAGAGAGAGACATCCCCCCAACTGCTTCCAGCGATGAGCATTCAGGCAACCTTTCAGGGCTGCTGTGAGGGTCTGTCCGGGAAGGAATCCCGAGACCTCTGGTTCCTCAGACCCCCTCTGCTGCGAGCATGGTGTCTGTCATATCCCCCTCTGCCTCTAGAGGAAGGAGAGTCCTGAGCATCATGGGAAAAGCCCTGAGATTTTCAGAACCATACCATCTTCACCCCATGCTGACTGCAGGAAAAGGATCTTTGTGGGATTGAGAAACAAATCCCGATGGCAAACAAGGTCTTCCCATCTTTCTCACTCTGGACTAAAGTGTCTCAAACAGTCTTACCAAAAAAGAGTGGAACTGTCATAAGGAACATTTGTAAACGACAACTTGAAGGGCTCCAAGAATGCACAAAGCTGGAGCCAAGTGTGACGGTTGATACGCCAGTTACGGCCGCCCTAGATGCACCTTCTGAACAAGACTCCCATCTGGATCTGGTAACGGATGAATTTCCACATCATCCTGTCCACCTTGGCTTCAGAAAGACTATGGGTGGACCGGTTGGATGAAGCTACAGAAGATACAGGCCTCGAGAAGTGCCAGGGAGAGGCTGATAAAGGGGATTGGGCCCGAGAGACCTCCAGTGAGAAATGAGGCAACCAGAGCTGAGGTGAACCTAGGGTGGGATTTGGCTGAGGGCTTGGATGAAGAATCACGGTCAGAGGATCAGTTTCTGCACCTATCCTGCTTCTTCCAATGGTGCTTTTCCATGTCCCCAGCCTTCCTGGTGGGAGGTTGAGTCCCACAGACTGGAGCAGAGGAAGAAGCAGCTGCAGAGGCCTCAGAGGAAGGTGCAGGAAGGAGGCTTTTCAAAATAAGTTTGCTTCTCCTGTCAAGCAATGGGCAGGGGTTGAACAGGAGGTGTCTGGGCGCGATACTCCCAGACATACAACACAAAGTGCAGCCTTCAGAAGGGGGGAGCTTATGGCCACACTCAGTGCATTTCCAAAAGCCTGGCTTCAGGGGCTCAGCCATGGCAGATGGAAACCAAATGCACACACACTTACTACACAGGAAAGAAAGAAAGAAAGAAGGGGGACTTTTTTTTTTTATATCAGAGAACCGACACCCGAGTGCAAGAAAGGGTAGGGTATAGGACTAGAGAAAAATACTTAGAAAGGGTGAAAAAAGAAGACCAGAAAAGGACCTTCACTTACCAGGAAACTCAGAGCTAACAGACCACGATGCTGACTAAATGCGCAGCAAACAAGATCTGAGGGGAGGAGGGAGATGAGCATTATGGGTAGGGGTGGAGCCTGGAGCTTGGATCCGATATTCCCACAGGTTGAAAATAAAATGAAAACAACTTCATATAGAATATTTTTCACACACAAGCTGGCTACAAGCTCAAAAAACATGCTCAAGCAAATAAGCATTAATGTTTACATATTCAAACTTTATGATTTTTCTATCTGAAAAGCTTGGAAGGCTGGTTCCGATAACTGACATTTCTGATATTCGACGTTTGGATAATCTACTCTCTACTGTAAATGGTCATATAGTACTTCAGTGTAGGTTTGGACATTAGTGGCAGTTCCTACTTCTGAGAAGGGGGCCCCTCAGAAGGCTGTAATCGGCTTTGGAGAAATTTTTTTTTTTTGTTTAACCTTAGCTGGGGGGAGGTCAGGGAAGATGGTGACTTTGAAGGCGACAGCTTTGTGGTCTGATCTTACTCATGATGATGACACTGTGGGGATGCTGCAGTGGTTTCCTATGTTGGCTAGTACCAAGTCCAAGATGTCACCTCTTGTGGGGGTGTCAACCAGCTGGTCCAAGGCAATGGCATTGACAATGTCAAGGAATCTTTGAGCATTTGTGTTCTGGCTCGAGTAGTTCTCCCAATCAATGGTTGGGTAGTTAAAATCACCCAGGAACACCATATAGGGTTGAATCTTAATAAATTCAAGGAGGTCCAGATAGGCGGCGTGGGCGTCCTGAGTCAAAGTTGGGGGCCTGTAGCTAACTATGATTTGAATAGGCATCCTGTCAACCATTAACTGCACCTGGAATGTCTCCTGTGCATCATACTCTTTGACCAGTCTGAAGGTGTGTATATCTTTAATATGTATTGAGACACCACCTCCTTTTGCTGCTCTCAGTTTGGGATCTGTATGTATGATAGGATGAGTAACTAGGTAATGTTGGAGTGCTGTCCGCATCTTTGAACCAAGTTTATGTGACTGCACAAATGTCAGCATCTTCCAGGGTTAAGAATGCTTGCAATGAGTGCAGTTTCATGTTGAGACTCCTAGCATTCAGCAACACAACCTTTAAATTGTGTTTAGATGAGATTCTGATGTTGTTAGTTTTGATCTCAAAGACATTGCCTAAAAAAAGCACTATGGGGACGGTAACAGCCTGAAGCACAAGATAGACAGATGAAGGCCACCTCTCGCAAAGCATTGTGGTCTGTCAATCATGTCTTCCCAGGCCAATAGGTACTGGATCCCCTTATTACACCAGAAACTAAGCCAGTTGTTCAAGTCAAATCATTTTTTTGTTTGTATTGAGGCATCATTCTGGGCGAGGGTAGAATGCTACTTAAGGCCATTTATTTATTTATTACATTTAACAAGGAAAGTCCACTGGACCTGAAAAGAGTTCATTTTCAGTGGAGGCCCTGGGAGAAAAGCTCCACAACAGTAAAGTACAAAGAGCACATTTATACACGTTAAAGAATTATAAGCAGTACTATTATGAGAGATAAAAATAAAAACAGTAGTGGAGAAATACATTTCAAGCAAGGAAAAATATAAATAATGAAGAGGCATATATTCAAACTACACATGAATGTAATATATCTGCTACATTAAATGTGGTGGGGATGTTAATTACAATGTAAGAATAGGATGAATTAGAAAGGCTAAGGAGGGAAATGTCAGGCTAGAGTGACAGGGAAGGCAGTAAGTAGGCAGGCAGAGTGAAGGGAGAAAGGTGACAGTAATAGTAGAGTTGCAGTACTAAGGAGAGAGGTCAGGAGTTGAGATTGTGTTTTGGGGAACAGGAGCATAGCCAACTTGAGGACAGATGTAGTTTGAGGGATTTTTTAAAGGAGCAAAGATTGCTGGTAGTTCTGAGTGATGGGGGAGATTACTTCATGCTTCAGAGACAGTATAGGAGTACAACATTTGGTCAGCTGAGTGCTTAGGTTTCTCTATGGCCAATAGCATTTTGTGTCGGTTAGGATGGTACATGGTTAGGATGGAGGAGAGGAAAGGGCATGTTTCTGGTTGGAAGATTATTTTTATGAGCTGTAGTTAATTGTAGAAAAGTGATACAGTGAGAGGATTCTAGCCAATTTAGTTGATGCAGAGAGAAACAGTGATGGATGGAAAATGTTGCATTAGTCACAAATTTAGTGACTTTGTTGTAACAAGAGTCTAGTTTGGTTTTTAAGGAGGACTGTAGATTTGTGAGGATGGGACTACCATATAGAAGTGTTGGAAGCAGGAAGGATGAGGCAAGAGTCTTTTTTGCAGAGGGGCTACGAAAATAGTTGTGCCTATACAGGGCACCTAGTTTTTGATGTTTTTTTTTTTTTGATGTTGCTATAAACGTGTAGGTTGAAAGTTAATTTGTCATCAATGATGACACCTAGTAATTTGGTGCTAGGGATGACTTTGATGATGGTATTGTTTTGGGAGTGGACTGAGAATAGGGACTTTCAACAGGGCTGAGTTTTGTGGGGGTAAATATTAAAAGTTTGTTTTATTGGGGTTGAGGGTGAGATGGTTCTGGGACATCCAGGTTTCTGTGGAAGTAAATGCTTCTTGGGTGAGATGCTGTAGTGCAGTGGCAGATTTTGAAGAGCAGATGATAGCGGAGTCATCTGCATATTGGACAACAGTACTGTGGGTTAGAGAGGAATGAAAGTTGTTGACAAATATGCTGAATAAGAGGGGTCCCAATATAGAACCTTGGGGGACACCTGTATTTGTAGTTATAAAAGGGGAAGAAGAGTGTTGCCATTTAGTAGATTGCTGCATGTTACTGAGATAGTAAACCATTGTAGAGTAGGGGGAGATAGACTGAGGTTTAAGAGTTTAGTAAGTAGAAGTGAGTGAGAAATATTGTTGAATGCTTTTGATAAATCTAGGAAGAGAGCTGAGACTAAGCAGCCTGTATCTCAAGCTCTATTTATTGTGTCCAGGAAGGAAATGAGGGCAGTGTTAGTACTATGTCCAGGTCTAAAGCCATGTTGAGTGGGGGGAGAAGATTTGGTGTTGTAATAAATGACTGAGGAGCTGAGTGTGAATACATTTCTCAAGTATTTTGGAGATTGGGGAGAGAATGGCAATAGTACAGACATTTGAGATATCAGAGTTGTTGCCGCCTTTATGAAGTGGAAGGATAAATGCTTTTTTCCAGATGTCGGATATACAGGATTTATGAATGGACCTGTTGAGGAGGATACTGACTGGATATGTGATGGAGGAGGCTGAGAGTTGTAGGTATTCTGTGGGTAAGTTGTCTGGGGCATTGGAACAGGGTTCGAGTTTGTGAAGAAGTTTTTGATGGTGGAGGTGGCTACAGGACTTAGTGTAAATAAAGGTAAAGAATTTGAGGGGGGATGTACAGGCAGAGTTCCTGGTGGGTCAGTTGAAATAGGTGGGAAGGTACTAGTAAGTTTTTTGATGGTGTCAATGAAGTATGTGTTAAATAGGAAGGCTATCTCAGAGGGTATTTTTTTCTGGGTTAAGACAAGGGTTGTTCGTTCCAGGGTGGAGAAGGGTGTTAACTGCTCCCAGAAATTCTTGGGGTTTAGTCTGTGTTGGTCTTGGATAGCCTGGAAGTATTCTTTTTTTTAATTTTTTATGACTAGTCGTTTAGTCTGATTACAAAGTTGTTTATATTGAGTGAGGTTTGATGGTGTTTTTTTTGCCAGGCTTTGTCCCTACAAGACATAACTTGCTTTGTGGATTTTGTAAGCCATACTGCATGTTTGCCTTGATTCTTATTAGCTGGAGTGAGGCAAGACTATTTAGGATTCTAAGAAATGCAGAACTGAAGAATTCCACAGCTTCATTGAGTGGGAGAAATTTTAGTGAACTCCAGTTAGTGTTCTGGAGGATGTCACTGAAGGTATTTGGGGAGAAATGGGATAGATCTCTTGAGTAATGATATTGGTATGAGTTAGGTATGGAGGTGGGCTTACATATTATGAATGATGGGGAGTGATCAGTTTACTATTTGGGAGAGTCCCTGAGGAGATGATTGTTTTGTGGGTCAGATACTAAGATACAATCCAAGACAGAGCCTTTGTTTTCCTTATTGTTGGGTCTAGTAATGTCAGAGATTAGCTGTGTATAGGTGTGAAGGTTAATATCGATTGAGGGGTTATTAGAAATATCTAGCCAGTTAATATTATCACCTAAGATGATGGCTTCATTTTTTTTATATTGTTGGTTGCCCATGCAAGAATTTCTTCAAGAATAGGAGCATTATTGCCAGGGGGGATGTATATGACTATGATGCAAAGGCTTTTACAATCATTAAGCTTTAGGAAGGTAACAAGTAGCTCTGCAGTGGGAAAAAAAAGGAGAATTGGTTTGGAGTATTGGATTACTGTAAAGGTGTTCGGGAATAGTAAGGCAATGCCTTCACCTTTTTTATGTAGTCTAGCAGCTCTAAGACAGGAATAGTTTGGGGTTAGAAATTCAGAATCTTTGATCTATGGTTTTAGCCAGGTTTCAGTGATAGCGGTAAAGTCTGGTTTATGTTGATTTAGACATGCGTGCAGTTGGGGAATTTTGTTTTTAATGCTTTGGAGATTAATTGTGGTGAGGTTTAGGGATTTTGTGCAGTTCGGGGAATTATGACAGGGAGGAGAAGGGCCAGGATGTATGTCACCAAATAGCACTAGATTACTGAGAACAGGGAAGATGGTAGACAGGGGTTTCTTTTTTAGTAATGGGACAATTTGAAGTTGTGGTTGTAATGAAGGTTATGGTGTTAGGAGAGGGTGATGAGTTTATTTTGTAATATTAGATCTGTCCTATAGAGAGTGGGGCAGATGGCAGAGTAATTGGGGAGGGTGTGTATGTGGGTTGATGTGGAGGGGATGGTGTGGGGGTATGTGACTTGTGTGAAAGGATGACACTCTTAGAAGGAGGGAGAAATAGCTAGTAAGTGTAAAAAGATAGATGTTGAATATAAGCTATCTAATGTTGAATGATAGAAGGTTAGGATGAGTTTTCTAGTGTGGGAGTGAGGATGGCGGAGGTGTGGTATGATTGTAGAAGTGGGAAGGCAAAGATGTGACTAGGTTTACAGGATAATAGATAGGGTGGTTGTAAGGGGTGGGAGGTGGAATTAAGGGAAGGGTGTGTAGGAAGCTGTTGAGAGTACTGGTGGTAAGGAACTTAATATTAGCTTTAACAATTGGCTTAAACTCTGGTGTCATTCAAAGGGGATCCAATGTCTGTCTGCCTGGGATGACATGCTGGACAAGCCATGCTGCTTCGCAAGGGACGGCTTGCACCTGTCACCCCTGGGATTCTGGATATTGGCAAAGGCTCTTGCCACCCCCATAGTGCCTTTTTTAGGCAAGGCTCAAATTCTAAACCTACCACCCTAGAACACAAAAAAGGAAAAAAACTAAGGGTAATGCTGCTCAATGCCAGAAGTCTAAATCTCAAAATGCACGCACTCGAGGCCCTTCTCAGTATGGAGAACATCGATGTCTGTGCTGTGACAGAAACCTGGTTCAAGGCTCCTGAGAGCACCCCAGCACTAACAGGTTTTACCTCATACCATGCTCCGCCCCAAAATCCGGACAATAGCAAGAAAGGAGTGGGGCTATCCATATTCATCAAGGACACCCACACCTCAAGACTGGTGGCAACGCACGATGCATCGGAGACCATCCAGGTGCAATTAACCATAGGCAAGACTGCTCTGCAAATTGTAGCATGTTACAGGCCACCCTCACAAACTCAGGAACCTCACATGGCTTTCCTGAAAACACTGGAGGATAAATGTATCTCCAAACACCATCATACTAGGTGACTTCAATTACCCTAATATAGACTGGGAACACTACTCAAGCCCAAACACCCTAGCCCAAAAGTTCCTGGAATTCATAAACTCAAATGCCATGGAACAACTAGTCACCATCCCCACAAGAGGAGAAAACATACTTGATCTCATCATCACGAATATGGGAGCACAATGTTCAACACCAGAAGTATACCCCTCACTGGTGAGATCAGATCACAAACTTATCTTGCTGGAGGTCCTCATCCCACCCCCACCTGAAATAAAAAAGACCACAGTAAAAAACTTCTCGAAAGCCTACTTCACACTTCTAAAGACTAGTGTGGTCTCCTTTAAGGCCCCCAAGCCGGCGGAAAACAGTACTCAAGCCGCTGAATCACTTACAAATGCCTTCTACCAGCACCTGCAGGACTGCATGGATAAGGCAATCCCAAGCAAAACAAAGACTCTTTGTACCAAGGCAAGCGTCCAGTCTGGTGGACCCCAGCCATAAACAAACTCTACAACAAAAGGAGGAAGCTACTACAAGATAGAGCAAAATCCTTAAAAGGTAAGACACCTTTGATCACTATAAGTAAAAACTAAGAGCTCTCATAAAACCATCCAAAGCAAATTTTGAGAGAAAAATAGCTAAAGACTCAAAAGACAATCATAAGGCCTTCTTTAGCTATGTTAGAAACCTGGGAGGAAACTCCCAGATATGCTCAGAACTAGTTCAAAATGATGTGAAGATTACTGATCCTACAGACATTGCCAACATACTGGCTGACAGGTTCAGTGCAAACTTCTCTCCTCCCCAAAAGGAGAGATATCTATACCAAATGGTTGCAGCCCCCAAACATCTCAAACGCCCAAGTGAGAACTGCTCTCTCCAAAGCAAAAAACACAGCATCCATGGGACCTGATGGTGTCCCAGGCTGTGTGCACCACGAACTCAATGAGGAATTAAACCCACAGCTAGGACAGCTGTTTAATCATAGTCTCACCTCTGGATACGTACCCAGGGAGTGGCGCACTGCGACTGTGGTCCCACTTCACAAAGGCGGTGCCTCCACAGACCCTGGAAATTACTGTCCCATTAGCTTGACAAGCCTTATCTGCAAAGCTATGGAGAGGATCATAATGGACCTCATAAATAAAGACATAGGGAATTTGCAGACTTTGGATCCAACCCAGTTTGGCTTTGTCAAAGGCAGATCATGCCTTTTAAACGTGGTTGACTTTTTCAAAACAGTCACCAAAGCCATTGATGAGGGAAAGGCAGTCCATACAGCCTACCTCGATCTGGCTAAGGCCTTCGATACAATACCCCACTCGGGTATCATTGAAAAACTCATCAGCTTAAATGTTAACCCATACATCACAAGATGGGTTGCAAACTGGCTGAGTGACAGAACCCACAGGGTCAGAGTTGCTGGCGCCATGTCAGACTCAAAGCCTGTCACAAGTGGTGTCCCACAGGGCTCAGTCCTGGGCCCACTCTTGTTTGGCATCTACTTTTCCGAAGTACAAGCAAACACAGGAGGGTTATGGCTGACAAAGTTTGCAGATGACTGCAAACTGGGCGCCGTAGTCGAAAACACATCTGACACAGATATCCTTCAGAAGGGTCTCACAGAAATGGATGACTGGTGCCAGAGCCATGGCCTAAAGTTAAATGCCAAAAAATGCATAGTCATACCCTTCGGGAAAAACAAGGTTACCCCTAGCTACCATATAGGTGGTAATCCTCTGAGCACAAAAGAAGTTATCAGGGACCTGGGGACCCAGGTTGACAGTAGCCTGTCATTCGACACCCATGTAGCTAAAGTAGTTAGGAAGACCTTCTACATTGCCCACCTTATCATGAAGGGATTCACATCTAGATCAAGGGAGGTCATAGTCTCCCTATACTCATCACTCATCAGACCAATGATTGAGTACAATGCCCCATTCGGAATGTATCTGACCCGACACTTGCAGCAGCTGGAGAGGCCACAAAAGTTCCTCACCAAAAGGATAAAGGGTCTCAAAAATCTGTCTTATGCTGCCCGACTGAAAGAACTCCAGCTCTATTCAGTCGCACGCTTGCTCAGAGGTGACCTTTGCCTGACATACAAGGCCATGTCTAACCCAGATTTGATGAACATGCTTCACCTCAAAAAATCTAGATCCGTCAGAGCCACAAGGGCGGGAGACTTAAACCTCGACACGGCTATTAATAGGACATGCTGGAGGGATAGATTCATCACCCAAAGACTCCCTATGCTGTGGAACAAAATCCCGGTATATGTGAGGCAGAGCACCTCGCTGGCCTTGTTCAAGAGAAATCTTGACCAATGGATGGGAGATCGCAGATATACTCCAGGGATTACCTCAGTGTCACTGCTAGACAGAGGCACAGCAAAATAATGGGTATAGTTCCCCATACAAAAGGGGTGGCGTAAGCCACAAAACTATGGGCTAGGCTTATAAATGCCCTCGGGCAGATAGCCTAGTATGAACCTATGAACCTATGAACCTAAGAGCAGAGGTCTGGAGTGTGTAGAGTTAATGAAGTTGGGTGTGTATGTGGTGGATGATATGATAGGTGGGAGGAGTTTGGCTGTAAAAGTTTGTGATTGGAGGGATTTCTGGCAGGCAGGAAGAGGATAATTATAAAGGTAATTGAATTGGGGTGGGTGGGAATGGAGGTAGGGTAGAGGAGTGAAGTGAGCCAGAGCGTAGCGAGGGTGAACAGAGCGGGTTCACCCAGCTGGAATCGGCAGGAGTTTCAAAAACAGTCAGTCAGGTACAACACTAGCATACTAGATAGTAGGTAAGCTGTACTTTAATGTAGCTATAAGACATAGCTTACAGGGCTAAGTGACATACCTGCCTGGAACACACATTCATTGAGGTCAATCATGTCTTCCTTCAAATAGGCCAGAGAGGTATGTCTCAAGTCATTCACGCCAACATGTACTATGCCAGAGTCATAGCAGTACTTGTTGAGGGACGCGAATGCCTGGGTGATGTGGCAGACTCTGGCACCTGACAAACAACTTACTGTGACTTTCTCCCTATCCACCCTGGAGAGGGGCACATCTGTGTCTCACACAATGGAGTCTCCTATGACTGATATATTGGGTTTATGGTTAAGCCTTAATGGCTGTGAAACACAGGTGTGTGGACTATGTGGTAAGCTGTGGAGTTTGGATGTGTTTTTGTCTCAGAGATTTCTTTTGTTTAGATATGTTTTTGTTAAGACCTCTGTATATGTGAGTGTGTGTTGTGTTGGTGTGGGTGATGTGTGAGGTGTGGTGTTTCTGCAGCAACCTTTTCAGTGCCATGTATATTGGCTTGTGAGGAAGAGATCATAGACTCCAGGTTTTTAATTGCATTTCTCACAAATTGTGTTCCTAACTGGTAGTAAGAGAGGGTTGTCTGTGTACATGAGACAGTTGCTACACTGTCTCAGGATGCCCATCTCAACCAGATTGATGGGAGAAATGTAGGAAACTGTCAGTCCATATTTGTCAGAATCGCTGAGGGGGATGAGCTAAGGAGGGTGAAAGTGGAAAGATCTGAGATGTGTACCTGTAGCTTGTGTTTGTACAGAGGCTGTAAAGAAACTTCACTACCTCAGGATCAAGCGAGCACTAGTAAGGGAAAATCTGAAGTTGGAATACCTTGCAATGAGTTAAATCAACACAGTGTTGGTGTGTGATATGCAAACAAGTGCAGCCCCTCACAAACACAGTGTTTAAATACCATAAAAGATGGAAGAATCTAGAAGTTCAGGTTACTACCTAATCTTGCTAGCCCCTGCACTTTGAACCAATCACTCATACTAGAGAAGGTCAGGTAGCCCTGTTACTCTAACAGTGAAGGCAGTCCCCTACCAGCACAAGATGACTGCCAGGAAACTCAGCAAGCAAAACAACCAGGCCCGGATGCAGTAAACCTGTATCCAGACTATGCTACTTGACAAACACAGAAAATGCACAGATAGAGCACTCACAAACAGAAAATGCAATTCTCAGTATGAAAAAAAGCAGTTTATAGCTAAGCAATTCAGTAAAAATGCAGTTCCAGTAATGAAACACTTCTTAGCAATGAAAATACAGTTAAATCAATACAAAAATGCAGTAAACAGTTAAAAAAGCTTTATAACAGTGCAAAATATAGTAGATTAGCTGTACAGCACAACTATAATTGTTAGGAAGTGTAATTCAATGAAATAAATATAAAAAAATAAAAACACTTATTCTGCTCATGGAGTCAAGGAATTCCTGCTACATCAAAGTGATGAATCACAACTCATTAGCCTGGTAAAAACAAGCACAGCTCCTAGCAAACACAGGGTTTAAATACCAGAAAAGATGGAAGAATCTAGAAGCTCAGATTACTATCCATTCCTGCTAGTCCCTGCACTTTCAACCAATCACTTGTATCAGAAATTAGTAAAATGGGATTTACTTCTGCAATTACTTTATTAATATGGTTGGAAAGCTATAATGATCACTAGAATATAAAATTTCTTTACCTGGTAAATAAACTTGCAGTTTTAATTTTGACCACAGGGTGTCACTTGCACATTTATGGTCTGTTTGAAGTCTCTTAACTTTATGATTAAAGAATTGCCAGTTATAATTAATTTGCTGTAACTGGTAAACTTAGTTATACCTGTAATAAATGTACCTTGATGCACAATTCCCATATACTGTACTAACTTGCTTCTATAATTCCTCAGCTAGATTACTAATAATTCTGTCCATTTACCTTTTCAATTTCTATGTGTTGTAATTGATATCTGCCTTTTAAATGTGTTAAATATCTATGTGCTGTAATAGCAGTAGTACCTTTGTTAAAACCTATGCTTTCTGTATTGCAAATCTATACCTTTGCATACCCTGTCAGTGTCTTTTTATCTTTCTGTCTAATGTACAATTATGTATTTGCACTGTATTCTGTAAATTACCAAATTAAGCCTCGAGTATAATAATTATTACTACTCATTCTTTTGATAACTTACCTTAATAAGCCTGTTAGAAATAATCCTCTCACTTTATCCTTAAATCTAATTACTGAATAGTATGAAATGTGATGTAATTGCATGTCTAGTAGTGCTGTTAAAAACGTATAACTGAGAAAAAGAAATTATGTTCTTAACATAATGTTCCATATTTGTTGTCCTTTATCTCACCTTCCTCCTTTCTGGTTTGTAGGTTCGGAGCCGATCTTGGCTCCAACTTGGCCACTTCTAAAGCTCAGAGAGTCCTTACTGGCTCAAGGCTAACCCCTTATCCCAACATGCATAGCGGTAATTACCAAGATCTCGTTTGATAGAACTAACCACTATATACGGACACATATAAATTACCCAATAAAAGGGTTAAGTAAATGATAAGGCTCCTTGTACCAACAGGAAAGGTAAATGGTGACAAGAAGAACACCAAAGGTTGAAAGGCAAAGGATACTCAGCCATAAGGTAAAATCCTCTCAATCATCCAGGAAGGGGAAGGAGGGAGGGATGCAAGAAGGAAGGCGAGCTAAAGGACAACAAACATGGAACATTATGGTAAGAACATAACTTCTTTATGTTATGTTGTTCATCTCACCTTCCTTCTTTTTGGATGGGACAGCGTCCCTAGCACCTAAATCCTGGGTGGCTCACTGGAAGAGAGACTTCAGAACCATAGAACCAAAGGATGCCCTGTTCCGAGAAGCCATGTCCACTTTGTAATGAGTAATGAAGTTATGGGGAGTAGCCCATATGGCTGCCGCACAAATAGTACCTAAGCGAAGCTTAGCTTGAAAAGCAATGGAGGTAGACAAGGACCTAGTGGAATGTCCCCTGACCTTCCCTGGGACTGACACATTCCAAGATACATAAGCATAAGTAATAGTACTGGACAACCATTTTGAGTCACTTTGGAAACTGTTGAGCCTTGTTTGCTCTTAGAAAAAGATACAAACAGCTGGTCTGATTTTCTAGTGTCCTTGGTCCTTTGAAGATAAAATTGTAATTGCCTGAGGACATCCAACTGATGTAATTCGTACTCTGCCTTGTAGCCATAATTTGGAAAGAAAACAGGAAGTTCAATTGACTGATTCAAATTACAGTCTGAGCAAACTTTTGGTAAAAAGGAAGGATTAGTCCTAAGAGATACTCTATCCTTGTGAAAAATCATATAAGGAGGGCGGATGGAAAGTGCATGTAACTCAGAGACCCATCTAGCTGATGTAATCGCGACCAAGAAGAGAGTCTTCCAAGATAAGAACTTCAGAGGACAAGCTGGTTCAAAGGGAGGAAGAATCTGAGCTGCTAGTACTAGGTTCAAATCCCAAGGACAGAAAGGTTCTCGGATAGGAGGCCATAATAGAGTAGCACCTTTCAAAAAGGCCTTGCATAATTTATGGGACATGAGATTAGAACCTAGGAGTCCCACATGAAAGTTAGAAACAGAAGCGAGTTGAACACGAATAGTAGCAGCAGCTGCTGCTTTTTCGAAGGTTTCATCCAGAAAATCCAAAATTTTTGCAACTGGAGCTGTAAAAGGATCAATGTCATTATGTTCGGCCCAGAGTTAGAACCTCTTCCATTTACAAGTGTAAAGCTTCCTAGTAGTTGGTTTGTGGGAAGACTAAAATATGTTGAACCATTGGAGAGATATTAGGGAGCCTGGCTAGGATCGGAAGTGAAGAGACCAAGTGGTCGGCTTGAGAGTTCGAATAGAAGGATGAAGAGCGCCCGACTGATGTGTCAGAAGATCCAGAACCAGGTCCAGAATCCAAGGCTCCTCTTTTAGATATTGTGATAGGAAAGGGAGCCATATGTGTCGAGGCCAGTACAGAGCAATGAGGATCAGCTTGCAACTCAGCAACTTTGCTTTCTGAAGAACTTTTGGAATTAAAGGAAAGGGGGAAAGCATAAAGGATCCTGGGGGGGGGAGCAATCATGGACCACAGCATCTCTGGGTGACTGTCCCAGAGGGGGAACTAGGGCAAAATAGCCGCTGCATTTGTTGTTTAGGTGAGAGGTGAACAGATCGCAGCGTAGCTGGCCCTATCTGCGGAAGATCATATCCGCCATGTCTTGTTTCAGACATCACTCACGGGGCATGACAATTGCCCTGCTGAGCTTGTCCGCTATCATATTGGACTTCCCTGGAATGTGAGTTGCAACCAGAAAACACTGAGAGGAGATCGCCCATTGCCATACCCAAAGGGCCTCCCAACATAAAGGATAGGATTTGGTTCTGCCCTGCTTGCTGATGTACCACACTACTGACATGTTGTCAATCTAAACTGCTATATGGCCCAAAGGGAGAGAGTCGTGAAGGGCTTGCAATGCTAGTAACACCGCTGTCATCTCCAGGACATTGATATGCAAATGGTACTCATGAGGTTGCCAGGTTTCTTGGACTGTCTGCCCCAGATAATGCCCCCCACCCAATCTGGGAAGCATCCATGGTCACTGTGGCTACTGGAAGAGGGGTTACAAAGGGTCTGCCCAGAGTGACTAGGGGAGAGTGGAGCCACCACTGTAGATCTTTCTTGCAAGTATCCATGATTAAGATCATGTGTGACATCGGCAAGTCCTGATACGACCAGTGAGTGAATAGGTGACACTGCAGCATCCTCATGTGATAACGGGCTAGCAGAAATAGAGTAATGGCAGCCGCCATTAACCACAAGACTTTCAGGACAAATTGAGCCTGAACCTTTGATTTCGACAAAAGAAGAGACACCTGACCTCGAATAGCAAGCACCCTTTCTTGCGGAAGCTTGACTATCATGTCTCTTGTGTTTAGCTGCGCACCTATGAAAGTAATACACTGAGAGGGCAACAAGGCAGATTTTTTGTAATTTATTGCAATACCTAGGTGTGCACAAGTGTGAATTGTGTGGTTCCTGGCCCTTTGGAGATGATGCTTGGCGGTGGCAGTGAGGAGCCAGTTGTTTAGATAAGGAAACACCTGGAATCCCAAACTTCTCAGGGGAGTCGTGACTACTGTCATGCATTTGGTGAACACCCTGGAGGCTGTGGTGAAACCAAAGGGAAGAGCTCTGAACTGATGATGACTGGCTCCCAGCCAGAAGCGTAAATGTCTCCTGGACCATCTGTCCATCTTTCTGTGGTAGTATGCATCCTGGAGATCGATGGAGCACATCCAATCATCCTGACCCAAAAAGTGTAGAATGAACTGCAGTGTCACCATCCAGAACTTGGTCTTCTTTACTGACCTGTTTAACTTGCTGAGATCCAAGATCGGTTTGCAGTCCCCTATCTTCTTTGGAACTAAAAAGAACCTTGAGTAAGTTCCGGATTCTATCTGGTCTGCGGAGACTACCTGAATGGCTCTTTTTTGCAGCAAAGTTTTTACTTCTATGGCTGCTTGATCCCGAAGACTGGGTAGACATCTGGGATTATTGATTTTTGACATCTTGGGGGTGCTTGGGAGAAGGGAATTGTAACCCCTGGATATTATGCACTGTACCCACTCGTCTTCTGTTATATCTTGCCAGGCTCTTGGGTACAGCAAAATTCTGCCCCGACTGCCTCCAGAGGTGAGCAGCCAGGTAATCCTTCAGGGATTCTGAAAGGGTCTGGCAGAGAACGTATCTCTGTTGCCCTGTTGTGGACCCCCCTGCCGCAAGGTTGGTGTCTCCCATTATTTCACCCTCTGCCTCTGGGGTATTGTCTCCACAGGTGTCTGGAGAAGCTCCCTGGGATTTACAGAACCACATTTTACCACTCTTTTGGCCTTTGGGATAAGGCCGGGATGGAGTGGAAAAACAGACTCCTACAGCAGAGAGTTTTGCCATCACGTTCACTCCTGGTAAGAGTCTCTTGAACTTGCGGCCCAAACAAAGCCGAGCCATCAAGAGGCATTCATAAAGGAGGACTTGAAGGGCTCTGCAAATTCATGAAGGTGCATCCAGGAGTATCTGCAAAGAGCTGTTCCTGTGCCTGCAGCCCTGCTCGCTCTATCTGCTGTGTAAGAAATCAAGCGCATGGAGGAGTTGACAATGGAGGTTAGGGTCGCTAGCTGGTTAGTGGACATAGAAGTCGCTCTCTCAGCTGAAGGATCCTGGAGGGTATCTCCCAACTCTTTAAGGAGATCCCTCTGAAGCCTTGTAAAATGCATCAAGTAGTTCAGTGACCAGATAGTAAAGGCCGCTGAAGAGAAAACACACTCCCCATACCTATCCATGGCTCTAGACTCCTTGTTTGGTGGATGGGTAGAAAAGGAAGTCTCTGCAAGTTCCTTCTTGGTGGCTGTTGCCACCACCATAGCATCAACTGGCACACCTTTGGAGAGGAAGGACTTGTCATCTGGTGCAGTAATAAATTTGTTTGTCCTTTTCGGAACAGGCTCTATGGACTCTGGAGCACTCCAAGCCTTTCGACTCAGGACAGTCAGAAGTGGATTGAAAGGCGGAAACACCCAGGAAGTGGAAGCTTGGGAACCAAATGCGTCCAGGTACACGGACTCGTCCTAAGAAGGGGCAAGGGACTTCCAGTTTCCCCTCTGTCTAAGGATCTCCAGAATGTCTGAGAATGAGACATCTTCAGAGGGGGACCGTGGGGACCCTTCCGAGTCATCCAAGTCCGTGTCAGAGGTGACGGACTCAGGGGAGTCCACATTTCCTTTTACATTTTTTCTTCCTGGGTAGTTACCGCTATGCATGCTGGGATAAGGGGTTAGCCTTGAGCCAGTAAGGACTCTTTGAGCTTTAGAAGTGACCGAGGTGGAGTGGGATCGGTTCCGAACCCACAAACCAGAAGGAAGGCGAGATGGACAACATAACATTGAATGTTATGTTCTGAAATCTTACTGACATGTACTATACTGGACTCAACAGAGTATGAATGTCATATTCTGAAACTTGACTGAAATCTACACTAAAGTGATACATATTCATACTGAACATCTAAAATAGCTGTGAATAAATTATATATTTTGTAAAATAACTAAAGTAATATGTTTTCCTACCAGTGTTACCTGAGCACAAGTAAAAGCATAAGCTGAAATCTGGTAAATGTTATATTCTGGAAACTAAACTATTACTAGAGGAATACCTTTTCTTCTGTCAGTATCATTTGAACACAGATAAAGGATAAACTGAAAACTAATACTGCTATACAATTGCCTGAAAAACAAATACGTTTTAACTTTAAAGAATTCTGAAACACTTTTATACAAACACTGAGCAACTGTCTTTCTATATCTACTTGAGTTGTGCACCACAGCTCTTGACAAGTTTAGGCCTTACTCTGCACTGTCTCAGTCACTGCTGAGGTACTGCAGGGGCCACTTTAGAGTCTTAATGTCCTTGTTCTTTTTACACTTGAGCCTTCCAAATCTCCCTTTTCCCATCTCCTGTGCAAGACTGGGTGGCTAATGCAATATTTTTCTTGACTGTATTTAAATATGTATTCTGGAAAATCAATCTGCAAGTTATTTAAATATCCAAAACTGATGGTGTCTCTCTTATAGCAGTATCTGTAAAGCATAAAAAAGCAGTATCAGGTCCTTAAAATAACATTTGCAGCTTTAACAGTTATAAACCAATAGCACAGCTTGTTGCCCTGACTTTACATTTCTGTGCAAGAAATCAACATATGCTACTAATAAACTCTTAAGTATATAAGCAAACTGATAATATAGTACAGTGAAATGGAAAAAATGGACAGGCTGTAATCATCATCATCATAAGCCCCCCTTTTCCCATTTGTTTCTACATGGGGTCGGGGGATCATGTTAACTGTCACCAACTCTCTCAATTCAGTGTCATACTCCTGCCTTCTTCACCACTCATGCCTGTCACAGATCTACTTTCACACAATCCATCCACCTCTTTGCTAGATGTCCTAGCTTCTTCTTGCTTTCTTCCTGTCTGTCCCAAATCTTCCTCACCAGACTGTCTTCTGCTTTTCTGCACATGTTCAAACTGCAGTAATCTGTCCTCTTTCATTTTTTTGTGCAATTGGAGCTACATTCGCTTCTGCTCTTATGTCCTCATTTTTGTTGTCTGTCCCACAAAGCATCCTACCACCCTTCTCAGACACTTCATTTCCAGCACTTCTAGCTTCTTTAACTGTTCTGCCTTTACTGCCCAGGTTTCTGTACCATACAGTAGTACTGGTCGCACCACTATCATGTAAACCTTACTTTTCAGCTTCTTTGGCATTAGGAAAGGCTGTAACTTTATTATTAAATCAAAAAGAAGCCTCAGTGGCACTGTTCTACCTTGTCATAACCTCAAATGAAACTAAAATAGTAATCTGACACTGTATTAATATTTCAACACTTTTTGCATTTCTGCACCTTTGTAACATTAGTCTTACCTGTTGAACTTTCTATGTTTACCCCGTGACCCTCAGGTCATAGTTAAAAGAATTTCTTCAGTGTGCCAGTCTTTGTCCACTGTCTTAACACATAGCTGTTCTTTTAGACAATGTTATTTAACCATTTTATTACTACTGAATACTGCAAAGATTTATCATTACTGTCTAGAATTTTCTTTGATAAACAGTATGAACTATTACTGTATAAAACTGTAAACTGATCTTTACACAGAAGAACACTTGTAAGACGACGTAATAAATTTCAAATGCTGCCAAATGGAAAGACCCAAAACAAAACTTTCTTTATTAACAAAAATACAGGCTTAAGCACTTTCAGCCATCATAATGGCCTTCATCAGAAACACCCATAATCCCTATAACAAACACTTAAATGAACTCCTATATCAAAAATTATTCAATTAACCAATTGTTTTACTTCATAAAAATAACATAAAATAACATGACAAACACTATTGTGAGACACCTAAAAAACTGCAGTTATACTTGCATTTATTGTACTTTGCTTTCCTATGCAAAACAACTTTACAATTAACCCCACTGATAAGACCAGATTTACTGTAGGCATTGAGCAGAATCTGCCATTTGAGCTCTTTATACTCAAGCTTTGTCCCCATTAAATTCAGGGGAAACACTGTCTATTACTGAAAACAAAAACTTTGAACACTTGGAACATTCTAATGTATGCTTGAACAGTGCATTGTTATAATCTCTCTTTTTTATCCCATATTAATGTTCATAGATTCTCCTTCTCAGTGGTCTGTTGGTTTTTCCTATATAGAAGGAACTGCATGCTAGGCACTTTGCCATGTATACCACAAATTCTGAACTACATGTAAACCTACCTGGCACAATAATAGTTCTATCATAAGTGCTTACTTCTACATAAGGTCCCTCTGCTATAAATCTACACTCTAGTGGCTCAACTGGAACCGTACCCAGAGCCAAGGGTTCCACCCCCAAGCATGAGATTAAGGAAGGGATGGTTCCAAAGGAACTGAAACCCAAAGGGGCCTCAAAGCCTCAGAGAAAGTCACTGTCAGTGCTGAGGAAAGGGTTCCCCACAATGATGTTGGAGCTATGGGCCTCGGAAACGAAAGATCCAAGGGAGGAGAATAAGTAGGAGACATGGGGGCGATAGACCCAAAACCCGGAGTGGGATGGGTTTTTGGAAAATTTATAATCCCTCTGGCTGTCAACAGCTGATCGAACAAACGCACCACATCCAATTCAGATAAGACTCCTGGAGGACCTTACCGACACTCCTGGGGGGGGGGTGTCAGGTCAGTCCAAAAATGGACTACAAGCTTGTCCTAAAAATGGGTCCAAAGATGGGGAGTACTGGGTCCATGGTGTAGGAAAAATCAGCACCAAAAATTCCATCTTCGAGACAGGCAAAAGGGGCACTATCGGTGCCAAGAAATTGCTCAGAATTGCTGGAGTGGAAGTCATTATCGGCTCCGAAGAAATAGTCGGGACCAACCTCGGAGCAGAGATGGGCAAGGTCAGTGCCAAGGTTACAGCAGGCAATAAGGTTGGAGCCGACACCACACTTGGCACCGTAGAAGTAGGTGCCAAAGGCAGCACTGACGTGGTAGTCATAGAAATATCCACAGAGACCACTGGAGCTGAACTCGGAACTGAGGTGGTCGGAGCCAAGGAACAGATCTTGTGCTCCGTGGAGGACTTGTGGGCCTTATGCTTTTGAGGCTTACCCTTATCACCGGCCAGTGAAGCGGGGTCAGAATGAGGACATTTCTTGTCCTTCGATGGAGGGGTTGAGACCTCCGATGCTGAAAGAGCTTCAGAAAAAGGTGAAAAGTAGGCCTTTCAAAATAAATTTATTTTTTCTTTCATTCAGCGTCCGCTGCCTGAAACTGACACAAAATTGGAAAGGAGGTTTCACAGACAAGTGGGAAACCCCCCAGACAATAGACACAATCATCATGCAAGTCGCTGTTGGGGAGTTTACCATTGCAGGAAATGCAATGCTTGAACACCAAAGTCCCTTTCTTTTCAGACATATCCATAAGAATACAATAAAACAATCTAAAAAGTTAGAGGAAATACCAACAATGGTATAAAGAATACCACGAGGATAAGAAGGGTGTTTACCAATGATGGTAAGAGAAAGATACCCGTGGGTAAAGCTAGTTATAGATGACAAGGTAGAAAGAGTTTTAGGAGAAAAAACTTACAAAATACAGTAAATTATTAGAAAATACGACACTTAGCTGAAGAGCTTGGTGAAATGCTGCTATATGGCTGCGTGGCAAACAAGATCCAAGGTAACTGGGAGAAGGGCATTGTGGGTAGCAGCCTAGCTCAAGTTTTTGGTGTACGCGAGCTTGGTATTAGGCCAGCTCGGAACCGAACCCATCACTGATGAATAGGAAGAAGAATAACAACTTCAGACTGAATTTTTTTTTTTTTACAGACAAGGGGGGTTGCTATGGGGGAAAGGATGGCTCCCAATTATACCAATTTAGTTATGGCTTTTTGGGAGACCAATCTCTTGCCCCACATAAAAGGGTACAAGAAACTTTTATGTTATAGATTTATTGATGACTTGTTTGTGTGGAGGGGTTCAGAAGGTAATTTAAAGGATTTTGTTAAGAAAATGAATGAGTACGTTTTTTGAAATTTTCATTAGAATATAATTTTTTCAGGATTAGTCATTTAGATTTAGACATCATAAAGAAAGAAGGGCAACAAGTATTAAGCACAGTTATAAATTACACAAATGTGGCCAGTAACAGTTTACTTCACTACACCAGTATGCACCCTATGTATGTTAATCATAATACAGTGAAAGGACAGTTAATTAGAGTAGAAAGACTTACAAGTGATGTCAGCAAAATAGATGGATTTGTGGGAGAATTACATAAAAGGTTCAAAAACAGGGGATATCCTAGCAAGCCAGTTAGTAATTTATTAGGATTAGAAGGTTTAAGGAAAGAGATTAGGGAAGGAGAAGAAAGGAGAAAGCAGGACAAGAATTGGCAAGTAGCTATGCCTTTAATCTTCATAGTGGACAGCGAAGCTATTAAAGGTATTATTAACAATAACTGGAGGATTTTAGTAGCGAATAGGGAAGTTAAGACTGCAGTGGGAGAGGAAAGTACGGTTGTGTACACTTACCATAAATGTAGATGTTCAACATGTATTCACTGTTGCAGTCATTACATTTGGGTTATCTGCTTGCAGTAGCCCTCAGTTGGCCTGATTAACAAAGTCTTGGGTCTGACATCGGTTGCTGTCTCTTCTTCCATGACGTCAGGTCATCAGGGGTATAAAACATGCAGCAGACATCATTACATCAGTTTTTCTTGCCTCAGATGTCAGGTGGCCCCCTAATGGGAAGCAATTAAATGTATAAATATGCAAGGTTATACCTCAAACAGAAAAGCAAATACACCAAAAAGCTTTTAAGCATTGAAAAGGAGAGAAGATGTAGCCAAAAGAAGTCAGGGGGCTGGAGTGAGGGTAACCAGGCCTGCAAAAGTGAATACACTCGAACATCTACATTTATGGTAACTGTACTATGCTCTTCGTGTTTCACTGTTGCAGTCATTACATTTGGGTAGATTCCCAAAGCTAAGGATGGGAGGGGGAATTTAGATAGCATTAGGACCAGCTATAAGGCCCTGCAAAACTGCAGTGGCAAAGCCAGCTCTGGATTTAGAGAAAAATTGGCAAATGCTAATGCTTGGTGAAGGTATGTAGAGGACTCCAGGTAGCAGCTTCTAGGATGTCACTGGTAGGTATGCCTCTGAGAAAGGCTGTAGAGGTAGATGCAGCCCTGGTTGAGTGGGGTCTGATCCCCTGTGGGATAGGTTTACCATGGTGCTTATAGCAGAAATGAATGCAATGGCCTATCCATTTAGAGATGGTTTGCTTTGAAATAACCTTCCCCTCTGTCCCTGCAGGAAATGCCACCAGCAGTTGTTCAGATTTCCTTTGAGGTTTAGACCTGTCCAAGTAGAATCTAAGTTGTCTGTGCACATCTAAGGAGTGCAGTATCCGCTTCCCTTTGTTCTGTGGATTAGAAAAGAAGGTTGGCAAATGAATAGACTGATTAAAGGCCACACTGGATGCCATCTTTGGCATAAAAGATGGATTGGTCCTGAGGGACACCCTGTCCACATGAAAGATGATGAAAGGCTCCACTGCCATAAGGGCCTGTAATTCAGATACCCTTCTTTGCTGAAGTGATGGCTAAAAGGGAAGCTGTTTTCCAAGAAAGGAATTTTAAATCTGCAGTAGCAGCTGGCTCAAAAGGAGGAAGGGTGAGTTTCTCCAATACAAAGTTAAGGTCCCATGCTGGAGTTGGAGTTCTCCAGGGCGGTCTTAAATTTTTTGGCCCCTCTGAAGAACTGCTTGAGCAGTGAATGAGAGAAGAGGGAGGTTGTGTGTTATAATGAGCTGAAATTGCTGAGGCGTGAATTTTTATTGAGGAAAAATGACAGGCCCTTGTGAAGCATCTCAGTTAAGTATTGTAAAATGTGAGGTAAATTGGGCACTGCTGTGCACATCCCTTGAGACTGATTCCATGCACAGAATCTTTTACATTTTTCAGCATAAGATTTTCTAGTACTAGGCCTCCTTGCCTCTAAAATGATATCCATCACTGGTTTACTGAGGGATGGCAAAGGAGAGCTTACGTAATTAGCCAGGCTGCTAGGTTCAGTGTTTGAAGCTGAGGGTACAGAATCTGGTTGTCCTGCTGAGACAGCAGGGTAGGAGTCTGAGTCAGGTGCCATGGGGCCAACAGTGACGCACTGCGCAGGAGCGAGTACCAGTGTTGGCACGGCCAGGCTGGTGCAATCAAAATCATCCTTGCTTTTTCTTGTTTCATCTTTAGTAGCACTTTGGAGAGTAGAAGCAGAGGAGGAAAGGCATAAACTGATAGTTTTTTCCAGCTGAAGGACAGAGCATCCAATTTCCAAGCTTCCTTGTGCAAATTTTTCCAATTGATAGTTCTGGGGGGAGGCAAACAGGTCTATATCTGGGCTACCCCATTTGCTTGTCAATATGTGGAAAATCCTTGGTTCCAGTTTCCACTCGTGTGGGTCCATGAGGTTTCTGCTTAGTCCGTCTGCCAGTGTATTTAGTTTTCTTGGCAGGAACTGAGCTTGTAGATGCATTTGGTAGCTCAAGGCTGTGTTCCACAATGACATGGCTAGTCTGCAAAGGGGGAAAGAATATGTACCCCCCCACTTGTTTACGCACCACAAAGCAGTGGTGTTATCTGTCTTTACCATTAATTGCCCTGGAAGAATGTGGTCCTTGAAGGCTGTCAGAGCATTCTGTACAGCTAACATTTCTTTATGATTGATGTGAAGGTGCATTTGAATTGGGTTCCATTTGCCCTGAATGCACTTCCCTGCCAGGTGCGCCCCCCCCATTAATAATCTGATGCATCTGTTGCTAGGGTTTGGGCGGAAGGGGGTAGTGTAAATGGTAGTCCCTTGTTTTGGTGGCAGGCCTCTGGAATGATCGGAATCATTGCTTCTAGATCCTGAGAATGTTGACACCATGGGCCTTTTAGATTCCATTGTAGTTTCCTCATATGCAGTCTTGCATATGGAATTAGAAGAATGCAGGAGGCCATGAACCCCAAGGCTTGTAGTATTTGCCTTGCAGATAGCAGGTTTTTTGTGGCCACTTGTTTGAAGTAGGCTGTCAAGTGAAATTTGTTTCCCTGGCATGAGGTAAGCCATCTGGGAAGTTGTATTCAAGCTTGCTCCCAGGAATATAATTTGTTGACAGGGTACCAGGTGTGATTTCTTTTTGTTTATGGTGTACCCCCAGAAGAGTTAGCACCCTTTGTGCAAAAGCCAGATGATCCAAAAGTATGTCCTGGTTTTCTGCCTGAATTAGACAATCACCCAGGTATGGGTATATTTGAATATTTCATTGCCTGCAAAATGCAATGACTGGAGCTAGGCACTTTGTGAATACCCTGGGTACAGTAGATAAGCCAAAGGGCAGTGCAGAGAACTAATAGTGCGCGTAGCCTGCTTTGAAGCGTAGGTATCTTCTGCAAGATTGCTTGATTGGAATGTGCAGGTATTCCTCCTTTAAATTTAGTGCTGCAAACCAGGCATCTTTGCTTAGCATAGGAAGCAACTGGTGAAGAGTCAGCATCTTGAATTTTGGAAACACCAAAAAGGTGTTTAGCGTAGGCAGGTCCAGGATAGGATGCTATGAATTGTCTTTTCTGGGTACCAGGAAAAATCTCGACTAGAAACCTTGTCCCTTTTCCTCGTCTGGTACCAATTGAATAGCCCCTAAGCTTAAGAGAGAGAGTACTTGCTTTTGGGCCTCTGCCCACTGATTTGGAGGTACATCCGGCCAACCTCTTGGAGTTGGTAATGTGTAGAAGTGAAATCTGTATCCGTGGGACACTATATTTAAAACCCATTTGTCCAGGGTAATGAGTCCCCAGTTCTTTGCATTAAGTGCAATCTTTCCCACCAAAGGGGCAGTCAGTTGAGAAGTTTTAAAAATAAATCATTGAGACAGTTTGCCATAGAGGGGAGTTTTATTATCCCCAGATTCGGAAGTGGAGGACCCCCACTGATTAGTCCTGTGCGTCCCCTGGAACTGAAGCCTGGCTGCTCTGCTAGATCTGGGTTTGGACTGAGAAGGTCTGGAAAAGGCAGTAAAGGACCAATTCCTAGAAGGCCAATGCCTACTAAATCTTGGAGGTTGTACTTGTAAAAAATCTTTAACAATTTGCATAGATTTAGCTTTTTTTCTCCATCTTTTTAAGAACTTCTTCTGCCTTGTTGCCAAACAGGTGGTCCTGATTTAAGGGAGCATCCAGTAATTTTGCTTTAACGTGATCTGGCAAGGATTGCTCCTTAAGCCAAGCATGCCTTCTAAGTACAGACCCAGTTACCACAGCCCTGCAAGATGTCTCTAGTGAATCAAAACCACATTGCAATGTATGTTTAGCAACTTGTTCAGCAGAATGCATTAAACCTTTATTTTCAGCACAATCAGGAATCGACATCATTTTCTGTTTAAGCAATCCAATAATACACAGCTTGCCACCAAACTTCAACTTAACACTAGTAAATCAATAATCATCATCTGCATCTACCTACCTCCTGGTAATAATACTTGTATCCTTGAAGACACCCTTGCTGGATTATCTTCATCTTTCCCTCAAGATACTATAATTCTAGGTGACTTTAATAATGATTGGAAAACCTGCACACAAAATCAGCCAACTTCACATATTAACCTACATGGATTTTCACAAATTATCAACTTCCCAACCAGAATTAACAAACCCAATAAAAAAGAGAGTATATTAGATTGGATACTCATAAACAATCACCAGCAAATGTATAAGGCTGGAACCTTTCCTGCAGATGTAAGTGACCACTCTCTCACTTATATCATTAGGCATAAGACAACTACTCCTAACCCAACCACACTTAGAACAATCAGAACCAATAAAAACTTTAATCCTATAAGTGAACTTAGAGCATGTGATTGGACACCCATTAAACATCTCCCTCTAGACGATGCAGTGAATTACTTTAATTCAATATTCTTAACAATCCTAGACTATCATGCACCAAAACATACTATCAGAACTAAGTATAAGCCAGCCTCATGGCTTACTAAGGAAACCAGGCAGAAAATCCTACTTGGAAACAAACTCTGGACTCTATGGAGATCTACTAAGCAACCCGCAGACCAACTTAAATTTAAACAAATGAGAAATAATACAAAAAAGCCATTCTCTTGGACAAAAAAAAACTTTTACTGTCATCTCCAGCAAACAAACCAAAGGAATCCACAAAAGTTCTGGGCCAGTATTAAACTTCTTCACCCTGGTCACTCCATCACACCACCCCCTACAGGAGCCAACCCCAAAGATCCCAAACAAACAGCAAACGCATTTAATACCTTCTTCACAGAGGCCATCCAATCACTGGCCAATTAAATGACTCAGAATTCTAGTCACCCAAATTCTGTAACAAATTCACTCCCTATTTTCCACTGGCAACCAGTCCCAACTCACCTTATCTGTAATCTTCTTCACAAACTTAAACCATCAACCCCATCAGCCGATAACCTACCAGCAGAATATCTCCAAAAAGCTGCCAAAGCTATAGCCTACCCAATATCAATCCTGATAAATAGAACCTTACAAGAGGGAAATATTCCTACCATCTGGAAAATCTCCCACATCATCCCCCTACACAAAGGTGGCAATTCTAACAAATACTCCAACTACCGTCCAATAGCATTACTTTCTCCTTTAGCTAAAACAATGGAAAGATGTATCCATAAACAACTACTTGATCACTTAATGCAAAATAATCTACTTGCAAATTGCCAATATGGCTTCAGACCATTTCATAGTACTACCACTGCTCTTCTATCCTTCTCTGACAGTATCAATCACAACAAAAATAACAACACCCTCTCCTCAGGACTCTTTATTGACCTTTCCAAAGCTTTTGACACGGTCAACCATCATTTATTTATAAATGTACTAAGATCTCTTTCCCTAGATTCACTGGGTATTCAATGGTTCCAATCGTACCTTAACAACAGACAACAAGCGGTGCTTTGGGACAATAACCTATCTTTACATCTCCCCATTACACTAGGAGTCCCTCAGGGCTCAATTCTTGGTCCCCTCCTATTCTCAATCTATATAAATGACCTTCATCTAGCAATTACTCAAGCTACCTATATTCAATATGCAGATGATTCTACAATCATCTGCTCAGCTAAATCTTCATCTGAACTACAGTCCTTAACCCAGAGAATGTTTACTGTAGAAGAAAACTGTTTTTTTACAATGTTGCCTCCTGCTGAATCCCAAAAAGACAAAACTATTGCTCTTCACACCCACCCGCAAGTCCAGACCAATTAACTTCTCAGTCCTACCCAATAACGGTATCATATTTCCGGACCTAACCACTAAACTTCTAGGTATAACAATAGACAACAACCTTACCTATGAAACTCACATTAACAATATTATAAAAACTGTAAACAGGAAACTGGGCTCCCTGTATAGGATAAAGCCATTCCTTACTCCACAAGCCAGAACTTCTATTGCCCTTACCCATTTAACCTCCACACTCCTCTATGCTTCATCCATATATACAAATCTGACTAAAAACAACCTCAATAAATGGTCAAACACTTATAATAACATAGCTAGATTTGCCACAGCCTCCTCTTTCAGAACCCACCACTGTTATAATCTGAAACAACTAGGCTGGGTTGAGCTACAGAACCAAATCCATTATAACCAACTTATCATTGCCCATAAAACCTTCTTCCAACTAACTAAAGCTCCAATACTATCAAACCTTTTTAGCCAAAAACCTTACTCATCCAAGAAATTACTAGCATCCACAAGTATATCTAACAATATCTCTGGTGACTCTCTGTTCTGTAATGCTGTTGGAAAATACTGGAACCAACTTCCAAATGAACTTACATCTATGTCCTCTTTAACACTATTTAAACAAAAATTGAAACTTTACCTTAAAACACACTGGTTATGCCCCTGTACAAACCCAGACTAATCTAAAATGGCATTTCTAGCATCATCACTGCTGACCTAACTTTTTTTCAACCAATACATCTACTTTCATGGACTAATCCAATTCTGTTCCTTACTCTATCCACAAAAAAAAAATTTTTTTTTTTCTTCCTTCCTTGAGAATAGAGTTACTAGCAAATTTATATAATGTTCTGTAACAATGTTTGTATTCAACAATTGAAATGTAATGTAATAATCTGCTATTGCTTTTTGTACATGGATTTATATGTTAACCATAAAAATGGTTATGTTTAGCTTTTTGTTAATCTTTTCAAGTGGAGCTTATCTCCCCGGGCCTCTGCTGAAAATGGGCCCAGTCAACAAATGTAAAATAAATTATACTTTAACACATGAAACTGGCAATTCAAGGCCCTAATGGCCAAAGTTGCAGAAGTGTACACCTTCTTACCCCATTTATCCAGCGCCTTGGAGTCTCTATCAGAGGGGGGTAGCATTTTTGGCAGTAGTAGCTTTAATGCCCTTGGGTCCCTGAGAAACGGTTTCAGGATCCACATTAGGATTTTTGAAAAGTTACTTATGAGAGTCAGGAACCCAGAAATATCTATCAGGTTTTCTGGAAGCAGGAGGTAAAGAGTCAGGGGCCATGCTAGATTCCAAAAAGGCTTCATCAACAATGTCCAGTACAGGAGGTATAGATAAAGGTCTGTGCTGGGGCAGGAGTAAGAAAACTCTAAGTCTCTTTTGAGAATCAGATAAATCCTGACTTTCCCAATGAAAATGCTCCCTGAGAGTATGCAAGGTTTCACCAAAAGTGAAATCCTCTGGACGGGAAGCAGAGGGAATAGAGTCCTTAGCATCAGAATCCTCATAGGTAGATAAGGGTAAAACCTGGTCATCAGAGGAAACAGACTTTTCAGAATCCTGGTCAGAAGTATAAGCAAACTCAGTCCTAGGTCTCTTAGTGGGGGAAGGTTGGCTTCCCCTGATTAAAGTAATAAGGTCTTCAGTCATTCTTATCATTTGTTTTTAAGCAAAGAGACCTGACCATGTGGTCTGGGTGTCAGTTTTCTAGGCATGGTTCGAGTTTTAGGCCTTGAAGAAGAAGATGGCATTGGTTTAATATGCAAGTCAGTAGGCCTGAATACACCCTCAGAAGCCGGTGCCTGCACAGCGGCTCCAGACCCATCCAAGGTAGAGACAGCCGCAGGTTCCACAGTTGAAGCATCTCGTGGCATATCAGACTCCGAATGGGTCTCAGTAAAGTCCTGCGAATCTGAAGTAGTGGGTATCAGGGGCGGCGAAAGCACCTCACTGAGTACCGGCGAACTGGGTGGCCTGTCTCTGTCTTTATCTTTACGGTTTTTTTGGAATGCCGGTAGTCGGATGGCTTACCCAAGACATATCAGGATAAATGAACAGAGCAACAAAATATTTAGAAGCGCAAATATACCGATGACGGATAGTTTGTGGTTTAAATAAGGCACAAAACTGACAGCAAGGTACGTCATGGTCAGGGCCTAGGCAAGGTATACAGTACGAATGAAAACCTTTATGAAATATTTGTTTTCCACAAGAAATGCAATTATTTACTTTTACTGACATCAGTTTAGAGCAAGAAAAAGTTTCCCCAATGGGGTACTTAGCTTTTAGTTGAAGACTTCGGTTCTGAAACTCGAAAACGAAAATTTCAGGAGTCGGCCGACCGGCACTTGCGAACGCCTTCTGCTTCGGGCACTGCATGGCAAGAAAGAGTGATGTAATGACGTCGGCTGCATGTTTTATACCCCTGACGACCTGACGTCATGGAAGATGGGACAGCAACCGACGTAGGACCCAAGACTTTGTTAATCAGGCTGACTGAGGGCTACTGCAAGCAGATAACCCAAATGTAATGACTGCAACAGTGAAACACGAAGAACATCCTATATATAGCAACAAAAGAGCTAGGAATTTCAGAGAGATTTTGGAAAACACACATGAACCAAACAACACTAGAGTTAGAGTTAAGGGTATGTATATGTGTTTAGATTGCAAAGAATGTAGATTTATGGCAGAGACACCTTATGTAGAAGTAAGCACTTATGATAGAACTATTATTGTGCTAGGTAGTTTTACATGTAGTTCAAAATTTGTGGTATACTTGGCAAAGTGCCTAGCATGCAATTCCTTCTATATAGGAAAAACCAGTGAGAATGAGAATATATGAACAGTATTATGGGATAAAAAGAGAGAGATTATAACTGCACTGTTCAAGCATACATTAGAATGTTCCAAGTGTTCAAAATTTTTTGTTTTCAGCAACAGACCATGTTTCCCCTAAATTTAATGGGGACAAAGGAAAGCTAAGAGCTCAAATGGCAGATTCTGCTCAATGCCTACAATAAACCTGGTCTTAACAGTGGAGTTAGTTATAAAGTTGTTTTGTATAGGAAAGCAAAGTACAATAAATGCACGTAGAATTGCAGTTTTTTAGGTGTCTCACAATAGTGTTTTAAGTCATGTTATTTTTGTGAAGTAAAATAATTGGTCAACTGAATAATTTTTGATATAGGAGGGTATTTAAATGTTTGTTATAGGGATTATGGGGGTTTCTGGTAAAGGCCATTATGATGGCCGAAAGCACTTAAGCCTGTATTTTTGTTAATAAAGAAGGTTTTGTTTTGGGTCTTCCCATTTGGCAGCATTTGGAATTTATTACATCATCTTAAAAGTGTTTTTCTGTGTATTGACTTACATTTGCACTTGTACAGAAGCATACTTTCAGTTTGTCTTTATTTGTGTAAACTTATCTTTACCATACTGTTTAATGGCATACAGTACTGTCTTTAATTCAGCTCACTGAGCTGGCCTGTAATCTAAGTCTGTGTCTTTGCTGTGCTTGGTATGCAATTTCTGTTTGCAATATATACAATCTTGAACTGTTTACATATACACATTTATTACTTGAAATGATCTGATTCTGGAAAGTACAGTTGTGTATACTTACCATAAATGTAGATATTCGAGTGTATTTACTGTTGCAGTCATCACACTTTGGTTATCTGCCTGCAGGTAGCCCTCAGTCGGCCCGAATAACAGAGACTTGAGATTTCTGCATCGGATGCTGTCGTTTCTTCCATGACGTCAGGGGTATAAAACAGGCAGCTGACGCCATTACATCAGTTTTTCTTGCCCCAGATGTCAGCAGCCCCCAAATAAGAAGCTAGTATATGGCAGAAACACCACCAGTAAAAAGTAAATACCACTGATATTAAAAATGGGCATAGAGAGGAGAGGTAGAAAGGATAGAAAAAAAAAACAGAGGGCTGGAGGGTGGTAAACCAGGACTGCAACAGTAAATACACTCTGACATCTATAATTATGGTAAGTGTACACAACTGTACTATGTTCTTCGTGTGTTTTACTGTGTTTTACTGTTGCAGTCATCACACACGGGTTGATTCCAAAATCTGAGGAAGGGTGGAGGCAGTCAAGAAGTGTTACGGCTGGATTGCAGGCCTTGTAAGACAGCTGTATTAAATGCAGCTATGGATTTAGAAAAATAGGTAAGTGGTAATGCTTGGTGAAGGTGTGCACAGAACTCCAGGTTGCAGCTTCCAGAATGTCCCTAGTAGGGACTCCCCTGAGAAATGCTGTAGAGGTGGAAGTAGCCCTAGTGGGATGTGGTCTGATCCCCTGTGGGGTAGGTTTTCCATGGTGCTTGTAGCAGAAATGGATGCAGTGTGCTATCCATTTGGAAATGGTTTGTTTTGAAATGGCCTTGCTCTCTGCTTCTGTAGCAAAGCTGACTAGCAGCTGGTAAGTTTTTCTGAAAGGTTTACTCCCGTCAAAATAGACCTTGAGCTGTCTGCGCACCTCCAAAGAATGCAGGATCCTTTCCCCTTTATTCTGAGGATTAGGGAAGAAGGTTAGCAAATGGATGGATTGGTTTAGAGCCACACTGGACACCACCTTAGGCATAAAGGACAGGTTAGTACTGAGGGAAACCTTGTCAGCATGGAAAATAATGAAGGGTTCCACAGCCATCAGCGCCTGTAACTCAGACACTCTTCTTGCTGAAGTTATGGCTAAAAGCAAAGCTGCTTTCCAAGAGAGGAATTTTAACTCTGCTGAAGCAGCAGGTTCAAAAGGAGGAAGTGTGAGCTTTTCCAGTACAAAGTTAAGGTCCCAGGCAGGGGTGGGTTACTCTCCTAGGGGGCCTTAAGTTGTTAGCCCCTCTCGGGAACTGTTTGATGAGAGGGTGAGAAAAAAAGAGGTGGCTCAGTATTATAATGAGCTGAGATGGCAGAGGCATGAATCATAATGGAAAAGAATAGGCCTCTGTGGAGTAGCTCTGCTAGTTAATCCAGGATTAGAGGTAAAGAGGGCATTACTGTGTCCTTTCCTTGAGACTGATTCTAAGAACAATATCTTTTCCACTTTTCAGCATAGGATTTCCTAGTACTAGGCCTTCTGGCTTCAAGAATGATGTCCAGCACCTGTTTGCTGAGGATTGCTGGTGGTGTATTCAGAGGATAAGCCAGGCTGCAAGATTTAGGGTTTGCAACTGTGGATGCAAAATCTGTCCCGCCTGCTGAGACAGCAGGGTAGGAGTCTGGTGAAGGTGCCAGGGTGGCACTGTTGTCAGACTGCGTAAGAGTGGGAACCAGTGCTGGCGTGGGCAGTCTGGGGCAATAAGAATTGCCCTTGGCCTGTCCTGTCTGATCTTGAGTAATACTTTTGAGAGGAGGGGCAAGGCATAAATTGAAAGGTTTTCCTATTGGAAGGATAGGACATCCACATTCGAGGCCCTGCTGTGAGGGTTTCTGGTGCAGAATTTGCTCAACTGGTGGCTCTTGGGAGAGGCAAAGAGGTCCACCTCTGGTGTTTCCTACCTCTGGATTAGAAGGCTGAAGGTGTTTGGCTCCAATTTCCCTCTGGATTAGAAGGCTGAAGGTGTTTGGCTCCAATTTCCACTTGTCTGGGTCTAGTAGATTTCTGCTTAATTGTCTGCCAGTGAATTTTGTTTGCCTGGCAGAAACTGAGCTTGTAGATGCACTTGGTTGCTCAAGCTGTGTTCCACAGGTCCATGGCTAATTTTTATTTATTTATTTATTTATTTTTATTTTACATTTGTTAACCGGGCTAGTCTGGCTGGATACATGTCCATTTTCAGCAGAGGCCCGAGGAGAAAAGCTCCACTATAATACTATACTTTTACAGTTTAAAAAGATACAATTAGTAAAAATAGTAAAAAAATAACAATAACAATCAATCAAACAGTAACACAAGCAAAGTACTAACAAAAGAAAAGTAAGGTCAAATAGACTGTACAGTATTGCTGGGCTTGAGTGGCTTTATACAAGTATATTTTCTACAGAGGGTTGAGGAGGAAAAGCTCAATTATCATACAAGAGAGTTTACATTTTAACAGGCACACTAGAACGGGAGAGAAATAAACTTTGGGTAAATGCAAGATAGAATTAAGTATACCAAGTTAGTTGAGAGAGCAAGTAGTGTATAAGTTATTAGTCAGGATTTGTGCAAGGGCATAGCCAGTGATTTTGTAAATGTTTTCTAATCTGTTTTTTGAAAAGGTAACATGAGGCTAGGGAGGTCAGTCCAGTGGGAAGTTTGTTCCATTGTGATCCGATAGTGTTTGCAAATAAGGAGTCTCCTGCTTTATTGTGGGATTTTATAGTAGCTACTAGGAGCTTGTTGGCTGAACAAAGTGAAGTGAGATTTGTATAAGGTGTGATAAGATTGTTAAGTATGGGTATGTTGGAGGGTAATGTAGAATTTTAAAAGTGAGGACTAATTGCTGCAGGAGTATAAGATTTGGAAGTTCTAGCCAGTTGAGTTTCTTTAAGTTGAGACAGTGATGAGTACGGAATGGAGAGCCGGTTGCAAATCTGGCAATGCTATGGTAGGCTAAATTAAGTTTCTGAAGGTTAGCTTTAGAAATGTTAATAAAGGAGGCGGAGGCATACAGTAGTGTGGAGATGAGGTGAGTTTGGGCAAGTGATACTCGGGATGTGGCGGTAAGAAAGGGCTTAAGTCTGTAAAGGGCTCCTATCTTTTTATTTACTGTCTTGATAGTTAAATCAATGTGATAGTCAAAGTTAAGCTGATTGTCTATGGTGACACCTAGCAGTTTTGTGGAATAGTCAGGTTTGATGATAGTGCCATTGCTGGACACAATGGAAAAGGTGAATGGGATGGATTTAAGGGTTGGGGTGAAGAGTAGAAGTTTGTTTTTTTTGGCATTAAGGAGGCGGCAGATATGTTGAAACCATTTTTCTGCTGCTGTGAAAACCAATTGGGTAGAGGAGTGGAGTTCAGCAGGGGATGGAGCAGAGCAAATGAGAGTGGAATCATCAGCATATTGTATACAGGTGGATTTAGGGAGGGAAGTGGGTAGGTTGTTTATAAATATAGAGAAAAGTAGGGGACCTAAGATGGACCCTTGTGGGACGCCTATCGTAACCGGGAGTTGAGAAGATAGATGGCTGTCCCATAGGACTGCTTGTTTTCGATTTGTCAAGTATGAATCGAACCACTGTAGTGCTAGTGGGTCAAGTGACAGGGATTCTAAAGTGTGGAGGAGAAGTTGATGGTTAACCATATCAAATGCCTTCGATAGGTCTAAGAAAAGTGCAGAGGAGAACAGGTTGTTGTTACGATGTTTGTTTATTGTGTCAGTGAATGAGAGAAGGGCAGTAGATGTACTGTGGTAGGGCCTAAACCCATGTTGTGAGTCTACAAGTAAGTTGTTACTCAAGAGATGTTGTAAGAGTTGATGGTGTATGCAGCGTTCCATTATTTTGGATAGAGGGGATAGAAGGGCAATAGGCCGAAAGTTTGAGAGTTCGTTAGAGTTACCTCCTTTGTGAAGGGGAATGATGTGGGAGATTTTCCAACAGGAGGGGATTTTGGATTCAGTTATTGTTCTATTTATTAAGATGGAGATTGGATAGGCAAGTTCGGTTGCAGCTAGTTGAAGATATTCAGCTGGTAGTTTGTCGGCGGAAGGGGTGCAAGCTTTGAGTTTAGATAATAATTTCATTATATAGGTTGTGGAGACAGTATGGAACTTTAGTATGGGGGTGCTGTTTGGGGTAGTGGTTTTTTGGAGGGATATGGGGGGTGCCATGGTGTTAGCCAGAGAGGTGACTGTTTGGGAGAAGAAGTCGTTGAAAGTGTTGGCTATTATGTTGGGTTGGCTTTGAGCTAGGCTAGCCGGGGTAGGGGTTTTGGTATTCCCTGGATGGAGTAGTTTGTTCATACATGACCAAAATTGTTTGGGGTTTTGGTTTTGGTTTTGTTGATATTTAAAGTGATAGTTCTTTTTATCCAGATAGATAAGTTTTTTAGTTGAGTTTCTCAGGTGCTTAAAGTTCTGGTGGTCAGTAGGGTTTTTTGTGGATCTCCATTTAGTCCATAATTTATTTCTAGCTCGCATATTTTGTTTAGTAGTTTTTGAGAGCCATGGGGCAGCCTTGGAGCTTAATCTAATTAAGCGGGGTGGGGCATGATGGTGTAGAATTTGTAGAAAGGTATTGTTAAAATGGGTTACTGCTTCATCTATTGGGAGGTATTTTAGAGTTGACCAGTTATACTCATTGAGTTCACTTTGAAAGGATGCTAGGTTAAAATTTGTTTTGTTGTGTATGGTATGGTAGGTAGCTTGCTTGGTAATGTTATATTTTTGTTTACAGATAAAGGTCAGGAGATGGTCACTGATATTGTCAGGGAGTATTCCTGTTTTATAGGAGAGGGGGTTGTTGTTAATTAGTATCCAATCTAGAATGGTTTGTTTGTGGGTTGATTTGTGTAATCTAGTTGGGGAGTTAATGGTTTGATGAAAGTTAAAGAGATTAATGTGAATGGAGGGTTTGGGAGATATGCAGGAGTTCCAGTCAATATTAAAGTCCCATAGGATTATGGTTTCTTGTGGAAAGTTGCTGGAGACCCAGCTTAGGATATTTTCTAGTGTGTTGATGTTGTTGCCTGGAGGGATGTAAGAACATATGATATAAATAGCCTTTGTTTTATTAACTTGGAGCTTGGTACAGAGTATTTCAGCATTAGTTAGGGAGGGGGGCAAGGTGTCTACTGAGGTTACTTGAAGGTGGGATTTGTATAGAAGGGCCACTCCTCCGCCCTTTTTATTGAGACGATCTTGTCTTAAGGTGTTATAGCCTGGGGGAGTAAATTCATTGTCTTTGGTACTAGGTTTGAGCCATGTTTCAGTGAGACAGAGAATGTCAAAGGCATACAAATCAATTAAGGCATGGAGTTGTGTGATTTTGTTATTGATGCTACGAATATTTAGGTGAGCAATACAGAGGGAGTCAGGGGAGAAAGGTGAGGTAGAACAGTTAGTAGTTAGATTAGAGTGGGTGTGGTTGATGAGAGTATTGGGGCCAGGGTTGGGGTGGATGTCACCATGTATCAGTAATAGTGTTTGTGGGACTTGAGATACTTGTAGGTTTTTGTAGGGTATTAGGTAGAATCGTTTGGAGGTTAGGAGTCTGAAGTGGTGAATTTTGTGGTAGAGAGGGGGAAGGTAGGGGGAGGTTGATAGTACATTAATATGAGCTTGTTTAAGTAGAGGAGGTGTAGAAGTGGTGTGTTTGGCTAATACAGGAGGTTGACTAAGTATGAGATATTCATAGGAGGTAAGAGTATGGTGATAGAGAAGGATGTTAAGGAGAAGAAATGAAAGGATAATATTAAGGTTTAAAGTCATGTTACTAGTGGGATGTGTTAAGAACAGTTGGATTGTGTGGTATCAGTAGTAGAGTGAGGTGAGGATAGTGGAGAGTGGGTGTGGTTGTAGGAGCAGGAGTAGGGTATTGATAGGTGAAGAGTACAAGAAATGTGATAGGAGGTTAGATAGTTGGGGGAGTGTCTAAGCTACTATAAAGGTAGGGCCTCTGGGGTGGGTGGGAATTGGGGGTAGGGTGGGGAGCCGGAGTGAGGCGAAAGCGGGAAGAGCAAGTGAATGATCAGTTGCAGAAAACAATCAGGCAAGAGGAGAGAAGCAGGAGAACAGGTAAGGGTGGCCTCTTAGAGTAGGAAAGTTATGGAGACTATATGGTGAGTGGGGGGTAGGAGATAGTAGAGGAGTCAGGCGTGAGGAAAGTAGCAAAAGGCAGAGGTCAAAATATGGACTGGAAAAGTCAGTGTAAGTTATAGTACAATAGCCAAAAAAACTGGTTATAGGGTCAGTAGTGTGAAGGGTGCCACCTAGTGGCAAGGGCAGGAAGGATAACAGACAGAGCAAGCAGGGAGTTTGCCAAGTCAAAATAAGCTCAGGGTAGAGAGAGAGGTTCCTCAAGGACAAAGGCCGAGGAGAGGAGGGAAGGAAAAAGGATTTAAAGATAGACTTTGGGGGGGGGGGCTGCTGATAAGCCTGGTAGGGGAGCAAATATACCCTGGACAGTAGTGTTAAGCAGTACAAGAGTAGGACATACTTCCAAAATGGTCAACTCTGGGAAGCCAGTCTTATGTGGGAGAATGTAAAATCCTATTCAGGAATGGTGCTTAAAAAGATGTCCACGGGGCTTCTTTGGCTAGGGAAGGACAGGAACCCAGGTGTACAGTCTGATAGGGTTATAGGTAGAGAGAGAAAAGAAGGGGAAAAAATAAATTAGTCAATGCAGTATGTATCACTTAGCTAGTTAATATGCCATTGAAACAAAGAACAGGTCAGTACATAGTCTTATTAAGACACATTGCATTAGGTGGTTAAGTTAGGCTGCTAATAAAACACACTAGGGATTACAAAAAACAACCTTGTAACAGTTATATGTTAAGGTATCAGGTAAGCAAGCTAGATCTACCACACTGTTTAAATGGGTCCCACTCTACAATATGAGTTACAAGCAATCAGCAGCTTACAAAGAAATGGCAGGACACTACATTCACAGCCTTGCATCTATAACTAATTATAACAGGATCCCAAGGGGGGATACAAGCTAGAAATAAAGCGTAGCTTCAATGTGTATAGGTCAAAAAATACCAAACTTTGTGTGCATCTGTGCACAGAGCTAATAGGCAACTAGTCAAAAGCAAAAACAAGGAAGCAGTATGGAAAAATCCCAGTAATAGACATTTGAATCATAGAACAAGGTCTTAAACAGCTACAGTTTCCTATGAACGCCAGCCAGAAGTTGTGGGAGACCACGTGGAGGCTGGTCTAAGGCAAGGAACGCTGCAGCAAGGAGTAACGCTAATACAGAGAGGTTACCGCTGCTAAGTATAACTAGCTAAAAAGGCGCCTTAGGCGCTATACAATCCAAAATAATCAGGCCAGGCGAGAGCGGGAAGCTAACCTGCAGACTGGGTAAGAATGGGTTCCCCCCTGCTTGTTTAAGTACCACATAACTGTGGTGTTGTCTGTTTTTATCAGCAGCTGTCCTGGAAGAATGAGGTATTTGAAGGCTGTCAGAGCATTCTGTACAGCTAGTATCTCTTTTTTGACTGATGTGCAGGGCAATTTGGCCTGGGCTCCAGTGGCCCTGAATGCATTTGCCTGCTATATGAGTCCCCACGCATAGTCTGATGCATCTGTAGTCAGGGGTTGAGTGAAAGGCAGTCCCTTGTTATGGCTGCATGTTTATGCTCACCAAAGGAACTCTGCCCTTAGACAAGGTATGATTGGAATGACTGTTTCCAGGTCCTGAGAATGTTGGCACCAAAGACTTAAGTACCACTGATGTTTCCTCATATTCAGTCTTGCATATGGAATTAGCAGAATACATGAGGCAATAAACCCTAGGGCTTATTCCTTGCAGATAGCTGGGTTCTGGTAGCCAGTTGTTTGAAGCAGTTGGTCAGCTAGACCTGTTTTTCTGGCATGAGAAATGCCATCTGGGAAATTGTATCCAAACTTGCTCCCAGGAATACAATCTTTTGACTGGGCACCAGTTGTGATTTCTTTTCGCTAGTGTACCCCAATGAAATGAGAAGACTTTTTACAAATGCCAAGTGGTGAAGTAGCAATTCCTGACTGTCAGCATGAATCAGGCACTCATCCAAGTATGGGAAAATCTGGATATTTCGCTGCCTGCAATATCCAATGGTTGGAGCCAGGCACTTTGTGAATACTCTGGGCGCAGTAGATAAGCCAAAGGAAAGTGCAGAGAACTGATAGTGCATAGAGCCTGCCCTGAAGTGTAGACATGTCCTGCATGACTCCCTTATGGGGGGATGTGCAGATAAGCTTCTTTTAAGTCTAGTGTGACTAACCAGGCATCCTTGGCTAGCATAGGGAGAAGCTGTTGCAGAGTAAGCATCTTGAATTTTGGGACCACCAGATAGGTGTTGAGAATTGATAGATCCAGGATTGGGTGCCCAAGGGCCCTCTTCTGGGCACCAGGAAAAGTCTGGAGTAGAAACCCTGCCTCCTTTGTTCTACAGGAACAGGTTGAATAGCTCTGATATTGAGCAGGAAAAACACCTGCTTTTGAGCCTCTACCCACTGGTTTGGAGGAAGGTCTGGAAATCCGCTTGGGGTTGGCAGCGAGCGGAAGCAGAATCTGCACCCCTGGGATACAATGTTTAGGACCCATCGGTCCTGAGCAATCGACATCCAGTTTTTTGCATGAAGGGCAAGTTTTCCTCCTAGGGCCACAAGTAATTGGGCAGGGCTGGGAAGGATAACTGAAAAGTCATTGTGAACTTTTTCCATAAGGGGCGGCTTACCACTCCCTATTTTTGAGGTGGGAGCACTCCATTGTCTAGCTCTCTGCATACCCTAAGACTGTAGTCTGGGTGCTCTGTTTCCCCTGGGTTTGGACTGAGAAGGCTTGGAAGGGGCTGGAAAGGACCAGTTTTTTAGAAGGCCAATGCCTACTGAATCTAGGTGGCTGCACTTGTAAGAATTCTTTAACAGTTTGCATAGAGTTAGCTTTTTCTTCTATCTTTTTAAGAACTTCTCCTGCTTTGGTACCAAACAAATGGTCCTGATTTAAAGGAGTGTCTAGTAATTTTGATTTGACATGATCTGGCAAGGTTTGTTCCTTCAGCCAAGCATGCCTTCTCAGTACAGACCCAGTGACTGCAGCCAGACGCTTCTAGGGCATCAAAGCCACACTGCAAAGTATGCTTACTAACTTGGTTTGCAGACTGCATTAACTCTTGTAAATCTTTATTTTCTGCACAATCTGGAAGTAATACCATTTTTTGTTTAATTAGTTCCATAATATGTTGCTGGTACTTCATGTGAAACTGGCAATTCAGTGCCCTGATGGCAAGAGTTGCAGAGGTATATACCTTTTTACCCCATCTGTCTACAGCTCTGGAATCCCTGTCTGAAGGGGTAGGGTTTTGGCTGTAGTAGCCTTAATGCCTTTAGGTCCCTGGGAAATGGTCTCTGGATCCACAGTAGGATTCTTAAAGAGAAATTTGTGAAAATCTGGTACTCTGTAGTACCTGTCAGGTTTTGTAGGGGCCGGTAGTAAAGTGTCTGGAGTAAGACTGGATTCCATGAAGACATCATCTACAATATCCAGGACAATGGGGTATAGCTAGAGGCCTGTGCTGAGGCAACACTAAAACTTCTCTGAATCTCTTTTTGGATTGAGGGTAGTCCTGGCATTCACAGCGGAAACGTTCTCTTAAAGTATGCAAGGTTTCAACAAAAGTGGAGGTGAGGCAGAGGGAATGGATTTCTCTGCATCTGAATCCTCATAGGTTGATAAGGGTATGTCCTGGTAATCAGAAGGGTCAGAGTCATCGGACTCCTGGTCTGTAGAATCAGAATGAAACAATTCTTTGTCTTTTAGCAGGGGAAGGCTGGCTTCCCCTAATTAGGGTAATAAGGTCTTCAGCCATTCTAAGCATTTGTTTTTGTGGCATGGGAGCTTGAGCATGTGCTTTGGTTTTCTAGGCATAGTGCATACTCTGGGCCAAAGAAACACAGTAGTTTTAGCAAAAAACAAAGTTGTCAGTTTAATGCGAACATTGGTAGGTCAGAATACACCCTCAGAAGACGGTGCACAGCGGCTCTTGACACATCCAAGGTAGAGACATTCGCAGGTTCCATAGTCGAAGAAGCATCTCACGGCATACTGGACTCTGAATGTGTCTCAGCAGAGGCCTGCAAATCTGTAGAAGTGGGCATCAGGGGCTGCAAAGGTGCCTCACTGAGTACAGGCAGACTGACAAACAGCTTAACAGAAGCGTCGTCGGCAGTTTTGGACCTATGCTGTCTATCTTTACGTTTTTTCCAGAAGATCGGTAGTCGGATGGCTTATCGAAGCCATTTCGGAATATGAAGAACGAGAGCGAAAGAATTTAGCGACAAAGATAGCCCGACGACGAAAGGTTCAGGCATTAAACAAGGCAGAAAACCAACAGTGAGGGACGTCGTGGTCTGGGCCTAAACAGGTGACGCAGTAAGAATGAAAATCTCTGTGAGGTATTTGCTTTCCACAGGCAAGACAATTAACTTTTTCTGACATCGGTTAGAGCAAGAAAAAAAGAATCCTCAATGGGGTACTTAGCTTTAGAAGACTTCAGGTCTGAAACTCAAAAAACAAAAATTTCAGGTAGTGGCCGACCAGCACTTGCAAACTGCTTCTGCTTCGGGCTCCTTCTCGACAAGAAAGACTGATGTAATGGCATTGGCTGCCTGTTTCATACCCCTGACAACCTGATGTCATGGAAGAAGCGACAGCATCTGATGCAGAAATCCCAAGACTCTGCTATTTGGGCTGACTGAGGGCTACCTGCAGGCAGATAACCCAAGAGTGATGACTGCAACAGTGAAACACGAAGAACATCTTTACTTGTCTGTCCTTTATACAAGTATGTTCATTTTTTTCATACAGTAAGATTATATAACAAGAAATTTAAACCTGTGGCTTTAGTGACGCATATTTATGCTGCACTCTTTTCTTGCATGGGATCTGAACTTTTGACTTTACTGTCAATTTAAAATGTATCACATACTTTAAATTGTACATTCTGTAAACTAGAAAAACATTTAATGCTTTTCTGTCTCTGTATCAAGATATTTATGCACTGCAACACTATCATAATTCAAAGGTCTTAAAGTCTACTAAACAAAACAATAACAAAAATCACTTGCCAGATCTGTAAATGTAAACCCTTTATTCTGTGAATTAACTTCACTATCACTTTGAGAGTAGAGTGGTAAGTGGTAGTGCTTGGTGAAAGTGTGCACTGAACTCCAGGTTGCAGCCTCTAAAATGTCTTTGGTTGGTACTCCTCTGAGGAAGGCTGCTGCTCTGGTAGAATGTGGCCAAATACCCTTAGGCACTGATTTGCCATGTTGTAAACAGCAGAAGCGAATGCATCCTATCCATGTTGAAATAGTCTGCTTTGAGATAGACTTCCCTTGTGATCCTGCAGCATAAGCTACAAACAGTTGCTCAGTTTTTCTGAAAGCTTTTGTTCTGTCCAAGTAGAATCGTAGCTGTCTGTGTATGTCCAAAGCATGCAGAAGTCTCTCCCCTTAGAGAAACCCTGTCCTGATGAAAAATAATGAAAGGTTCCACTGCCATTAATGCCTGTAACTCTGAGACTCTTCTTGCTGAAGTTATTGCTAGGAGCAGAGCAGTTTTCCATGATAAGAATTTTATATCAGCTGTATTGGTTGGCTCAAAAGGAGGCAGTGTGAGTTTTCTTAAAACAAAATTGAGGTCCCAAGTAGGTATTGGTGCTCTCCTTGGGGGTCTTATGTTTTTTGCCCTTCTGAGGTACTGTTTCAGTAGTGGATGAGAGAAAATAGGAGGTTCCATATTGTAATGAGCTGAAATGGCAGAGGCATGGATCTTAATTGATGAGAAGGATAGGCCTTTGTCCAGCATCTCAGTTAGGTATTGTAAAATCTGAGGTATATTTGGAACAAGTGGTTTGAGTCCTTGTGCCTGGTTCCAAGCACAGAATCTCTTCCATTTTTCTGCATAAGATTTCCTAGTGCTGGGCCTCCTGGCTTCTAAAATGACATCCATAACAGCTTTAGAGAGAGGTGTGGTCTGAGTGGCTATATTATCTGCCATGCAGCCAGATTTAAGGTTCTGAGTTGACTGTGCAGAATCTGATTGTTTTGTTGGCTGGGCCTTGAGACAAGCTCTTTAGGATTGGGTACCAGTGCTGGCGTGGCCAGTCTAGGGGCAATCAGGATCATTTTTGGCCTCTCTTGTCTGACTTTTAGGAGCACCCTGGGAAGAAGAGGCAGTGGAGGAAAGGCATAGACTGTCAGGGTTTTCCAGCTGAATGATAGAGCATCCACTTTCCATGCTTGTGAGTGATAAGTTCTTGCACAGAATGTCTGTAGTTGGCAGTTGTGAGGGGAGGCAAAAAGATCTATGTCTGGGCATCCCCATTTCCTTGTTATCATGCTGAAGACCTGTGGATTTAGTTTCCATTCATGAGGATCCATGAGATTTCTGCTTAGTTCGTCTGCCAGTGTATTTTTCATTCCTGGCAGGAATTGTGCCTGCAGATGTACTTGATAGGTCAGTGCTGTGTTCCACAAAGTCATGGCTTGCCTGCAGAGGGGGTAGGAATGTGTGCCCCCTTGCTTGTTTATGTACCACATAACAGTGGTATTGTCCCGTCTTTAGTAATAGTTGTCCTGGATGTAGTAGATCCTTGAAGGCTGTCAGGGCATTCTGTACAGCTAGCATCTCATTTTTGATTGATATGAAGATGCATTTGCTCCTTGGGCCATGTGCCCTGAATATATTTTCCTACCATGTGTGCCCCCCAGGCATAATCCGATGCATCTATTGTTATTGTCTGCCTGGCTGTGGGTAAGGTGAAAGGCTGTCCCTTGTTGTGGTGACAGGCCAGTGCCCACCATCGAAACTCCTGTTGCAGGCAGGGAATTAGAGTTATTAATGTTTCCAGGCTGTGGCAATGTTGAGTCCAAACACTTTTTAGATACCATTGTAGTTTCCTCATATGCAGTCTTGCATATGGAATTAGTAGAATGCAGGATGCCATGAAGCCCAGGGCCTGCAGAATTTTTCTTTCAGAGAGCTGGGTCTTTGTTGCCATCATTTGAAAGTAATGAGTCAGTTCCCTTTGCTTGTCTAGCATGAGATAAGCCATCTGGACAGTTGTATTTAAGCTTGCACCCAGGAATATTATCTCTTGAGAGGGCACTAGTTTTGATTTATTTTCGTTTACTGTGTTCCCTAGGCAAATTAGTAATCTTTTTACAAACGCCAGATGCTTTAGTGGAATGTCCTTGCTCTCTGCTTGAATGAGGCAGTCATCCAAGTAGGGGTATATTTGAACTCCTTTTTGTCTGCAAAATGCAATTACTGGTGCCAGGCATTTTGTGAAGACCCTGAGCGCAGCAGATAAGCCAAAGGGCAGTGCAGAGAATTGGTAATGCATTGAGCCAGCTATGAATCTGAGGTATCTTCTGCAAGATTGTCTGATTGGGACATGCAGGTATGCCTGCTTGAGGTCCAAAGTAACTAGCCAAGCCTCCTTGCCCATCATGGGTATGAGCTGCTGCAGTGTTAACATTTTGAATTTCGGAACATCCAGGAAAGTATTTAGGATTGAAAGGTCCAGTATTGGTCTCCAGGCTTTGTCCTTTCTGGGTACCAGGAAAAATCTTGAGTAAAATCCTTGTCCCTGTTCTTGCTGTGGTACTCTTTGAATAGCTTTCATGTCCATGAGTGCAGTAATTTGTTTTTGTGCCTCTGTCCACTGGTTTCGTGGCAGGTCTGGCATACCTTTTGATTTTGGAAGGGTGTTAAAGTGGAACCTGTAACCCTGAGAAACAATATTCAGTGCCCATTTGTCCTGGGTGATCATGTGCCAATTTTGTTAGAAAAGTGCTAGCTTTCCCCCTAAGGGTGCTGCCAAAAGGTAAGTGCTTGGCATTTGTAGAGGAAAGTCATTGAGACTGTTTCCTAAAAGGTAGTGATTTGTCTTCTCCTCCTTTGGGGGCTGAAGCACCCCATTGTTTAGGTCTGTAGGAGCCTTGGGGCTGAGATCTGCCTCTTGGGCATCTGTATCTGCCTCTTTGTGGCCTGTCTGACACTGGAAAGGACCAATTTTTTGAAGGCCAGTTTCTGCTAAACCTATGTGGTTGAACCTGTAAGAAATCCTTTACTGTCTGCATAGATTTTGCTTTATTCTCCATTTTCTTTAATACCTCTTCAGTCTTAACACCAAACAAGATATCATGCTGTAAAGGAGCATCCTCCAAAAGGGCCTCATAGAAACAGACAACTGGTGCCAGAGCCATGGCCTCAAGCTAAAAGCCAAAAAGTGTATAGTCATCCCTTTGGCAAAAACAAAGTGCCCACAAATTATCACATAGGTGGTAATCCATCAAGTACAGAAGAAGTAATTAGGGACCTGGGGACCCAAGTTGATAGCAATCTCTCATTGGACAACCACATGGCCAAAGTGGTTAGAAAAACATTTTATATAGCCCACCTAATCATGAAGGGATTCACATCTAGATCAGGGGAGGTCATCGTGCCTCTTTACTCATCCCTCATCAGGCCCATAATTGAGTACAATGCCCCTTTTGGGATGTACCTTACCAGACACCTGCAGCAACTGGAAAAACCCCAAAAGTACCTCACCAAGAGGATCAAAGGGCTCAAACAGATGCCATATGTTGCCCGGTTAAAGAAACTCCAGCTCTACTCAGTGGCATACCGCCTGCTCAGAGGCGATCTGTGCCTGATGTATAAAGCCATGTCCAACCCAGAATTAATGGACATGCTGCACCTCAGAAAATCCAAATCCCATCGAGCTACATGCTCGAGAGACTTGAACCTCAGCACTGAAATACATAGGACATGCTGGAGGGACAGATTCATAACCCAGAGGCTCCCTTCACTCTGGAATAAAATCCCAGTCCAGGTTAGGCAGAGTCCCTCATTGACTCTCTTCAAGAGGAATCTTGATGAGTGGATGGGAGATCGTAGGTTTACCCCGGGTATCACTTCTGTGTCACTGTTAGACAGAGGCACAGTATACTAACCTTGAAAAAGGGCATAGCAAAATTAATTTAAAATGGGTGGCGAAAGCCAAACACACTCTGGCTAGGCTTACAAATGCCCTAGGGCAGATAGCCTAGTATGAACCTATGAACCTAAGTATCATGCTGTAGTGGAGCATCCAAACGTTTTACTTTAACATGTTCAGGTAAACTTTCTTCTTTCAACCAAGCATTCCTTTGAATGACAGAGCATGTAACTGCGGCTCTACAAGAAGACTAATGAATCAAAACCACATTGTAGGGTATGCTTTCCCACTTGTTCAGCTGCATGCAATAAATCCTGCATTTCCTTATTGTCAGGACATTCTGAGTTTGTAAGCATTTTCTGTTTTAACAAAGACATGAGGTACTGTTGATATTTAAGCATGTGAAACTGGCAGTTTAAAGCCCTTACAGCTAAAGTAGCAGAAGTGTAAACTTTTTCCCCCATCTATCCAAAGCTCTAGAATCCCTATCAGAGGGAACAGGATTTTTTTGCAGTGGAAGCCTTAACTCCTTTGTGACCCTGAGAAATTGTTTCTGGATCAGCAGCAGGGTTTTTATAAAGAAATGTATGATTGTCTGGGACCCTGTAGTACCTGTCTAGCTTGAGACAGACTGGATTCAGAGAAAACATCATCAACTATATCAAGCACAGGGGGGATAGCCAGGGACCTGTGCTGAGGCAATAAATGAAAATCTCTGAGCCTTTTTTTGGATTCTGAGTAATCCTGGCTTTCCCAATGGAAATGATCCCTCATGGTGTGCAAGGTTTCCCCAAAAGAATAATCCTCAGGCGGAGAGGCTGAAGGTATAGATTCTTCTGCATTAGAGTCCGCATAGGGAGGGAGGGAATATCCCTGATCTGAGGAGGAATCAGAGGAAATAAAAACCTGGTCAGAGGAGTCATAATCGGTGTCTTGCCTAGGCCTTTTATTAGGAGGGCGATGGGAACCCCTGATCAAAGTAATTCGGTCCTCGGACATTTTAAGCATCTGTTTCTTTGGCATAGATGACTGTCCAGGATAATGCTGTACTTGTTTCCTTGTTTTTAATGGTGTTTTTGACTTTGTTTTGGCTGCTGTAGTGGACTTGATAGTAATCTGTGAAGGTCTGAAAACACCCTCAGAAGCTGATGCCTGCTCAGCAGCTCCTGACCCATCTGAGGGAATAGTTTCCGCAGGCCCAATACTTTGAGTTTCCAGAGTCCTAGGTGTCTCCACATGGGATTCAGATACGGCCCGTGGCTCTGAGGTAGCGGGTGTCAGGGGCTGCAAAAGCACCTCACTGAGAACCGGCGACTGGCCTAGAAGAGGCTTCGTCGTCGGTTTTGGACCTTGGATGCCTGTCCTTTTCCTTGTCTTTGCATTTTTTATGAATTCCGGTCATCGGTTTGATCCGACGGCATTATGTAGTTAAACCTTCGGCCGAAGTAATGTAAAGCAAATTCAAACCGATGCTTAATAGTGCATTTGTTGAATCTAGCACAAAACCGACAACTAGTAATGTTGTGGTCAGGGCCTAGGCAAGGAATACAGTAAGAATGAAAATCCTTATGAGGTATTTGCTTCCCACAAGAAATACAATTGTTAACTTTTACTGACATTGGTCTGGAGCAAGAAAAAGTTTCCCCAATGGGGTACTTAGCTTTATTGAAGACTTCGGTTCTGAAATTCGATTTTGAAAATCTCAGGAGTCGGCCGACCAGCACTTGCAAACTGCTTTTGCTTCGGGCACCGCGCGGCAAGAAAGACTGAAGAAAATGGCATCGGCTGCATCTTTTATACCCCTGGCGCACTGACGTCAGGGAAGAAGTGACAGCAACCGACGCCGGACCTAGACTTTGGAATTCTGGCCGACTGCAGGTAGACTGCCAGCAGGATTAATCCAAGTGTAATGACTGCAACAGTGAAACACGAACATCTGCATGTTCTTGTCATAACCAAGTCTTTAAATTCTGTACATTTGCACAATTTACTGCACACAAATTCTTAACTGTGTGCACTACTGTACCTTCTGTAGCACTTTTATTTTTCCATAAAATGTTACTGAAGTCTAAAACATGCAACTCTGATAACATGTCCATAAATACTACGGCAATGTTAGAACTGCTCACTACTGTAACCTTTAACCCTTTAAATCCTGTCATAACTATAGTACAAGTTTATTTGAAAATGAAACTGTCGGTATTAATCAGTATGTTATTCCACACTTTCTTTTCTTTAAATGAAATACTGTCATTAAAAACAACAGATCAATAGTTCAGTTTGGTACTGGACTGCAACACACCACAGATAAGCTGACTTTTTTTTTTAACAGAACTAGCAACAACACTGACTTGAGCTATGTATGCATTTCTTCTTTATTTTGCATTTAGTGTACACCATTTATGCAGTTTACTTTATCAAACTGATTACAATCTGCACTCTGATCCCTCTCATTCTCCTTCAGTGCAATATTTGCACTGGGTTCTGAAAATAAACTAGAATTTATTACATTCTGAACATTTGTACTTGAAACATTGTAAATGTTTGCTTCATGTCTTATCTGGAAATATACATATTACATACACAATGTATACATCTATAGTTGCAATACTGCAACTTAACTCTAATTTAAATTTAAGTCTGAACATCTGTATTTGAAATAACATGAACTTGAAACATTACAAATGTTTGCTTTGTGTCTTGTCTGGAAATCTGCATGTTAAGTACACTGACTGTGTTTACATCTGTATGTGCAATACTGTGACTTAACTCGGTATATTGAATTACATGGGATGTAACATTTACACTGATTTCTGAAGACTGTAAACAATTTAAGTCTAAAACCAGACTGATAAAAGCTGACTCATTCTGTGGATTTGTTGTTGTGCATATTACAGTCTACTTCTGAGATTTAACCAACATTCCTGAACTAATAACTTTGAAATTTAAATGAACATTTCTGGAACACAGTACTTTAAACCACACATTAACTGGTACCTTCACTGTAGAAGTACTTTTTTGACATATTTATACTGTTTATATTGACTAATTTATTTAAACCTGAGTTACTGTTTGACTTGGCTAGAAAATTCACTGTAAACAAAAATGAATGCTTACATAAGGAAAGTTGAAATTGCTTTAAGAAGGTGGCCTGGCATCTTGTATTTTTTTAAAACTTTCTTGTTACTTGGCTGTGCGATGTCACACTGGAAACTTGAAAGTCTATTGTTTGCTTTGTAGATGGTGAAGTTTTCTGATATGTTGCTGTATACTGGATAATGTCTTTTACACTGGCATCAAGGAAAGTCTGAATCTTTGAGACTTTACTGTAGATTTTCTGAAGTAATATTTTGAAAGAATGCTACTGAAGTTGAGACTTTAAATTTTATATAGTGTCCTGAATGAACATTGCTGCTCTGTAGGATACATATAGTCTAATTACTGACAAGGTTGCAAAGTGGTTTACTACTGCCCTCCCCAATCAATGGTGGCTCACCATTGTAAGAATTGATGTGACTGTAGGATACTGGTATGAGCTGCATGTAACTGGAATGAGACTAGAATGAATGCCTTCATCTGTTAATTACCCACACTTGTGCTGAGCAGGTGCCAGTCTCTCCTTTATGGCCCAAATTTTCCAAATAAAGTTTGCACATTCTGTACTTTGGTTAAAATGCTTTATTATGTACAGTAGAGGTAAATGCTAACAATATCTGAACACTGTCTCCAACAACAGTGCTGATAAACAGTCTTTAGTTTCTGCATTCATATTCTTCATATTCCTTTCCTTCTTAATAGTAGAATTAATATTTCAAATACAGATATTAATAGGAGAATTAATATTCTGGAATGCTGGATATTTGACCTGAATTCTGCACTCGCACTCAAGTGTCTGTACTGCAATGACTTTTTGCATATCAGTCCAAACAAACTAACTTAAAGGGAGAGTGTCAAGATTTTCTGCTACTGTCTTTGTTTTGGTTTAGCTGTCAGGTCATGTGATCCTTATATTTACATTCAGGCTGCTCTGACTCTTTCAGCTCAGGTTTCAGTACCCTGGGGGATGGGTAAATCTCACTTCCAGAAAGCCTAACAGTTTCCTGTGTGTGCTGCTTTTATTTACAGCCCATACTGACAGAAGAACTTCTCTTTGAAATGTAGAGAAGTAGTGCTTATAAGGCTTACTGTTGTTTTTTCATTGTATTTAAAATGTTTATACTTTCATTTGGCATGCAGACACTGCTCTGTATCTTTTTCAATATTTTAAACAGCTATGAAAAAATGCATGGCTTTGCTCATGTCCTTCACCAGGTTAATCAAATAGATCCTTAATTTTTAAATATATAAACATAGGTGCCACAATTCTCTGATACTGTCTTGCACTATTTTACAAAATTGAACATTTCTTGCCTCTTTTACCTATACCTCACAGTGCTGTTATCACTATACAGACCCTAACTTTTGTTTCTTCCCTATCCATGCTCCTCACTTTATTAATAAACACATAACATTTCTACCTCTTGCTTTCCCTCTCCTAAAAATTCCCTCCTCTCAACTCTGCACTATAAGATATGTGTACTAAGTACATTGGAATACACAAAAAAATTAAGTAAATACCAAGCAGAATCATACTGATCTGAATCGTATTTTGGTTAAGATCTGTAGTCTCATGTATATGCCCTCCTTAGTAATGTCTAGTCTCGGTAATTAATATGCTAGTATGTTTCATGTAGTATATGTACTAGCCATTATTCTATTTACTTCCTTGTATGTGAAAACGATTAAATTGACTCTGAACATTTTCTCCCTGGGCATCCCCTGTATATGGACTTCCACCCAGTCATA